>NC_134857.1:71286558-71609892 GCF_049852395.1 Peromyscus maniculatus bairdii
TAGACAAGTCTCCCCTCTGTGTTATCTCTCCATTCATTCTATCACCTCTCTCAACATCCCTGGTCTAAGCATTGGGTTAGAGGGGAAATTATTACCCTTGAAAATATGCTAATCAGAGTTATAGGAGGGGCTTAGCCAAGGTATCCCAGCCAGTGAGTGGAAGATCTGCAGCTGGCTGGTGCTCTCTGCTACACCTGGATCCTACCACTTCCCATGAATCTCCCCCACAATTTGTCACAGTCTTTGAGGTCAGAAGAGCACCTACCATGCTCTACCCTTCTAAGATCCCATGCAGTTTGATTTCCTGAGTGCCTGCCCACTAAGTGGAGGGAGGCACAGATTCCTCCAAGTCAGGTCTTAATTTGTATGATTTCCACAACCTACAGAAACCACCCATCCACTTTTCAGATGCCAGACTCCTAAGATCCTCTTCACAACAGCTTTTATTCTCACTTTTTCTAGTGACCAATGAGGAACATTTCTAGACAAACATACATTTCTCTGACCTTTTTTCTACAACAGTCCTAGTGTGCAAGGTGGAGAACTGTCTCAGGAACCAACTGGAAAGTGTTCAACATGAGCTCAGCATTGCTTCCACCATGAACACTCAGTTCATCATTTCTATGTTTAAATTGATACCCTGGATTTGCCATCTGATCACTCACAGTGCTGCCTAGTTAACATCTGTGCCCATGGCCAACACTAATAGCCATCTCCCTTCTGCCCACAGAAAGAGAAAAAGGATAAAAAAGCCATGAATCACATGATGGAAGATCTCGACACAGATAAAGATGGTCAGTTGTGCTTTGATGAATTTGTAGACCTGTTAGTTAAGGTATTGATAACGGATCATAAGAAGACCCATAAGAATGTGTCCTCATATGACAATGGCCTAAGTCATGATCCCAGCTATGGGCCAAGCCTCAGAGAGGGTGACAACCGTGGCAACTGCCATAGCAAATAACCAGAAGGCCAAGCCACCTTGGACTTGCCCAAACAAAGCTACAGAGAAGATTGTATCACACATCCTTGGTTGTGGAACTGTGGGATGGGGAACAATAAAGTCTGTCTCCATCCAAGTGTCCTCCATGATGCTTCTGTCTCCTAGATCTGTCCTTCCCTGAGGCCTGAGCAGTAGACAGGCCTGCTCTAGCTCGCAACTCAAGCCCACCCTGTACTTCATCACAATGAAATGACAATCAGCAACTGGTCCCTCTGCTTTGAACTCCTGGGAGTCACCTGTGACCATGAATCCAGTTTGAACTTATGCCCTACTGTTCAAGAGGCAATACCCATGTTTAGCCTGTCAATGTGGACCTTGTCACTGCAGAAACAAGAGCACTTGGTCTCCCCTCAACATGGCAGCCATTTCAAATCTCACCCCAGCCATTCTTCACTGATCACTGTCCACAAATTCTCCTAAAAGAACCCTGTCTCTCTAAAAGTTTTCCTGAAATGGACCCAGTGCAGTGTTATGTCTGGGAGTAATACTGGAATCCAGCAGTGGGAATGATGGGGTATGTGTAAGGAATCTGTCCTTAATTAAGTCATCAGCTTGCGGCAGCGTCCCAGCCTAAAAAGCGGGTGGGCCCTCTGTGTGTCTCTCTCTTTCCTTTCCACTTCTTCCTTCTGTCTGGACCTCCTTCTTCTCTTCTCCCCCCCTCCCTCTCTCTCTCTCTCCTCTCTCCCAATAAAGCTCTAAAAAGGTAACTATGGCTCATGACTCTCCTCCAGCACTCCCCTCTGTCGTCAGCATGGCCGCCCAATCAGCACTTTCCTCCACCGGCATGGCCGCTGTGGGGCAGCAGCCAGCCACTAGGAGCAGTGCCACAGCATAACCAACATTGGTGCCAAAACTCGGGATACACCACCAAACACCGAGGGCTTGCTGTGACTGCTGCCGCTTGCTGCCTCCTCCCCCATCCAGCGAGACCGCAAGACCTACCCTGGACCCTACACAGCTACCACTACTGCCATTCTCTCTGCTGTAGTCTGAGCTATATTCTTTGCGATGGACACCCCGGGGGTTGTCCTCGGGCTGTACTGGCAACGGGAGGCACATTTTCGCTCCTGGGGGGGGGTGTCAATGCTGTCTAGGGTCCAACAGTGGACCAACTGCAGGGCAGCCACAGCCCTTCCCATCACTTGACGAAGAGGATGGCGAATTTGAGCTGATTCTTAGATCTCTCTTCACTCTCGGGGATGCCTGAGATTGGAGTCTGATCCTGGTTTGTTATTTTAATTTTTTATTTTTCTCTCGGCTACAGCCATGAGACAAAGGGGCAGATACATTTACCACCTACATTGGCGGACAGGGGCGGGCACAGGTAAATCTGGCCACATAACAGCATAAACCTGGCCACATAACAGCGTCGTGGGAACTTCTGCCAGAGAATGGGCAAATAAGAGTGACTTTATCTCCAAGCTTTCTGCTAAAGTTCTAAATAAACCCTTTTCCTTCCCCACTTCTGCATCTGCCACGTGAAACCTTTTCTGTCTGACTTCCGTGGGTGGGCTCAAATGGGTGGGCTCGGGCGGTTTCTATGACTAGCCCTAACTCACCTTAACTCCACCCACTCATTCTCAAACTGCCTGTGTTTCTTATATGCATACAGACAGGGCCCTGATCTTTGCCTTGTCTCTAATTCCAAAAAAATAAATAAATTCTCATGCACCACAAGCTTTTCTCTTCCCAGTTCCCTGTTCTCACTCTTCAGCCAATGATACAGGCTCACCACAGAAGTGGAGTCCAGAGATCATTAGCTTTTTTCTGTGTCACCAGCATCTTATCAAACAGAAAGTTTCCAACCACAGCCAAGAGGGATACATGTCTCCAGAGCAAATGGATGACAGACAGCATTCCACAACGCCTGTCTACCTCGGAAAACTCCCCTTCTCTATTCCCCCCAGAGCCAAGCGACGTCTAAAAGTCAGCTGGAAGCAGTTTTTGAGAGGAACGACGCCCCTATTCCCATCTACCTGCTTTTTTATAATAAGTGAAAGTCTGGTATGTAAGGATTCTGTCCTTGATTACATCATCAGCCTGCACTGGCGTCCCAGCCTAAAAAGTGGGTGAACCCTCTGTGCATCCCTCTCTTTCTTTTCCTCCGCTCCTTCCTTCCATCTGTCTTCTTCTCTCCCTCTCTCCCTCTCTCTCCCCTCCCAATAAAGCTCTAAAAAGGTAACTATGGCTGGTGACTCTCCTCCAGCACTCTCCTCCGTCGGCATGGCCGCTGCTGGTGGCAGCCAGCCATGAGGAGCAGCACCACAGCATCACCAACAGTATGAGTGTCTGAAAACCCATTGCTGAATCCATACTGCTTTTCTGTGTGAACTTACAATAAATAGTTACCCTAGAATATGGTATCTTATCTGTGATTTAAGGTAGTGATGTTTCCTTCCCATCAAAACTACAGAGGAGGGGATGGTGCTAACTGGGGAATGCCTGTGAAGGTCATTGTGCATTGTGAATCCAGAAGGCTCCCAAAGGAGGCTGGAGTTGTTACATAGCCTTCTGTGCTTCCTATAAGGGGTTCCTTGAGTAAAAACCCCTTGAGGCAATGGCTCACATTTGTGCCCACTAATCACCACTGAAGAACTCTGGAATTTGGTTGTCTTAAAGAATAGAGGTAGGAGAATATTCTCTACCATGTTCACATTTTAACCTAGTGGGGTCTAGGCTTTGAAGAGAAAAGATCTGTAAACAACAAAAAATTCATGCCCAGAAACACTTGAGGACCCTGTGCTGGCCCAGCCAACATGTGAGGTCTTAGTTAGCTTGATCCACCTTGCCTGGTAGTTCCTTCCTTCAGCCTTGGATTCAGGTTCTGTCTCTCCTCCAAAAGGTGTCATCTCCTCCAGACTTTGCTCTCCCTCATGTTAGAGGGTTCCCAGGAGCACTTAGGCTCTAGTTTCTCAAGAAGAATGGACAACAGGGATTCCCAACTAAGACCAACGACCAAGATACAGGGTTTAAAGCTGACTCTGAGTAGAGCCACAAAAGGAACTCAGATAAACTAGACCAGGGCTAACAGCACCTGGGAACCAGCCTGTGAAGAAGCCCAGGTTGCTTCTACCTGTTGAAGAGCCGTATCACCACATACTCACTTAGCTCCTTCCAATTGAAGCCCTCGAGAAGCCCTGCCATCTGGGAGTGGAGTGGTCAGTGGACTGTGTCCCTGACATCAGGAATGTCATGTGTGTGGAGCTGGGTCTGCTCCATTTGTCTGAGTGCTGTGGTGTTAGGTCACTCTCATGGACTGTCCCCATTTTATTTCTACAGAGCTGAATTGAGGGGAAGAAATAAAAAGGTTATAGTCAATCCCAGGAAATAGCTCATTAGAACATCCTTAGAACCTCAGACCCTATTAGCCACCATGTTTATTCATGATCCTTACCTTCCCAAATATTACACCGCTTCTTTGTACCTCCCTGACCTTTGATTTCAGCCCTACATTGGTCATGGTTCTCTAGAATAACAGAACTTATATATGTAGGTTTACCCTGAGGTAAAATGTAGATGACTACAAATAGGTTAAACTAAGTTAAAAGAGCTAGTGGGAGAAGCCTAAGCTTAGGTATTGGATGATTTGGTCAAGAAGCTCAGCTTTGAGGAGTTTTGGGTCATTTTGTAAAGAATGGGACACAGCAATCTCTCCAACTTCAGCATGGTCACAGCCATGATTGAGACCTTGGGAAGAGTGGCCTTTGCCCCAGCCCCAGCCACTAAGGAGGAGTTCAAGCCTCCCTGAACCAACCCACCCAGTGCTACAGGGAATTGTAATTGTATGTCATAACACGGGTGTGTGGGTTCATGCAGCTCTGTGGAAAGAAGACTCAGAGCCATCTTAAGAATGGGTGCAGGGGGCATCCAGCCTGGAAGGACTGGAGCACTTTACCTTTGCCTAATGCATTTTTATTTCTATTACACTTTAGCCAGTCAACTTCCATATGCTCAAAACAACCTGAAAGGAGCTCCCAAAAATACAATGCCAAGTGCAAATTCCTGAATTTCTCAAGTACCATGGTTTTGTGGGTTTCCTGAGCCAAGTTTTGCAAAGGCTTTGTATCCTTAGGAGACTCTCAGACAAGATTCACATAGAAGGCAACAAGAAAAACAAAAGGTGTCTGCTAAACAAAAGATGGATTATGGCTAGGTGCTCCTCTCTGGAGCCAGGCCAGGTGCAGCTCAGCAGGAATGCAGGCACAGATCCTCTTTTTATTTAAAAAAAGAATCTTCTGGGAGGAGGGGACTGGACCTGCTTGGACTGAGTCTATCAGGTCGATCCTAGTCCTCGGGGGAGACCTTGACCTGGAGGAGGTGGGAATGGGGGTTGGGCTGGGGGGAACGGAAGGAGGGCAGGAAGGGAGAGAACAAGGGAATCTGTGGCTATTATGTAGAACTGAATAGTATTGTAAAATAAAAAAAAAATATATAAAAAAAAATCTTGTGGGTTATGCAGTCTTTCAGTAATTATAGCCATCTTTCTATATATCTTACCATCTTATGTAAGTATACCAAAACACATTTTAAAGCCAATAAATTTACTATTGCTTGAATAAGGGCAACACCTGCTAGGATAAGTAATCTATTAAAGTGATTCTTGAGATTGAATGAGGCTATAGTATCTGCTAGATTTCCCACAGTGTCCATTCCTGTCGTATCAGGTAGCTTTCTTTTGCAAATTTTCTTTAATTTCTTTCTGTAAATCAAAAACCATTTGAGAAGAATTAGGGTAACCCAACAAATTCATCGTAATCTTTTCCCAATCATATTTGCTTTCATTAAATCTTAAGGGTGTGATACAGTAACAAGAAGCATTCCATTCACATTTTAATTTTATCTGCTCCTTCAAAATTTCTAAGTGACCCCCTAATAATAGAACAGCTTGCCTTAATTCAGCTAATTCATTTACTATCTCATTATCAATTTTATTTTCTTCAGTCCAAAGTTCTTCTGAATGTCTATGCCAGTCTCTAATTAATTCAGTGGTTTGGATTTCTTTATGAAGTGCCATTCATTAGTTGTTGCTGTAGCAATCAATGCAATGATTCCCATAATAACTGCAATCACCAGTCCAACCATTCAACGTGTTTTTTAAAATTTTCTTCCAGCGAGCTTCTGAACCAGGATCAACATAGGAGAGTCTTGTCATGGCCTCGACAACTTCACTGGTATCCAGATCGTTGGCCTTGCTTCATCAAAGAATATATAAACTTTTAAAGGACAAATTTAAAAACATACTAGAATTAACACAGATATGAAAGGGTATACCGTTCACAAGTGATGCTATAATTATGTGGGTACCGTTGTATAGGCCCCTTTAATAGCAAGTAAGGTATGGTACACATGCCATACATAATAGGATAGCTTTGATTTTGTTTAATTTTCCTTCCCATGCCTTAAGAGGGTGGAAGGCACTTGTCAATTTTCACAAGTTAGTCTGAATCCAATAGCAAAATTGCAGGAGAGGACTTGCCACTCCAACTCCATGCCACCAAATAGGTTCAGTAATAGAAGCACTGATTTTCACAGTTCTTTTTATTTCATACCATTTTCATATTAACTCTGAGTGAGAATATTTTCCTCAAGGAGTGCTGTAAGGTGTCCAATCAATGACGTCTCCTTGGGAGATATTAATTAGAACTCGAGGTTTCTCACTCTTACACTGTGGCCAGTGTAACCAGTCAGAATCCTTGTTGGCAACTCATCTCACAGAATGGTAGATTTATGGAATTAGTATCATTAATCTCTTGTCCTTTAAAACCACATGCATGAAGCATATAAAACTTATTATGATAATCTTGGGTCGTATTGAGTATGGATAGCCGTACTTCAGAGGTAATTTTTAGGCATTGAATTCCATTTCACGTGCAAATAGGAATTCCTTGTACTCCAACCATGTAATTGTCACTATACTGCCAGGGAGGGAGTTCCCTCCTGGGCCAGGGGAAGCAAATTCAGGAGAAAGGAGTGGAGGGCCCCAAAATAGCTTGACCACGCAGCAGTCATGACAGGCTTTGGGGCCTAGACACAGCTTCGGTGACAGGCTTACTGGCAGGCAACACCCAGATCCAGGAATACCATGAATGCAATTAAAACTTTTGGATACATATTCCCACAGGTCACTTTGAGGCTTAATGAAAGGTCTGAGGAGTCCTCACAGAAGACTTGGGAACAAGATGTGACCAGTAAGTGGAAAAGCTTATTGTTTTCAACATTTTCATTAGAGATCAGGTAAACTCAGCATTTTCAGGAGTCTTTGAAGAATAAGGACCTGAGTTAGATATGTCACATACATCTGACAGAAAAACAGTGAAGAAATGAAGCCCAATCTGCCTCTACTTGTCACTCAGTCTCTCTGAGTCCAAGTGCTCTCAGCTATGAAAATTAGGCTCAGCAGGTTTTCTTCCAGGGATTGTGGGAAGGCTAAACACAAAACTATACTATTAGAAATGACAATGTCAATCGAGTTCACCCACAACTGTTTCATATGGATTTCAGAAATTGTACAATTTGTCAACTGTGGAAGGACTACCGCCAGGCCAGAGTGCTTACAAGGGACTATGTGTACCTTCTGGTTGTAGATGATTGTTGTGGAGAAGGCTTGCTAGACATGGACATCACCTTTTTCACATTTCTAGAACTCCTGAGATGTGTAGGTGACCCTGAGATTTCTGAGCCATGTGATGGCCCTTGGGAGCAGACAAGGTGCCTTGCTGTCCTGGGTGCCTTTTTTACAGAGTGAGCAGGGTTCTATTGTCTGTGCCCACCTGCATTGCTGATCCTACTCCCTGTCAGTGTCCTGGGACCACATGAAGATGTCTCCCAGGCTTCTTGTCCTAACTGCTCTGGGCTTTCCAGTATGAGGGTAAGTTTGCTGTCATCTTACCAGAAGTTCTTTGTTCAGAGACAAGTGCCCTTGAGTTCATGGATAGACAGGCTTCCAGTGTCCTCTTTGCTAGTGGTTGGAGTAGCTTTGCTATTTTGGGGCATTGCTCTGGAGTAGACAAATCACTATTCAAATTGGTATCCTAACTGTGTCTGTCACTCTACATATCAGTACTGTCTTAGTACTGTCTTATTGCTGTTAGAAGACACCATGACTATGGAAATCTGGTAAGTGAAAGCGTAGTTGGGGGTTGCTTTCAGAGGTTTGTAATCATCTTGGTGGGGAACACAACAACACACAGGCAGACATGGTTTTGGAGCAATAGCGAAGAGTTCTACATTCGGATCCTTGGGTGACAGGAAGAATGACTCTGAGCCTGGGTTGCCTCAATCCAAGTGACATATTTCCTCCAAGGAGGTTGTACCTACTCCAACATGGCCCCGCCTCAATTCTTCTTAAGTATTGCTACTCTGTGATGACTAAGCATTCAAATATAGGAGCCTATGGGGGCCATACTTATTCAAACCACCACAAGTACTTTAAGGTTTCTTTCATTCATAGAAGACAAAGAGAGCCTTCCTTTAGAATTTGTTTATTACTTTAACTGAATGCTACCTTATTTATCATTCTCACTGCTATGACAAAACTTTTGAATGAGGATCTTAAGGAAGGACTTTTTTTGCCTCATATTTCCAGGGAGCAGTCTATGATGACAAACAGACCATGCTGCCAGGAGCATGAGGCAGTCAGTGACTTTGTTCCTAGTCAGGAAGCAGAGATGAAGGTATGCTAATGATCAGATAGATTTTTGTCTTTATTACAGGCTTTTTTCCTAGCACAGGAATAGGCTCCCCAATTTAGAGTTAGTCTTCCCACTACAATCCAGATTATCTCCCATAGACTGGTGTGTGCAGGGATTCTAAATTAAGTTAAATTGAAAATAAAGATTAGCCATCATATATACCAAATGCAAAATGTTTAGAATAGTATTTTATAATAAATGGCAGCTGAAATGTAGTTCTGTTTTAATTATTTCCACATTTTAACATCCTAATTATCTGAATTATAGTTAAACTCAGTACACAGGTCATGTTTATAAATAAACGCCTATCTGCCCAGAGCCAGGCTGCCTTTACAGGAACATAATACATTATATCAGTTCATTAAGTGATTAGATATATAACAAATGCTCAGTGAATAAAGTCTCTTGAATTAAATGGACTTGAGTTTCATAATTCCTTTTACAAAATGCATTTACTTTTAAACTATGTGTACATGTGTCTATGGGTATGTGCATGTGAATGCAGGTGCCCTACAGGCCAGAAACATCTAATTCCCTGTAGCTGGGGTTACAGTAGTGTAAACTCACTGATACAGATGCTGGGAACCATACTTGGTATCTTGAACCCTCTGTAGGAGCTGTCTGTGCTCTTAACCATGGGGACTTTTCTCCAGCCCTTTGAATCAGATACCTCTTAAACCCTTGGTGTGTTTTCATGTTCTCTAACATACATGATTGCAGTCTGAAGAGGAGATACTTTAGCTGATCTCTGCCCTGTGCCCTTTAGACAGTCATGTTAATAGGATTACATGGAATTAGTTCTGGGGAAATGCACAGGTCAGGGAATGCATTACTGATCCTTGCACTTTGTGAGTGGCTATAGTGGAGCCTGATGAAGTGACTTGTCCAAGTGAGGCAGGGAGTTGGGATCAACCCTCAGCCCTGTGGCCTGGTTTTGCTTTGCATTCATGAGGCTCATTTGTCATTGGCTCTGAGGCTGTGACTTTGTTCTATACCTTATCTTCTTTAGGATCATCACCTAGCCTGTGCTCCTCTCATACCTTGGGCATGACATCTAAGGAGATATATGGGCTCCTGTCCTCAGCAGTTTCTCCTGATGACCTATACACCAGAATCTCAGTGTCAGGGACACATGTGTTCAAAGGACAGAATCCTAATATCTAGCATATTAACCTCCATGATTTTGTCATACAGACAAAGCAACTGGCCCCAAGGAGAAAGAGTCTTTCTCAAGTTTATCTAAAATGTCTAAGAAGCTGCAAAGTGTGCTGGATTTAAACCCAAGGTCGAGGGTCAGGAAGCCTGATTAGAATTATATCCAACTACTTATAATATGGATCCTGTTAGAGAAATTGATTCTTCACTCTGAGCCACAATGAGTTCATGTTTCTGTTTCAAGAACTTTCTGTTGCACAAGTATGTGCTTAATACATGCATTGAACATTTGCTCAAGATTATGAATACCATATCTGTATGTGGTACTATAATGTGACCAAGGATCTATTAGTAAGTATGCAGGTGATTCAGGAGAGGTAGTAATGCTTGGCTCTATATCTTCACGGAGGCTATAGTGACCATTGAGAGTACATTGGATTAGAGTAGGGAAAATGTAGGAGGATGAGACCAGAAATGTCTGTGGTTCTCCTCTATCACTTGCTAGAGAACATGTGGGGACTTGAAAATCCAAGGGTCTATAGGCTCTGTAGTGGGTATGAGTGGCTGTTGTCACTGATCATACTGGGAGATGTTCTCCCAGGACCAGCACCAATGTTCCTTTGCAGGGCCATCCCTCCATTGTAGTGAAATTAAACCCAAGCCAGAGGCATCTCTGGAAAGCTTCAGGATCTGTTTGCTGCTCCTTACAGCTCATTCTCAGATGTCACAATGGTGGTCATTTTGTGGATTTTCTAGAATTTTTTTGGCCTTACAGGTCTGGGCTAGGAGTATAGGAGAAGGTGGAATCAAGACACCTGAAGAAACTCCCATGGACTGTCCTGAGTCCTTCAGCATTGGAGTACTCTTTGCCTAAGGAGAGACAAAGATGAATGTAAATATTGGTTAAGATAAGAAGAAAGAAAACCCAGGGCAAACAGACAAATGAATATCCACCAAACCAACTCCCATGTGAGAATGGAGACACCCTGCTCTTCAGAGAGCTTCTGGGTTTCTTAAGAGAAAGGGAAACCTCTAGTGTCTACATTCCTGTGAGGGCTTATCGTAGTTGCTCTGGGCGAGATTGCACCTGGAAAAGAGACACTTGCACCCTATATTCAGGGAGCTTCCTGGTGGTTCTGTGGCCTCTGGTAGTGGGGCATCATGAGACTTCCTTCAGTGAATCTCCTGTCTGAGAAGAAAGGCAAGAAAAAACTCAATGCCAATTACAATGGGAGAAGCAGAGCCTTGGGCCTGTTTTATACCATTCAATGAACTCTCACACAATACTCCTAACATAGTTTTCCCAAATGAGTGAAGGAAGAAGTCCACAGAGCATTAGCACTCTGGTGAGGCCAACTGTGGCCTAGCTAATAAGTGAGAGCTTGCCATGAAGTAATAGCAGCAAATGATTATTGTGGAATATTTGTTTAACTATGCAAAGATGGGTTTTATTTGTTTAACTATGTAAAGATGTGTTGCATTTGTTTATATTGCAGAATATTTGTTTAACTATGTAATGATGTGTTGTTGTTTCACCTTGCCTGCCTAAGGTACCTGATTGATCTAATAAAAAGCTGAACAGCCAGTAGCAAGGGAGGAGGTATAGGTGGGACTTCTGGGCAGGGAGAGTAAGTTGTAGGAGGAATATAGGCTAGGAGCAGAAAGAAGAAGATTTCAGGGAGATGCCAGGGAGACACAGGGGCCAGCCATTCAGACATGGAGGAAGCAGGAGAGTAGGACAGACAGCATGAAAAAAAGGTAAAAAGCCCTGAGGCAAAATGTAGATGAGTAGAAACAGGTTAAATTAAGTTAAAAGAGCCAGTGGGACAAGCCTAAACTAAGGTTGAACATTCATAATCAATAATAAGTCTCTGTGTTATTATTTGGGAGCTGATTTGTGGCGCAAAGAAAATTCCCACTAAAAATGATTACCTGTAACCAGACCCAAAAGGTCTTAGAGTTTCATTCTGTCTACAACATAACCTCATGCAATGTGGCTTTTAATTAGGAGGATGGTCAGGCACCTCACCCTCATACTCAAGTTGCCCATCTTAGAGTGCTTCTTGCATGGCTATCAAAAGCCCCTCAGTAGCCTGCCCTGAGGATATTTCTCCCAGAGTCCTGCAGAGGATGCAATGAGTGTTGAGGAATACTAACCTGAGGGAATGCAAATGAATCTACTTACTCGAAACCTTTAGTCCAGTCATTTTATTCTTCTAAGACAAAATTCTGTCTACACCGCAAACAATTCTGTTCTCACACTTAGCTCCTCTCTGTCCCTTCTTTTCCTGTTCTCTCATAGCTGTATCTAAGTTCTTTCCATCTCATTCTCATCTTTGTCTTCATTCTTCTCTCCATCCTTGTTCCTTTCCTCTCCCCATGACCTGTCTCCATACACCTACAATCAGTAATACTCTGGCCCTGCTGCTTTCTGGACTGGCAGGGTAAGTCTGCTTGAGCTTGGAAACCTGCATCATAGCTTGAATCACCTGGTATGAAAAGGCCCTTTTGTTCTAAGTAAGTTGCTTGAGGGGAAGTCTAGAGGTACCACTAAGGCTGTGAGAGAAAGCGGGGGTCTAACTTATTTAGCACTAGAAGCAGGGGTTTATACCTAACATCCACCTTGTCTGTCTAGCCTAGGTGGTATCTTCATATGGATATTTACCTTAGTTCAGGAGAACAGCAGGTGGTCTGGAATGTTTATTTGTCTGTGGCTTGTCTTTGGATATTTGAGAGGTAACTTGGATAAAACATGGAAGTTCTTAGAAGAAGAATTAATTGGGAAAGCTATCATAGCACACAAGAAATCATTACAGGAATTGGCATATCTATCTATCTATTATCTGTCTATCTCTATCTATCTATCTATCTATCTATCTATCTATCTATCTATCTATCATCTATCTATCTATCTATCTATCTATCTATCTATCTATCTATCTATCTATCTATGTCTGTATCTATATCTATATCTATATCTATATCTATATCTATATCTATATCTATATCTATATCTATATATAAGAGCTAATATCACTGAGACTCCTTGAGACTTGGCTTTTTCCTCTGGAAGAGCCCTGCTTCTTCCAGGTATTAGCTTTTACTATTGTTAGCTGAATTCCTGCTTCATATTTCTGTGGCCCACAGCAACTCTCATTTCTTTGTTTAGTAAAAAAAGAAAAAGAGAGAATATTTAATTCTCTCTAGGGCAGCGAATAAGGTGGATAAATATTAAGATTGGGGATGACTGGAAAAATGATAAGTAATGTTTTTTTAATACTGATATTTAATCAATATTTGTACCAAACAACAATAATCTATATAGATGGCAAGCTGAGAATTAGTTTAACCATCTAATAGGTTGTATATAATTAAATATTCAATAAATAAGTAAATAAATAAAATAATAGTTGTATATAATTAAAATATCTCTGTCCCAAAAGGGGAGCAGAGGAGTAACATAAAAATCTATCATTAGCTTGTATGGCAGAATATGGTCAAATGTTTCTGAATATGATTCTGAGTTATCCCAACAGAAAAGAAATTGTTAATTTGAAATATTAATTCTATCTATTAATCTCTGATTTGTGGTATTAATTTGGTTAATGTGTATTTTAAAGAAGCATTGTTAGATAAAGAGTTACCTGAGTTAGTCATGAGCATCTGTGGGACCAAGGCTGCAGTTGAAGCTCACCTAATAATACAAGTTTGTAATCAAGACAATATTATGCAGCTGAAAGTTTCCAGTGTGCCAATTACATGCTGCTCCCTGGACAGTGGGCTGGCATCTCCTGACTGAGCCTTCCTCTTCCCAGAATTCTCTTCTCTGCTTGCCCCATCTATACTTCCTGCCTGGCTACTGGCCAATCAGCATTTTATTTATCAACCAATCAGAGCAACACATATTCATAGTGTACAGAAAGACATCCATAGCACCTCCCATTTTCTGTCTAATCAAAAAGGAAAGTTTTAACTATAACATAGTAAAATTATATATAACAAAACAGTTATCAAGCAAGAATTACAGTTACAATATCTGGTCTATTTATATTTGGCAAATTCAAAGAAAATAATCCTGTATTTGTGAGTCTAAGGTTTCATATCTAACTTATCTTTTATTATAACTAAGGTAAATTATAACTGTCTAGTCTTCAACTACATCAAAGACCTCAGAAGGATACAATATTACCTAAGTAAATAGGAAGAGCATTGTAAGCAACTTCCAAAAATTTAGAAAGACAGGGACAGCTGGCTACCTGGACAGTTACCCAAAGTTCTTCTGCAACATTAGTGCATCATCTTCAGCCTATAGGCCTAGAATCTTTCAGTCACTTCTCTTTCTGTCCTCTAGAATGTTGGGCAGTCTCCTCCTCAAAGCAGGAACCTGAAGGACCATTTTACCTTGCAAAGTTCAGTGGTTACCTTCCTATGGGTCCTGCATGTCCAGTCAATACAACATTTTGTCAAACAGTCCAGGCAAGAACAGTTTCTTGCCCAAATGTCTATTTTCGCCAAAAAGAAGATAAAGTCCATATAGAATGTCTTTGACACCCATCTTTCTCTTTGAAGTAAATTGGTGCTGCTAGGAGCAGATGTGTCTACTGCCCAGAAAGTCTAAATTTTTAAAACATTTTAAATGCCACATTCTGTAGGTCTTTGAAGTGTTTGAAGATTACCTATCTAACTGAAATCTATTTATACCTACAAAACTTAACTAACATGACTATAAGTTTGATTATCATAGATGATTAACTATTAATATGTATTTCTTAATGATACAATTTTAAATGAGTTGTATAAACATAATACTTTAAACAAGAGTAAAAATATACATATAGTATAACAAAATTAAATTTAAATTTGTATCAATAAACTAGAATCCATAGCAATGTAAAATATTTTATACAAGTTGTTGCTCTTTAAAAGTAGATTCAATAATCTATCCCTTCATCCTATCATATTTATATCCTAACCCCCTTTTTTTCTTTAGAAAGATATTGACTATGACCAATAACAATTTGTAATCAACAACCTAAACAAAGACAAACAACCATAATCCAGTTTTTGGGAATGTGGGTGTAGTGTTCTAGGCTATTTCCTGCTGATAGAGGGTGCTAGTAATCTTATGGGGATCCTGAGGAAATTCTAGATAATGGTCAAGTCCTGGGAAGACTGGCTATAATCCTTGTTGATAGGTACCATTTGTTAAAGTTCAGGAGGTCTGGCTTGATCAAATCTGATCCATCTTAATGTGGAACAAAACCATAGCTTCTTGCTTCCCGTGAAAGCAAAAGCAGAGCCTCGTTTCCAAAACAACATATCCTTAGATCCAAATTTTGAAGTCAAGATACCTTTAAAATACATATATTGGCTTAACTCAGCAGCCTTAACAGTCAAATGTCTTTCTGCAGTTAAAAATTCCAAAGACAACATAATCCAGATTCTCTGTGTAATATCCATCTTTATGTGGCTTATTTTTTATATTACTTTTATATTCTCTTTAAAGACTTTATTTTTTAAAGCTTCCTATTTCTTTATATAACTGTCTATATTCCTTTTCCTCTCTCTTCCAAACATTTTCACTCACATTGTAAACTGTTTAGGGTTTATCTCATCTGAATCTGTTTTATTGTGAATCTATTGCTTTAAATTGCAGTATTTCTAGGACTGAAATGGCAGCATTGGCTGCTGGCTCTGCCCACCTCAGTTTTCCAACATGACGGTGATATGTTTATCGCTAACTCTGGCTCTGGGAGCCATGTGTACCACCAACTCTTGGAAGCAGTGGTTCTATACCTCCATTAAAGCAGCATGTAGCCCAGAAACCATTTTTTTTCTGTACTAGCAAAAGCTATATCCACTAGGCAGCATGCTGTGCGCCTTGCAGAGACCACTGTGTACAGTGGCAGAAGCCCATATACTGTGAACCTGCCATACTGTAGCTCAAGTCTGCACGCCATGGCGTCTCCATACCTTGGCATCTCTATATCTTGACCAGCATGAGACATGAAGTAGAAAGCTGTTTTTGGCTCTGTTTAGAATTGCTTATTAAGTATTCTCAGGTTTCAGGTGGAAACTCGAGCCGTTGGGTGCCATTTGTAGCTGAAAGTTTCCTGTGTGCCATTACATGCTGCTTCCCTGGACAGCAGGCTGGCGTCTCCCGACTCAGCCTTCCTCTTCCCAGAATTCTCCTCTCTGCTTACCCCATCTATACTTCCTGCCTGGCTACCGGCCAATCAGCATTTTATTTGTCAACCAATCAGAGCAACACATATTCATAGCATACAGAAAGACATCCACAGCAATATTAAACCATTAGATATGAGAGGACAGTAATAACCTATGTCAGGGTATACATAGCAAGACTTACATACAGAGCAATGGTCAGAAGTACATGAGGAGAATATCTGATAGTCCATACATTTCAGGATCATGAGCAGAATTTATACAACTAATAATAGAACATTTTTTAAAGACAGTCCAGTCTCTGGGTAAGAAGGTTCTGTGAGCAAAAAAGAAATGAGGGGGAGTGACCTTTGGGATGGAAAATTCGCTTGTTGTTGCTTCATGCTGGTATAGGGCAAAGTTGAAGGCTGGAACACAGTGGAAATCTGGGGAAGAGCAGGCTTTTTCATGCGTTGTCCATGCAGGCAGCAATTGGATCAGTCTGTGCTGAAAAGCAACCAGGAGAGTGCAGCGGGACTCCCTGCTCTGTGGGCTGGAGGGTGGCACACAGGGCTGCAGCTAGACAACATACCCGTCATCAAGAGGATGACAACCTGTAACTCTTTAAATAATTAGAATTTCTGCTGGAATAAATATATATATTAATAGTAGGCCATACAGTTAAGGAGTTTTAAAGAAGAAACATTTTCTCTTAGGTGTACATATGGAATATTGAATGTATGGTTTTAGCAGATGAGAGAAGGGAATATCAGGCCAGGGAGAGAGGGAAGGCTCATCCCCAGAAAAAAGAATTGTAGGTGGGATAATAAATTGTAGTCAGGTTATATTCTTCCTGGTCCTTCTCAGCTTCTGGGCATTGGTGAATTTTGACCTTCTGAAGCTTACAAGAACCTTCTTAAAAAGACAAAATCTTTAGACATATTAGCAATATGATAACAGTGGTGATATTTTGTCAGAGCAAAATTATGAACCTTTGGAGTCTCAACAAAACTGCAGGATAGCAAGAGAATGAAACCTGAAACTTGTCATTTATATATATCTCAAACCTTGTTTATCTTTTGATAAAAATTAATAAAATACATATAGAACTGAATTATCATTTTCAATCATATTCCTATAAGTTTTGACATCATTGATGAACAGAGTTTATCTAAAGGCCCTGGAATTGTATCAATTTATTCATAAAGCCAAGGCCCAATTATTAAGAATCTAGAGGTAAATAACAGCTTGTGATTAGACTGGTAGCTAAGAGGCCTTTGTCCTGCAGTGGCCTGGTCATGTGGTATGATCAAGCAATCCAGGATCCATAAAGGTGAGTCAGTATCCTGTGGAAACATGCAAACATATCTTCTTCCTGATGTTATTAAAACATCAGGACCTTTGCAGTTACCAGTGAGGAGGTCCTGGAGGCTTGGGTGTGGCTTTGTGGAGAAGTGTCTGAGGAAAGAACTCATATAGTCTTCAGACATATTAATTACAAACAGAGAGTGATTTAAAATATGATGGGAGGATGAGTATTTAAGAACTCCATTTTGCAACTTACATATTTGGGTTTTTAAGTTATGATGAGCTCTTCCCCCATAATTTGACCTTGGGGGTAATAAGGAATGTCTATGAAGTGGGAGATATGAAAAGTTAAGATTCAGTACTTAAGAGATTTTAAAGTATATGTAGGGCCATTGTCTGTTTTTAGAGCTCTGGGTATTTCTAACATTGAAAAGTAGTGAAACAAATGCTGTAGTATATTTTTAAAGTCTTCTCCAGATTGGGCTATAGCACAGAACACATGAGAATAGGTGTCCACGCATATGTGGACAAATGCCAATTTTCCAAGGGAGAGAACATGAGTTACATCCATTTGCCATAAATCACAAGGATGTAGGCCTGGTGGGTTAACTCCCATAGAGGATTTGTAGTTATTGGACAGACATTACAATTGTGCACAAAGGATCTGGTAGCTTCCCAAGAAATTTGAAATTAAAGATGAAGTGCTGTCCATATGATTCCCTTCATGAATGAGATCTGGAAGCGTTGTATGCACATGAACGTGACCAATAAAGAAAAAAATGAATCCTAGATTGAATTAACTCCTGCCATTTTGAAAGCAAGTTTTAGACTCTTAAAAATCATCGATAATTAATACAGTTTGGCCTTAAGCAGAGCCATCAGTAAATATTAAAGTTGCTGGAGTGGGCATTGGGTCTGATTTAGTTTTATAGGGGAAAAAAAAGTTACAAGATGTAAGCATATGAATTTTAACAGACAGTGGTCAGGCATTTCATATGGAAAAATGCCAGTGTATCCTATCTGAGCTACTTGCCAACCATCAGACTCATAAGACAAGATATTATGCTGTTCAGCTGCATAAGGAGGATTATCATATGAATATCCTGTCCAGATAATTTCCTCTTTTTTTTTGTCTGTTTTCTTAGGCAAAATAACCAGACTCCATGGTTTGTTGTAATCTATACAAAGGAGTCTTTTAGAATTAAGTCCCTCTTCTAAGTGCCGAGGAGGCTTTAGCCTCAGGGGTTAATTTTCATGGTGATCTTGGATTAGGGTCACCATGAAGAATGTCAAATAGGAGATTGAGTACAACCATGTGTAGTGGGTAGCCATTCCAGCTTTGACCTGGAAGTTCCAACCCCCATTGAGGCTTCGGTAATGGTCATGCCTACAAGGTGGGGCTGAGAGAGGACGCTGAAGACCCGAGATCTGGATGCGTGGGCTCTCTTGGTTCCTGGGCCTTGGACACTGGAGGTAGACTGAGCAGAGTTCTCCAGAGAACACCGCTGGACTGTGCTACACCTTTCCCAGACCCTGTAAAAACTATCCCTTCACTTGTAAGTTACCCCACAAAATAAACCTCCCTTTTAACTACGCGGAGTGGCCATAATAAGTTCACCAATAACCATGAGTATGTCCAAATAGGTATGTACTCAGTGTCCAAATATGTATATACCCAGAGATATCCTCAAGCAGCTTTTGAAAATTATTTAAGGTTTTAAACAGTCCATTCACAATTGAAAAGGTTGTGGAGAAACAAAATCCATGTGAATAACACGTCCCAAATATGAGAAAGGAGACTGAATTTGGGAGTTTTTAGGAGTTACTTGAAGCCCATATAAAGTCAATTGTTGGACCAGAAATTGTAATGCCTCTTGCAAACAGGCTCTGTCAGCATGAGAACCTCTAATAGGGTCTCTGAAAATTTGGAGAAGGCAAGCTAAAAGCAAAACACTGACAATCTTTAGGGTGAAGAGGTATGTTAAAGAATCAATCTTTTTTTTTCTTTTTTTAAAATTTTATTTTACAGTACTATTCAGTTCTACATAATAGCCACAGATTCCCTTGTTCTCCTCCTTCCTGCCCCCCTCCACTTCCCCCCAGCCCACCCCCGAGGACTGAGATCGACCTGATAGACTCAGTCCAGGCAGGTGCAGTCCTCTCCTCCCAGATTGAGCCAAGCGTCCCTGTATAAGTCCCAGGTTTCAAACAGCTATCTCATGCAGCGAGCCCAGGACCTGGTACCACTGCCTAGATGCCTCCCAAACAGATCAAGCCAATCAACTGTCTCACCTCTTCAGAGGGCCTGATCCAGTTGGGGGCCCCTCAGCCTTTGGTTCATATTTCATGTGTTTCCATTCGTTTGGCTATTTGTCCCCGTGCTTTATCCAACCTTGGTTTCAACAATTCTCGCTCATATAAACCCTCCTCTTTCTCGCTAATTAGACTCCCAGTGCTCCAGCTGGGGCCTAGCCATGGATGTCTGCATCCAGATTCCTCAGTACTTGGATGGGGTTTCTGGCACAACTATTAGGGTGTTTGGCCATCCCATCACCAGAGTAGGTCAGTCCTGGCTGTCTCTCGGCCATTGCCAGCAGTCTTTTGCGGGGGTATCTTTGTGGATTTCTGTGGGCCTCTTTAGCACTTTGTTTCTTCCTTTTCTCATGTGCTCTTCATTTACCATCGTCTCCTATTCCTTGTTCTCCCTCTCTAGAAAAAATCATCCTGAGTGAGGTAACCCAGACTCAGAAAGACAAATATGGTATGTACGCACTCATAGGAGGATACTAGATGTGGAACAAGGATGGCTGGACTGCTACTCACATCACCAGTGAGGCTACCTGGAAAACAGGACCTCAAGAAAGACACGGGGATTACCCAATGACGGAGAAATGGATGAGATCTACATGAACAGCCTGGACATGAGTGGGAGCAATGAACAGCGAGGGTCGAGGGAAAGAGAGCAGGAGATCCCAGCTGGATCAAGAACAGAGAGGGAGAACAAAAATCAATCTTATAAATCTATGACAATTATATTCTGATCTCTAGGGATGGCTGTAGGAGATGCAAGCCAGGATGTAAAGTTCCCATGGGCTCTAATGAACTTTATTTAATTTTTTAAGATCTTGTAATAGCCTCCATTTGCCTAATTTTTCTTAGTAACAAGTATTGGGGTGATTCAAGGGCTGGTAGGGGGCTTTATAAACCCCATTTTAAAATTTTTCCTCTACTGGACAGGTAAAAGCTTCAATTCTCTCAGCATTCAAAGGTCATTGTTTAACCCAGATAGGAGCATCAGACTTCCATGAAATGGGGTCAGTAGTGAGGGGAACAGTGACTCTTAGGATAAATTTTGATACCCTAGGCCATACTATGTCTCCCAAATAACAGCTGTAGGGCACTTTCCACAACACTTTGGTAGTGTGCTTTACATATTTGGGCATACTTATAGTTGTGGATGGTCAGGTTATGATTTCCATTTAAGCTGTATAATTTTGATGTATAGAAATAATAGTGGGATATTTTACATTACTCAGACTGACACAGGATTCTCAGTCACAAAGACAGCCTTTTATACAAACAGCTAATTTTGGACTTCAGAACAAATTCAAAACAGACTAAACTGCCTCTGCAGAAAATACACAAAGACTAATCCCCAGGTGTTGTATTGCTAAATCACGGCCAGGCTGTTCACATCGAGACATAGCTCCTTTCAGTAGTTCTCTTTCTGCACGTACCCTGACTGCTCAAGGTTCAACCAGTTGTTCACTGCTTGGGATTCCTCACCAACCTACAGCTAGGTGCATGGGTCAATGTGACATTACTAGCCGAAGAAAAACTATGTGACTTATCTTGTGTTGTGAGAATGGGTAGGCCCTGAACATGTAACTTATACTTGTCCAGAGTTTGGCTGTGAGAGAGCAGTAGCAGCAGCTGTGTGGAGAGAGACAGCTGTGCAGAGCTGTGTGAGAGTCAGTGTAGAATGTGAGTGAAGTGTGTGTGTGTGTGTGTGTGTGTGTGTGTGTGTGTGTGTGTGTGTGCTGAGTGAGAGATGAAGAGGAAGAAGAAGCATGAGAGAAGTATGAGGAACTGAGTGGGTGAAAGAATGAGTGAGTAAAGAGTGAGTGAATAATCTAGAAGTATGTGTGTGTGAGTGAGTGTATGTGAGAGAGAGCTATGTGAAAGAGCTACTGCTATGTAGAGGAGCTATGCCTAGGAACTGTGTAAAGTGCTGTATCTGTGGATGGGCACCTAAGTTGATGGCATATCTTAGAAACTGTAAATACTTGATTTTAAATTATGTTATAAAGCCATGTAACAAAGCAGCATTAAGCTGGCAAAACAGATATGCAGGTCAATGAGACAGAATAAAAGATCCAGGCATGAACCCATGCAGCTACATCATCTGAATTAACATTTTTTTAAAGATTTTATTTATTATTATTTTATGTGCATGGGTGTTTTGCCCAGATATATGTCTGTGCAGTATGTGTAGTCAGTGCTCACAGAGACCAAAAGAAGGCATTGGATCACCTGGAATTAGAGTGACAGATGACTGTTAGCTACCATGTGGGTGATAAGAATTGAATCCAAGTTTTCTGGAAGAGCAGTCAGTGCTCTTAATCATTGAGCAATCTCCCAGCCTCACATGTCTGTTTTTTTTTTTGTGACAAATTTCCAAAAATACTGACAGGGAAAAGCAGCCTCTTGACAAACCGTGCCAGGAAAACTGGATATCTACATGTAGAGTTTGGTGGTATTTTGTTCCTTGAAATATTGTGCACGCTAATAAACTTATCTGGGGTCACAGAACAGAACAGCCACAATATTAAACATAGAGGATAGGCAGTGGTAGCACATGCCTTTAATCCTAGCATTTCAGAGGCAGAGATCCTTCTGGATCTCTGTGTGTTCAAGGATACAGCCAAGCATGGTGACTCACGCCTTTAATCCCAGAAAGTGAGCCTTTAATCCCAGGGAGTGATGGCAGAAAGCAGAAAGGTATATAAGGCATGAAGACCAGAAACTAGAAGCTTTTAGCTGGTTAAGCTTCAGGCTTTCCAGCAGCAGTTCAGCTGAAAGCCATTGGGATGAGGACTCAGAAGCTTCCAGTCTGAGGAAACAGGATCAGCTGAGGAACTGTCGAGGTGAGGAAGCTGTGGTTTGTTCTGCCTCTCTGATCTTCCAGCATTTACCGCAATAACTGGTTTTAGGTTTGATTTTATTAATAAGAACTTTTAAGATTCCTGCTACAGTAGAGGGATGGAATTAGATGCATATTTCTCATCCTGCTCAAAATCAATACAATGGATTAGAGACCTTAACTAAAACCTCAACCTCCAAAACTGCTAGAGGAAAAGATTGGGAAACTCTTTGAGGTATAAGGACGGGTAAGGAGATTGTGACTAGAACATTAGCAGCTCAATAAATAAGGTCAAGAACTGGCAAGTGAGACCTCATAAATTTTAACAAAAAATCTGCGCATCAAGTAAGAAGTTAACTGGATGAAGAGACTGCATGCACAGTAGGAGAAAATCTTTGCTGGACAGGTTAGCAATATCTAGAATATAAAAGATCAAAACATCACCAATAACAAAAGAAACAACCCAATGAGAAAATAGACTAAGGAACAGCATAGAATGTTCTCAAAGGAGAAAGAAAATAGATATTTTTTAAAGTTCTTAACTTCCTTGGCCATCAGGAAAATGCAAATTGAAATTCCTTTGGCATCTCATCCCCAGTCCTTTCATAATGGCTATCATTAAGAAGACAAAAGACAATAAAAGGTGGGAGGGTGAGGAGAGAAGACTCCTTATTCACTGTGGGTAAGGGTGTACACTGGAAAAGCAAGTATGTGGAAGCAAGGATAGAACTACCATAGGACCCAGATATATCACCCCTGGGCATATATCCAAAAGATTGCCATGCTGTTAGAGGGTTACCCGCACATCTGTGCTTATTGCTACTCTGTTCATAATAGCAAGGGAATGAAATCAGCCTAGAGTCATCAACTGATGAATGAATGATGAAAATCGCCTACATATACAAAATGGCATTTTATTCTGTCATAAGGACATTTCCTGTCATAAAGAAAGCAAATTAGCAAATTTCCATGAAAAAATAAATCGAATTGAAAAATATTGTACTGTGAAGTAACTCAGACATAGAAAGTCAAATACTTCATGTTCTCTCTCATATTGTGAGTTGTGAGGGGTAGTTTTCATTTTTAACTCAACAGCATCTCAAATCAATTAGAAGACACACTTCCAGTGAGAGTTGTGAGGGATTATTTTGATTAGCTCAGCCTTCTGTTATTCCTGTGAAGAATACCTTGCTGAGGTTAATTCAGGTGGGAAGACCCAAGCTAAATGGGGGGAACAGTTACTTCAGACTGGATCCTGGACTGCATAAAAGGAAAACACTAGCTAAGCAATAGGACTCATTTTTTTTTTTAATTCCTAATTGCAAATTGCAATGTGACCAGCTGCCTCAAGCTCCTGCACTTCCCCACTATGGTCGACTGTACTCTAGAACTATTAGCCAAACTCAATCCTTTATCCCTTAAGTTGCCCCTCTTTATGGCATTTTATCACAGCAATAGGAAAAGTAAGACATAGATCATCGGTTTGTGTGTGTGTGTGTGTGTGTGTGTGTGTGTGTGTGTGTGTGTGTGTGAGAGAGAGAGAGAGAGAGAGAAAGAGAGAGAAAGAGAGAGAGATTTAATGGAGGATGACCATCTGTTGGCACCACAAAACTAGTAATGGTCCATTAAAGGTGAACAAGAGGTTTTTTTTTTTTTTTTTTTTAATGGAGAGGAGTGTGGGAGGTACTTATATGAATCTAAGGAGAGTGGAAGAGGTAATACCAGGGGTAGAATGGCTTATGTGTGGGAAGTAGGGAAATAAGGAACAAGAGGAAGGTGGGAGAGGGAGAACTAAACTAAGCATTCGTTGTGGCTAGTACTGGTTTTCCACTTGACTACACCTGTCAACTTCATCCACTTAAGTGATAAAGAGTTGAGTTTTGCTCATAGTTTCTGAGTACATTCTACCATGGGATGGGATGTCCTTGTGACAGGAGCTTGAGGTAGTGGGTCACATTAAAAGTCAACAGTAGCTGCATACATGTGTGAGGAATTTTCTCTATTGGATCATTTGAAATAGCAAGACCCATCCTAAATCTGGGCCATCCATTCCTTCTGGTAGCAGCTCACATGAAAGGAAGCTTTTGTTTTTTACCTGCTTGCCCTCACTTTTGCTGTCAAGTTCATCTATTTGGTTCCTGATGTATTCCTTGGATGGTATTAGTACCTACTTCTTCAGGATTACCAAGCAGACTAAAGACTGACAGCTCTCTAGGAATTCCCCAGGACTCCATCACTAGATCAGGACTGATGAGACATCCAGCCTTGTGAACTGGACAGCTACTGGATTCTTGGCCTTTCAGTTAGGAGATAGCCATTGTGGGGCTACCTGGACCACAGCTTGTAAGTCTCCCTAATAACACATATATATTCATTCTATCAGTTCTGTTCCTTTAGAATCCTTACTAACACAGCATATATTAAAGGTATTTAAGACAGCATGTATTAAAATGCTTCCTCCATCTTGCTGTAACTGCCTCATACTTGCCTTGATTTATGAATTTCTTTGTCCTATAAAACTATAAAGCTTCATGAAACTGCTTCTATATTAGAATATAGAATTTAACCAAATCTGTGTTTCTGTGCCATGGTCACTCAAAATGGCTCCAGATGAAACTGTCTCATGTTCTTTAAGATGAGAGCTGTATCCTGTGTTAACAGAGTCCCCTACAAAATTTCAGATTAAAAAACAAAACTGTAGTCAAGATCAGGAGGAAAATAGTGTCAGACAGACATGAAGAAGGACAACTAAGCAACTGAATTTGACTTAGGAGTTGAGGCAAGTGAGGGCGGAGAAAGAGGGTAAAGATTGGTAAATAAGTTAGGGTCACATGACAGGGAACTTTAAGTGTTAGGCTAAGCAGTTGGTACTAACTCTAAGCAGTAGGAAGTGAATGTTTTACCGTGGGGAAGTACAGCAATAATGCCCAGGATTGATTAGAAACTAATAAGGTGCTCATTACAGTACACAGGGTAAGAAGGTTGCAACTAAGTTAGCAGTGAGAATAGGAAGTAGAAGGGTCTTGTAAAGATCAACATGGAATACAGTCCAGATCAGTATAGGGAGACACCGCAGTGAGTGATCTTATTTTCTTACATCTCTACACAGCTCTTCTTCCCTTTGCAGATTACTTGCCAATGACTGTCTTTTCTCCTATCTCCTCCCTCGGCAAACAGCTATTTCTTCAGTAGGTCACTACAGCAGGTCAACACTGTCATCTACTGTTCATGTTTTGTACTGTCTCTCTCTCTTCTTTTTCCACTTTTTCTCCCTTGCTTTCTCTTTTCCTGAACCTACTTTTCTTACTGTTACATCTTTCAAAGCCCAGAGGCTGACTTGATTTATGATTGATGGGTGAATATCTTTATTTCCTCTTTTTAGTCTACCATTGACAAATCCTCCCATTTATCTACTCTTGTTATTTTTTTCCCTTTCATTTCATTATTCTCACTTCTAGATGTGTCTCTCTTCTTTGATCCATCTAACAATGTAATACCACTGTTCTCACCTTTATCATTTACCTCTTCCTTTTCTTTGTACTTACACTAACACCAGATTAGTATGCACAGCAGTATTACTGGAGTCTCTTTGCTCCAGAAACCCATTGGCATTAAACATGTGTCTGTTTTGTAGTCACTTGCTACTCTAGGGTGAGTTGACCATTAGATAGTGACTGTTGCTGGAGACAGTACTCAACTCACAGGACAGACTGAAGCTAGAGCCTGGTACCTGGAACACGATGTAACAAATGAAAACATTCCCACCACTGCGCTATAACCTTGTCTCTCCTGAACACTGCAAACACATTCGCCCAAAGAAGAAAGAGAACCTGAAATAAAAGAACAGCAGCCACAACAAACTCTTAACAAATGACAATCTCATAGGGGCAGGTGGGTCCCAATGCAAAACCAGAAGAGATAGGGAGACCCAGGACAACTTGTCTCATCCTAAAATTGCTAGAAGTGACCCCAGGTCAAAATGACTTATACAAAGTTCCAGATGCAGAATTCAAAAGAATGATTATAAATGTGGTAAAAGAATTCAAAGAGGCCACTAACGATTTTCCAAGACTATACAGATAGCTGAATGAAATAAAGAAGTAAATTGATGATATGAAAATAGAATCGGATGAAGAGAAAGGACTACAGAAAAAACCCAAACCAGATTGATGATAGACACGAAAAACAAACAAACAAACAAACAAACCAACCAACCACAAATAACAAAATGTAAACTTCAGTGGAAAGCCTCAGCAATAGAATGGATTGTATGGGAGAGGGGTCCTAAGGGCAATGATAACTTTTTAAAAATGTGTGAAGGGAACATGCCAGAACTTTGACACTCCATACAAAGGCCAAACCTCTAAATTATAAACATACAGAAAGAAAAAGAAAATCACAGAAAAAGCTGGGCTGTGGTGGCGCATGCCTTTAATCCCAGCACTTGAGAGGCAGAGGCAGGCAGATCCCTGTGAGTTCAAGGCCAGTCTGGTCTACAAAGCGAGTTCCAGGACAGATGAGACTGTTACACAGAGAAACCCTGTTCTGAAAACATAATAAAATAAAAAAAAAATAAAAATAAAAAGAAAATTTCCCAAATCTAGGAAAAGAGAAGCTCAGATACAAGAGGCACACAGAACAGCAGACAGACAGGGCCAGGAAAGAAACTCTCACATCATACTCTAGCCAAAAAACCAAATGTACAGAATAAAGAAAATACTTCAAAAGCTGAAAAAGAGAAGGAACAAGTCGAATTTGAAGGTTGGCCAATTAAAGTAATTGCCGACTTTCCCTTTGGAACCATGAAAGCAGTGAGGGAATAGACTGGTGTCTTTCAAACTTTGAAAGATCACAACCAACAAAACTATCTGTCATAACCGAAGGTGAAAAAAAAAACCAGGCTAAAGAAAAGTTATGACCATCAATCCAGTCCTATGGAGGATACTGGAAAGGATATTTCAGTCTGTGAGAAAGGAAAACCCATCAAGGGACAACAGGAGGAAAAACCATGTGAAGCTAAGACACTTACCAAACAAAAGAAGACTAGGGCCCAAACACCACAACACCAACAAAATGATACACACCTTTCAGTAATAAAACTGAATATCAGTGGTCCCAATTCACCCATTCAGACTAGTAGAGTGACCAGAAAACAGAATGTTGTCTGCCTGTGCAAACCTCACGTTCCTGGGCCTAGCTCTGGACTCTTTCTCTCACACAGGCCTAACCTGATGAGTTCTCTGCTAACCGGCCCATGCTGGCTCCATACTCCTAGACTATCCCCTATACCAGCCCAGCATACTAGCCCACATTGCTAGAGCAATATGACAAAATACATCAGCCTAAGTTTTACTTGATGTTTTCTTTCTGTTTGTTGAAAAATTATACTAAATTCATTAATGTTTTATAATAAAGAAAAATAAAAGACAGAATTGAAAAATTCCACAAAATAAAAATTTTAAAACTTTGTTTCTCAATGATTTACTTTATACCTGAATAGAATTGTTCAAATTGATAACTGTCGAGAGCTTTCTTGGCATCAAATAAACACCTTTAGTGCCAAATCTGTGATCATTTGGTATCACTTTCCAGCAGTCACTATTTCATGGAGAAATGGCTGGTTTCAAGAGTGGAACAGTTAACATAGAAGCTGAAACATTTTATATATCAGGTAGCAATAAGGACCTCATTGTGGTTCTCATCTTTCCTAATGCTACAACCCTTTAATACAATTCTTCATGTTGTGATGACCCACATCCACAAGATTACTATTATTACTTTTTTAAAGATTTATTTATTTATTATGTATACAGTGTTCTGTTTGCATGTATGTCTACAGACCAGAAGAGGGCACTAGATCTCATTACAGATGGTTGTGAGCCACCATGTGGTTGCTGGGGATTGAACTCAGGACCTCTAGAAGAGCAGTCAGTGCTCTTAACCTCTGATCTATCTCTCCAGCCCCCACAAAATTATTTTTGTTGCTACTTCATAACTGTAATTTTGCTACTGTTATGAACAGTAATGTAAATATGTTTGGGGATAGAGGTTTGTTAAAGGGGTTATGACCCACGGGCTGAGAAGCACTGAACAAGGCTGACAAATATTTCTCAAGTTGCACAAAAAGCAGTTGAGAGATTTGTACTGTCTAATTAGAGAATTTCAACACCTAATTCTGATGGAACAATTCTCATATCAACAACAATAACTTCGGTGGGTCTAAGTTCACTAACTTTAAATCTGTTCATTCACGATGATACAAAAATGCAAGCGTGGACACATTAGGAAAATGCTAAAAGGCCATTTAATTCCATTTCTTTAATTAAAAACTTGAAGTAAACAAGGAGGTAAAACATGTTCTGCCTTTTCTATAAAGGGAATATGACTGAAAAAAAAATGCTAGCTAACTTCCTCTAACACAGTATTATAGTAAATGCGTGAAAAGGCGTAGTAGCGCTGGCGTATTACCACTCTGAAAGTGCTAATGAATGAGGGACTGAGATTACAGTAACTCAGCACCACACACATATCCCAGTAGACCAACTCCTTGCAGATTCAACTCCTTGCTTTTCCATTACTGAATATCCAGCTCCTCCTGTGCAGTAGTTTCTCACTAAGTGTTAAATGGATCAATATTGAATGTACTCCTTGGTATTTTGCATTGCTTTATTAGAATACCAAGAGTGCCATTTTGGATGGATGGGTCTCTCCTAAGAGCCACAGATTTCTCAGGAAAGTTGGTGCTAGGCTGGATGAAGAGCAGGTAGGCTGGATGAAGAGCCGGTAAGGGGATGGCAGAGGAAGCATATCTGGGATTGAAATCAATAAGAGCAGAGTCACAGAGGCAGCGTCCCAGCAGGAGCCCCTACCATGGGTTTAACAGTGTTTATGGGGTCCCCTCTATGAGCACACATTTTCAGCGTTCATGAAACTTCATGACAATTGTGTAAACATTGTCATTCCCACCTGGCAGCTGAGGAAACAGGCCCATAGAAGTAAATGGGAGGGTCTAACATCGTGCATCTGGTGAGTTCAGGGCCATGATGAGACTTTTGCCTTTGCATATCTGACTCAAATCTTTAAAATATTAAGTCATGGCAAGCTTTCTTTAGATTTTTGGTTCCTTAAATGTGACCAGAAGTGAACATAATTATTCTAGGTTCCCCTTATGCGGGTAGAATTCAGAGCCATTATGCTACAGGTAACAGTATACCCTAATGACACCCAGTGATGCTTGTGGAAATGCTTTGCAGATCGATGCAGTTCTTAATAAATGGTGTAGTTACAAGGTTGAAGGGTATATATTTCCTTTTAGTGGATGTACTTTCCTAATCAGATCCAAAATTGAGGAGAACTATTGTCTTCCAACATAAGGTCTATAAATTCAGGCCACCCAAAGGGAGGGCTTCTTTTAAAAGGGCCTTTTTGTTTGTTTGTTAAAGGGTTATCTCTGCTGGTGCATAAATTGAAGCAACTGTCTCGATGTGTTTGTGGTGCTATGCTGTGGTCATAGGAGAGGAGCCATTTAAGCATAAAAGAAGGCAAAGCAAAAACAGAACATGCAAACAATCAAATTGGGACCAGATCCTAGATCCTAGTCCCAGGACGGTAAGTGAACCTGTCTCTTTCCATCTGTACATCTAGAAGATGTCACTGAGAACTATTCTCTGTCTAGATAGCAATCAATGGTCTTTGAAACTCATTTCCCCAGTGTGTGGTAGGCCCTGATTGGCTGGTTGGCAGGGCTCATTGAGGGGTGCTATTAGGAAGTCACTCTAAAGGATGTGGCAATCCAGGTCTTGCCCAGGGAGGAGGAACCTGAGTTTATTCATGGGGTTTTCCCCATGTGCTGTCAGTGCCGGCCTTATTTCATTTGATTTCCGTTCAGTGCAGCTAGGCAGCAGTGAGCCTCAGACCTCTGCCTTTCTTTTGCTAGGGGGACTTCTCACTGTCAGCTTTTCTTTGGAAGTCAGAGACTGAGTGCTGTATTCCCAAGGAGAGAGTCCTTTTCTGGAGCCACAGAAAGCAAAGGCTGGAGGAGGAGACACCTGCTGGAGAAGGGGCAGGGACTAGAAGCTAAAGAAGGAAACCAGCAGCCAATAAGGCGAGACTGCACTCTGCCTTGTTGGGCTGGGACACCAGGAGGTCAGGGATTTCTGAATGTGAGTGTTCTTCAGATGCCCTTTTTTCTTAAGAGGCTCTACTCCATCAGTGGATATCTAAACATGGTGAAGGAAACTTTTCTGTCTCCCGTTTAAGCTATCCTTCATACAGGAAAGCTGTCTCTTTTTCTAGATGAATCATGTACTAGCAATCTATTATCTTCTTGCATAGGCAGTTGGTTTTGGATTTACCTCTACACCATTTCTTCCTGGTCTCTCTAGCCTTGAAACTTTGCCTACTGTTTCTTTTATGTATAGAGGAAGTACAGCAATGTGAGCCAGTCAGGGAGTCGGGAGAGGCCATCAGTTCAGTGGCCTACAAGACCAGGCCTGTTGTCATCCTTAAGAGTTCAGGTGTATGGTCCAACAAGGTTGAGGTACGGTTCGTGACATTAATACTCATGGTTAGGAAAGCAGAAAAGTTACAAGTTACATGACTAGGATCCAAACTTTCTGTTGGTCAGGACTGACAGCATTTTCTAGCAGTTTTCAGGAGGCATGTCCTTTTCTGGGAGGCCAGCTGCCATGAGCAAGTTGGTTCTTGCCTCTTATTTGCCTATGAAGACATTGGATTTCTCTCATGTGTTTATGAAGTGCCTGCCCTGTTGTGATGGGCTCTTTTTGGGAGAGTGGCTGGAGGAAAGTTTTCTGAATTAGTGGGATCTTGTGTGTTATTTAATGATTTTTGTGTTGCTCCGAAATCCTTCATATGCTCAATTCTTGAGCTGTAATGTTAAACACTTCCTTCTGTAGATATCAACTGTAGTGTCAAAACAGTGCAGGGTGATGTCTGTGACATCTTACCTCAACATCTTCTGCATTGTTTCTCAACTGGGGAAAGTTGATGACTTGCTTGGCAACACAGGGAGTGGACATTTCCCACTGAGCGTGAGTAAGAAGTTCATTTCTGCCTACAAAGGCAAACATGATTCTTGGATCTGGGAACACCGAAGCAATCCTGCATTTTATCCCTTAGTCCCATTCTGTGAATCTCCACCAACAGAAACAAAGGCAGAATTGGGGTTACTAGTAGAGGCCCTGGAAGCTGACAGTTCTGGCTAGGAGGGGTAGCCTCTGTCCCTACTCACTTGGGAATTTTGGGGATGTGACTTAAGCTCTTGGACATATGCTCTTATAGGTCACTGTGAGACTCAGCGAAGAGTCTAAAGAGTCCTCACACAGTATTTGAATCACAGAATGTGATCAGTGAGTGGAAACGGTTGGTTATTATCTTCCCATTAGAATAGAGATTGACTACTCATTCCTCTGAGATCTTAGAATAGAGAACTTAAACTCTATGGCTTTCCATACTACTGCTTGTCCAATGGTTCCAGATGGAGCCCATACCTGCCTCTACTTGTTATTCAAGGCTGAGTATTCGTTTCTGTAAAGAAAATGGCCTTCAGGATAATTGTCTTACAGGGATTTTGTAAGGGCCAAATATAAAATTGTAGCACTAGAAATGAAAGCATCTATACAGGGTTATTATTATTGCTACTGAGGGACTTTAGAAATTGTACTTGTCTGCTGTGGAAGGCTTAGAATTAACCACATCCACTACAAGGAACAGGTGTCTCCTGGGCTGTAGAAAGTAGCTGTGGAGAGGCTTGCTAGATACAGACATTAGTCTCTTTAAAGCTATGGAACAATTGAGGTGTGCAGGTGACCCTGAGGAGCTGAGCCAGGTGCTAGCCCTCAGGAGGCACACAGAGAGTAAGGAAACAAGGAGCCCAGCAGTTAGCACAGTCATGTCAACTGTCAGTGTTCTGCAGGGCCAGGGCCTTCAGGGCTGCTGATTAGAAGACTCCTTGTTGGTATCCTGGGACCATTTGAAGATGCTGCCCTGGCTTCTTATTTTCTCTGCTCTGGATCTCCTGGTATATGGTAAGTTTTCTTTCTTCTTATCAGAAGTGCCTTTGCTGAGTGGCACACAGCTGTCCTTGTGTGGAATGATAGAAATGCTCCCTGTGTTGTCTTTATGAGAGCATGTGTAGCTTTGCCACTTGTGGCACTTCCCTGGAATTGACAGATTGCCATTAGTGCCCTGCCAGCTTTTGTGATCCTCCACGAGTTAGTATATGACTCTTAACCACATTCATGAATTAGAGTTGTTACTGAGGATTCAATTAGATACTATATCGATTACTTTTTTGTGACAAAGTATTTGAGAAAAGGTTTTATTTGGTTTTGCAGTTACACACACACACACACACACACACACACACATGGTTGGAAGACACAGTCAGTGGCAGGAACTTGAGGCCTTTGGTCACCTTGTTTCCACAGCTGTGATGCAGAGAGCAGTGAATGCTGGTGTTCAGCTTCCTCTTATTCAGTCTGGTACCCTAGCTCATGGTATGTGCTGTTTGAAATAAGAGCAGAGCTTCCCAGTTTAACTAACCTAATCGAGATAATCCCTTCAGGACATGCATAGAGATGTGCCAGGCTTTTTCTTTTGGGCTACCAACCAGCTCCCAAATCATGACATGGAGACTTATTAGTTTTGAATGCCCAGCCTAGCTTAGGCTCATTTCTGGCTATCTCTTTTAACTTAAATTAACCTATTTTTCTTTAACTATCTTTTGACTCAGGGCTTTTTACTTTTCTTTCGTTCTCTATATCTTACTTTCACTGCTTCCTCCAGTGTCTGTCTGTCTAGCAGCTGCCTGGTTTCTGGCCCTGGGTGTGTCCCTTTCTCTCCTCCTCCTTCTCTTATTTATCCCAAGCCTAGATTTCACCTCCTATTTACTCTCTGCCTACCAGCCCAGCCTATCCTTTCTCCTGCCTAGTTATTGGCCATTCAGCTTTTTATTAGACCAATTAGGTGTCTTAGGCAGGCAAGGTGAAACAAATACAACACATTTTTCCATAATTAAACACACATCCTTACATCATTAAACAAATGCAGCATACACAAATGTAACACACCTTTACACCATTAAACTAATGTTCTTCCACATAAACAAATGTAACACATCTTCGCCCAGTTAAAATAATATTTCACAACACAGAGTCTTGTTTCTTCAATGATTCTAAGTCTAGTCAAGTTGATTATAAAGGTTCAGTACAGTCTTCGAGGTAATTTACAGATCTAACTCCCTCACCGTCTCACCAACCACCACCGCCACCGCCACTACCGCCACCGCCACCACCGCCACCGCCACCGCCACCACCGCCACCACCACCACCACCACCACCATCATCATCATCATCATTATCCTCCTCATCATCATCAAGTTAAACCCAGCTCAGAGTTTACATTTGTAAATAAATACTAATTTTGTGAGTGCAGGGCTGCCTTTGCAACACCTAAATATGTTTCATCATTTTATAAAGTGATTAGACATGGAGTAAATATATATGAATTCTGTTGAATTAAATGGACCTGAGTTTGGTAATTCTTAAATACTGGTCATATTTCCATGTTTTATGACACAATTTAGCTAGCTCTCTGCCTTTTACCCTTAGGTAGACATGTTACTAGGTTACATGGAATTAGTGTTGGAGAAACTCACAGAACAAAGAGAGCATAGTTGATCTTTTCACATTGTACATGAGGACACTAAGGCCTGATGGGGAAGTGACTTGCCCAAGTGTGGCAGTGAGTTGCAGTTAGCCCTCAGCCAGTTTCCTGGTTCTGCTCTGTATTTGTCATACTCACTGGCTGATGGTTAGTCTTGACCTCTGAGGTTCCTGTGGGTTTTATGGTCCCAATCTCCTGCCCTAGTGAGCTTTTTATTAAATTTACCTTCACTCAACACCCACTCTCACGCCAAGGGTCACAGAAGCCTTCTCTGGTCCCTAATCAGAGCCATGTTGCTTTTCTTGGGTCACCTGCATACCTACCAACAGACCTATGGGTAACATCATAGTGCCACATACTAAGATGGTTGTCATTATCTTGAACAAACCTTAATTGATTTATGAAGTATTACATCAGTTCTTAAGACAGAAATATATGGATCACTGTGACTGTCCTCAGAGACAGAATTTAATAAAGATTATGTTCTCTTGGCTCACTCCTGGGTCCTTGTACCCCTTATTGCTTGTGTCCATCCTTGAAGATACAAACAGGGTCCCAACTTCAGCAATTGCTCCTACTAACCATGCAACTTGACAAGGTTGAGTACAGATCCAGGTGAGTACTGAGCCCAGACTGGTCTACAGAGATGGGACTGGGTAGTTGTGGGTGATGAAGCTCCCTCCAAGGCTTCCAGATGCCACAGTGGGGGAGCTAGTGTCTTGGGCATGGTCTGTTACATGCTGATCTGTGGTCTCTCTTATAGGCAGTCCTACCATAGTTTTCCGAGAGGAATGGGGATCGAGTTCACTCACCTGCAGAGTCCCACTGAGCCTGCCTGTGGCCTACCTCATCACAGAGCAGCTTATCAGGATGGAGTGCCAAGATCAGACTACCTGCAGCCAGATGGTGCGGGTCCTACAGTCCCATTCTATCTACAACAAAGGCTGGTGTGATTTGGCTTTCAAGTAAGAGCCTGGTCAGGTCTCCAAATCCCATACTCAATACTATTCCTCACAACATTCTTGTTTTCCTTATTCTGCATTTCCCATTTTCTGGGCTTCATTGTGTTGCATTTATGATGACTGAAAAGTGTTAGAAAAAAAGAACTCAAAATCTAGAAGTCATTAGGAGGAACCACCCTGAGTCATGTATTCAAGGGTGCTTTTACACTGGGAGATCCTGAAAGGACACACAGAAGGTTGCAAAACAACTGCAGCCACCTCCAGGAACCCCCAACATAGCAACTCACAAAGGTCTTCATTGCTGTCACCCAATTAGGAGCGGTAGGGGAGGAGAATGGTTACTGTCTTTATTACCTATGTGATAATGTCATAGTCTATGGATACCAAAGAATTTCTTGAAAGTGGCACATAGCAGGGGCATGGGTTCAAAACTGTGCTGAGACTATGTGTTTATACAGCCCACTCCCCTTCCCTTCCAGCCAGGGCTCATACTCACAGCGTGTTTTCTTATTTACTACCCTGAATGACCACTGGGTATCACAAGGTCATGAGTGGACATGGGTTGGTGGGGAGGAGATTCCAACTTAAAATGAGTGTAAGGCATGAAGGATTCTTGTATTATGCAGTGAGTATCTACTTTGGGTTATTGAAGACCCCAAAGTTTTTCTCATTACCCTCAAGAGTGAGAAAGCTCACAAATATATGAAGAGAAAGAGCAGGGGCGTAGGATTGAAAAGACAAATAGAAGTAACTTGCCAAGTATCCATTTTGGAAAGGATAGTCAGTGATTTCACATATTTTCAGTTTTTTTTTAAAGAAATATTTATTTATTATGTACACAGAAGAGGGCGCCAGATCTCATTACAGATGGTTGTGAGCCACCATGTGGATGCTGGGAATTGAACTCAGGACCCTTATCCGGTGCTCTTAACCTCTGAGCCATCTCTCCAGCCCCCATATTTTCAGTTTTAAACCTCATTAAGTGAGAGCAGCTGGAGACCCGCTGTACCCCCTGTGTCTGTATGTTACCAAGAACCTCTAGTCAGCCCTCGGTGGAAGTTGTGTTGACTCTGTTAACTACAGTTTATCTGCATGTCCCTGTCTGCCATCACCCCATGATTGTCGCTGAAGTGTTGCTCACTTCTATCATGGTGTTTCTAAGTGGTTTCAACTGCTCTGCCTCTAAAAATCAGGTTTCTACAGTGACAACATACACCTCGTTTTGATAGTGTGGTTACTGCAGCCAATAGGGAGAGTTGACATTGAACCCATCAAGGGCTCTGCAGAAGTGACAGAGGAACCTGCTGGAGACACCAAAAAGCAGAGACGTGGTGGGCAGGCTTCAGGTGATATCTGATTCTCAGCGTCAGGGGAAAGAGCCCCCCAGATGAGCAGGGGCTTGACTTGACCTTGAAAAGTGTCCGCTCTGCGTTCAGTTTGCTTTGGAATTCAGTCTACCAAGCCGCTGAATATAGCAAGAGCTACAAAACACCATTTTCAAGGTGGATTGGAAAGCAGAGAACAGCAGAATGGACAGAAATAAAAGAAGGGGTGGAATAAAAGAATTTAGATGTGATTTAAAGACAAACTTAATAAAATGAAGCAAAACAGATTTCTGTGATTAAGAGCCTACAGGAATCTGTGAGGAGTCATTTTAAAGAAACTCTTGAGTTGTAATTAATTGTTTTAAAGAATGCTCAAGTGCTTGCTCTTATAGTTAAAAACAAACCTGAAAATCATGGTGGACTGAGCTGGGTGTAGTGGTGCATGACTGTATACACAGCTCTTAGGAGGCTGAAGCAGGAGGACTGCTGTGACCGCAAGGGCACCTTAGGCTATGCAGTAAGTTCCAGGCTAGCCTGGGTAACAGGAGAGATCATGTTTCAATGCCTGCCCACCCCCAAATAACAACAACAACAACCACGTAATGAATCAACCAGCAGGCCCTTGAAAAGATGGAACTAATTTGTCTTCAGGTCCTGGAGAGTCTCACATTCAAATTCCACTTTGAACAAAATGTGTATTTTTTTTTTTTAGGTGAGAGTCTGGAAAACACCTGCAATCTATGTCAAGACCAAAATCGAAATATATTCCTATTTCTAAAATTGTCCATTTTGTTCTCCATTATTATGTTATTTAAACTTCACCTTCTAATGAGACTCTAGGACCATTTTAGGAAAGTGAATTTTCTCGATACAGAGGTTTAGCACTAAATCTATTTTTGCTTGACAGCTTCCTGGTTGGGGATGATGGCAATGTGTATGAAGGTGTCGGTTGGCATGTCCAAGGCTTGCATGCTCAAGGCTACAGTAATGTCTCTCTGAGCATTGCCTTCTTTGGCAGTAAAATAGGTAATGGTGATTCCCTCCAGACTTAGAAGGGTGGCCTACACCCTTCTTTCTCCTTCTTGTCTCCACACGCCACTCATATCTTTTCAGCCTACCTTGTACATACCATCTCTGATAATCACTGTTTCTAGAAATCCTTTCTGCTGTTGCACTCTATGACATGCAGTTTGTCCTCTTTTCTGGTCTATACTTGTTTATATATTGCTGCAGTTGCCTCGAACATTGACTTCACAGTTATGGCCAATGGAATCTGAATTCATCTGCCACTGATTATTTTCATTGCCAGAGGCAGATAGCATGGATTATTTCTTCTTTCAGTATCTTTTGTTGATAGAGACAAAAAAAAAAAAAAAAAAAAAAAAAAAAAAGAGGTCAACAGGCAAAGTAAGAGAATCACAGAAGTAGTTTTTGACCCTCTACTCCCAACCAGAGCAGAGCAGGGACAGAAAATATGTCAGAAAGAGGTATCCACCAGTACATGCTGTTCTTTGCTGGGGATCTTAATGGCATGTGTCATAGGGAAGTTCAGCAAGAATCATATGGGTTAATGGATATGAAAGAGTTTTAAAGGCATGCCTGATCCTGGCAATTACTCAGTGAATGCTGTCACCCTTTCACACAGGTTAGGGTACTTCTGACTTGCTCAAGCAAGTCTCTCCCCATGTATCTTTAATCTGATTTTTAACCTTCTATTTAAAGGGAGAATAAATAGCCTCAGTTTGGCCCTTAGAAGAGGTTCCTAATTGTAGTTGCTTAGAGTTCTGACCAAGTAGTTCACCACTCTCAGGCTTTCTGACTGTCTTTTCTCTTCCTGTCCACCAGCCACTCGGGTTAGGTGGTGCCTTGCCCTCCCTGTTTCTGCCATCCAGGCTGAGGTTCCTTACTGACAGTTCTTATTTCATGTTCCTTTCATGAAGGCAGCAGCCCCAGTCCCACTGCCTTATCAGCTGCAAAGGACCTGATCTCCCGTGCCATCCAGGATGGGTACCTGTCACCTAGGTACATCCAGCCACTTCTCTTAAGAGAAGAGACCTGCTTGGTTCCTCAACATTCAGAGATGCCAAAGAAAGGTAAGACCCTCAACCCAGCTCACACATCTTTGCATTGCCCTCTGGCAACATTTGGGAATGTTTTCCTGTTAGACTTTCAAGGCTTTCTTGGACCAACAACATCTCACATGTGCTAGACAAGTACTCTACTACTGAATGACATCCCTGTTAATTAGAGAAGTTAAGGAGACATGTTTCCCCTGTCTTTTCCATCCCACAAGAATGATATTGTCACAGACTCATTCTTGCCACAAATATATGTGTACTCATGTTTTTACTGAGTCTACATGAAGTCTTCAGAGTTATCATACATCTGTGAATAAAAACAGAGAAAACTCTCGCCATCAAGGAACCCATGTTTCACTGAGGAAAGTAAGAACGTGAGCAAGTAACTAATGAAGTGTGTATGGAAGTGAGAGGGGAAAGTAAGATGAGGAATGGAGTAGACATATTTACATATTGTGGGAACACACACGCACACACACACACACACACACACACACACATGCGCGCGCGCGCGCGCGCACATGCACACACCTTTCCAGACCATGGTACTTAGAAAAAATTGAATTTGCAGGTGATGCTGATATTAGAATGATTTTTCTATGAAACCAAATAATGAAAATAATGTGCTAGTTTGGAAAGAATGGTCAGTAAATTAAAACCAATAAAATTAATAAGCACTTTCAGAGCCTAGCTCTCTGCTAACACAGCCTTTTTCTCTGATCCAGTGATATTTTAAAATTTGTTTTTTTTGAATTATAAATCTCTAAATAAAAATTTTCTTGTTTTTTGACTGGTAGTATCTTCAATAATGATAACTCATTAACACTGTGAGTTTTTTGTAGACTTTATATTATTTCCATGTCAACTTGATCCATTACAGAGTGAGCCGATTTGCACATATCCACCTTATATGGCACACATATAAACATGCAGGTATCCCGAGTAGTGAGGAATACAGTCACTCCTCTGTCTGACCAGTCTGTCTCTTTCTGCTTTCATATTAGTTCTTACATAATTAAAATCCATGTTTCTGCTCCAGCCAGGCACCTGGCCTTTGCAAACTCCTGCCCAGTTCCCATGCAGGACTCCGGTGAGAGACTGGTATGAACTGGCCTCTGGCTGTATGTTGGTTCCTGAGAGTGCAAAGCAAATTCCCATCCCCTTGGTTTCTCACTTTACTGCAGCATGTCCCAGTATCACTCCACGGTCTGCTTGGGAAGCCAGAGAGACACACTGCCCTCAAATGAACCTCCCAGCCAAATTTGTCATCATCATCCACACTGCTGGAAAAAGCTGCAATGAATCTGCAGACTGCTTGGTTCGTGTCAGAGACACACAGTCTTTTCACATAGACCATCAAGATTTCTGTGACATTGCATATAAGTAAGTGGGAAACAGCCCTTTCTCCTCAGAGCCATGGAAAGCAAAGCTGGGGAGCTCAGGTGTTTTACGCAGGCGCCATACTTTATTCTCCTGAGATTCTGGACCGGGTATCATTCAGGCTACCGTTTGGGCTACCTAACCTCTCAGGCATGTTCTCCAGTTCTTCCAGATCAGAAAGACTGAAAATACTGTGTAAGAGGCAGTGAGAAAATAAGGAAGGGCAGAGTAGAGGTGTGCTTTCTTAGGTACCCTGCTCTCACCAGCAAGGGGTGTTGGTGCTGGCCAGTCCTAGCTTGTTTTCTCTGATGTTAGAACCTTACGGGTTTTCTACTACCCACCACACAGGACTTGTAACCCCTCTGGGCTCATTTGTCTCATGTCTACGGTATGGACAACATTTTCTGTTTGAAGACAGGGATGGAGATCAAATAGTCTCTTCTGGTTCCTTTCACACCAGGATTAGATTAAAGAAACAGAGTAATCTGTTGAGACACAGAAGACATTTGGGAGATGCCTCGTACTTTTCATAGGTTGGACTTGGGGTTAGACTACAATAGACCTAGGTTGTTTATTAGGGACTTAAACAAGGAATCTTGTGACTGACCTCAGATGGGTTTGCTTCTGCAGTGTGCCACAGATGTTCTAGCTGTGTCTGTCCCCTTACCTCTTTGTTACGGGCAGCCTTTGTATGTAGGAGAGAACCTGCTTCATTTTTCAGGACCTTTTGTAGTCTTGCTATAGCCACAGCAGATCATAGGGAACTGACTACAAATATGGAAATTACAATCTGGTGAACACCAGATGAGTTGATTCTTATTCCTCAACTTTTAAACCTACAGTGGAATCTGCCCACCTTAGTACATGATGTGCTCTTGCCAACACTGATAGGGCTGTAACTGGGTAAGGTACCCACTCATGCCTCATCTTCTAGCTTTGTAACCCATGTTTATTGGGTGTCTACTCTGTCTAGGGCTAGGCAAGATTGATATGGTCCTGTCCCTTGTGGAGTTGAGAGAAACAATAAACAAATAATTGCAATGCAAAATGTTAAGTGCAGTGTTGGAAGAAGATCAGGGCACAGGTAAGATGAGCCTGGAAATCTTTGGAGGAACGAAAGGTGAGAGCCATCCTTATTGGCACATGAACAGGGTGTAGGGGTTGGTTGGCAAAGAGAGAGTGATCTGGTTAAAGAAGAGCAGCACATTCAAAAGCTTGGGCTATAAACAGAGCATATGTCTTTGAGGAAACAAAACGTGTTCCACTCAAACCTAAAAGTGGATTTTCAAGAAAAGGGTAGGTAGGAGCTTATAGGAGTTGGACCACTCTGTAGATCTTGTAAGTAAAACTGAAAACTGACTTTGTGTGAAGGGGAACTGGAGACTATTTGGAAAGCCATGCCATTTTTTTTTTTCAAGACAGGGTTTCTCTGTGTAGCTTTGGGCCTTTCCTGGAACTCACTTGGTAGCCCAGGCTGGCCTTGAATTCACAGAGATCCACCTGGCTCTGCCTCCCGAGTGCTGGGATTAAAGGCATGTGCCACCACCACCCAGCAAGCCATGCCATTTTAAAGGCAAAAAATTTATTTTATGTGTGTGAGTGTTTTGTCTGCAAATATGTATGTGCGCCACATGCAGACCTGGTTCCTGCAGAGGTCAGAAGAGGGTGTTGGATCCCCTGCAACTGGAGTTACAGGTGGTTGTGAGCCACTATGTGGGTGCTGGGAACCAAACCCACGTCCAGTGCATGAGCATCAAGTACTCTCAACTGTGGAGCCATCTCTCCAGCCTCCTGGCTATGATTTTAAGAGTGAATTGGAGGGAGGCAAAACTCTGGGCAGGGCGCTGTTATAGTAATCCAAGTTGGAGCTGGATAGTGACTGTAGGACAGGAGTAGTGGAAGAATTTAAAAGCTATGTGAAAGACATAATTGATGAGCCATGGGTAGTGGCTAAATGGGGCTGGGGGAAGGAAATGAGGGATTTAAGATGGCACTTCATTTTCTGGCTGCAGAATATGCAAAAGGCAAGTGGTTTCTTTGACATGTTGGCTTTTACAGATAATAGTTAAAGCTGTGGGAGGGGATAACTGTTTAATCTGGATGAATTATTCAGTGGGAGGGGAGAACAGCTAGACCAGGGTCCTAAGGAGGAAGCATAGGGTTCTGAGGAACACAATAGTTAAGGAAAGGTAGGAAAGATGGCAGTGACCCAAGGAAGAACTGCAAAGGAGAGAGACTAAGGAGGGCATTGGCTATGGGAGCCTGGAAGGAGAAAGCTTCGGGACCAGAACGCTCAATGGTCAGAATGCCCATTGCTCACAGTGTCGTGGAGGTCTAGAGTCACCTTGGTTGAGTCATATTCAGTGCTGGGGATGAAGGCAGAGTACAGAGCCGTGGTTTTGCTTCTGATTTCTGCACATTGGCACATACAGAACATCTAGACAAAATGTCATAAATGAAAGAGCAGATTAATAATTACAGGGATGACTGGAGAAAATTGTGCTCCTCAGACTTTCCTATTTTCTTTTACCCAATCCTAGCTTTCTAGTGGGCCAGGATGGTGGAGTATATGAAGGAGTTGGCTGGAATATCGAAGGTTCTCACACCTATGGATACAATGACATTGCATTAGGAATTGCCTTCATGGGAAACTTTGTAGGTAAGATATAAGTGGGGCAGAGAGTTCTGCCTGATGAAGCATCATGTGGATACTCAGGAAAAGTGGGCAAATGGAGACAGCACTGTGACACTGGAAGTACATGGTAGCATCCACGGAATATTCTAGAAAATTCTCAGTAAAGAATTACTGCTACTAGGAGCATCTCCCAAATAGAATATTTGCCTCCAATTCACCCACATTCTTCCCAAGTTATTTCACTTTATGTCCATACCCAAGGCAAGCAAAGGAGAAAAAAAAAGTCTTTTGAAAATTTTGGTACCTTTACATCTCATTTGGGAAATGTGTGTCCTTCCTTAGTAACCATGGCAATAATGTTGGGATGCATCATTGCCTGTGATGACATAGCAGAGGATAATCCTGTGAGCTGTATCTGTTCTGCACATACTGAGAAACTGTGCCATGCTAAGTGTTCTATTCCAGAGCAGTTTTGAATTTTCTAAAGAAATTTTGGCCAGATGGAATTAGGAAACACAATAGTTTTGCCTTTGCTTTATGCCTAATTAGTTGTTGGCTATGGTGACTGTGGGACAGGCTAGGGTGGGAGATGGGGAAGACTGGAATCTGGGTGCCTGGCTTTGCCATAGCCAAGCAGCTTTGAGATTTTGTTTTCAGCTTTGAGATTCCCAGGGGAGTCCTTACCCTGGAGGAGATGGGAATGAGAGGTGTGTTGGGGGGAGGGCGGGGGCGGGGATGGGAGGAGGGAGGACAGGGGAATCCATGGCTAATATGTAAAATTAAATTATAAAATAAAAAAAGAGAGATCTTAATGATGATGGGTAAATATGTTTTGCAGAAAAGCCTCCAAATAAAGCCGCTCTGGAAGCAGCTCAGGACCTGATCCAGTGTGCCGTGGCCAAGGGGTACCTGACCCACAACTACCTGCTAATGGGCCACAGTGATGTGTCCAACATCCTGTCCCCTGGCCAGGCATTGTATGACATCATCAAGACATGGCCTCACTTCAAGCACTGAGGGAGGCCCCAGACCCATCGGAGGATGCTCTTCCTCCTGCTGGGTGTCTGTCCTTACCTCCCACCTTGGCTCAGCACCTCTGGCCCACTCTCTTCACTGCCTCACCTAGTTCCTTTTTCTTGTGTGTTGCAGTTACAGCATCCTCTCTTATTGACATTCTCCAGTGTCTCCCAAGCTGGGCACTTACCATCCTCAGGGGCTGGGTGCCACTTCCTCTCTCTACCTTCCTCTCCCAAGAGCACTCACCTGCTCAGCCAGACGAGGCTCTCTTTCCCTTGTTACCTGTCTCTTGCCTTGAATGCAGTCCCCTATGATCTGTCTGGCAGCTCCAATGCTCATCCATAGCCCCGTCCTCCTAGTACACATTTGAATACTCCCCATATTTAAGGGCTGACATTCCCTTCAGACATATCTATTCTCTCTTGGGTTATCAGATTTTCCAGGACAGCAGGTGACATTTCTTTGTTACTACATATCCTGTGCCAGCTCCTGAGCTGAGCCCGACACATTGCATGATACAGATATTTGCTGAAAAAGACGCTGGATGAAAGAGCTGATCCCAGTCCTGTTTACAACTGCCCACTTTGTTCACCACTGCTCTGTGGGAGGCCCTGCCGGACTGGTCCAGCAGTCTACCCTGGTCCCTCCAGGAGGCACAAGCTGACAGCGGTGACTTGTTTGTAATGGATTCTGTGTCTCCAGTCTTCTGAGCCTTGTCCACAAACCACTCTCAAGACCAGCCAAGCGGAGCTGCGTTCACAGGTGCTGTCTGTCCAGTGTCTGTAGTCTGCCTGTGCCTGTCTGGGTCCTACTGAGCTGAGAGTGGGCCCAGAGCCTTTGTATTCTGTAGCACCCCTGCCAGCTCCTCCTTCCTAGAGGGAAGAGCCCTTCATCATTGTGGCTGAGACAGCCCCCACTCCCACCGCTGTTCCAAAGATGTACCCAAGCTGGTGGTTCTTGCTTTATTGGATATGAAGAAAATGATGCATAAGCATACATTCTCCATCTGTTAATAACTCCTTTGGTGCTCAGATTGGGTTTTTGCTTTTAGAGTGTTTTCACATCTCTTGCAACATGGTGAGCCTTTACAACCTCACATGTACTCTGTTTTTTTTTTTTTTTTTTTGCTTTTCACAGACCTTCAGATGTCATTAGGTTGACTCTGTTCATCTGTCGTCTTTCCTAAGGCATCCTGGGCCTGTAATCAGGAGAAGGAAGGAATGATTTGTCTAGTGGTTCAGGCTTAAAGGGACACACCAGCCGTTCCTGATTTACACAGCAGGGGTAGAATGCAAACCTCGCAGGCCTTTCTGTCAGAGTCAGTGCAGACTTTTCTGTATGGATGGAGGCTGGGGACAGACTTCTCAGCAAGGATGGATTTAATACCTCCCACACAGGGAGTAGTCATAGGGGTAGTCATGAGATGCTAAGAAATAGCCTCACCCAAATCCACCTGTCAGTCACAGTTGTATTGAACCTCTTGACCATCACATATAGTGAATGAGAGATGGACCTTTTGAGAGGCAATCAATCAGTGCATTCATGTTGTTACTGTAAAAGTGAGTTTGTTATAAAAATGAGTGTGTCCCATTCCCCACTCTCTTGTGCTTTCCCACTCTGCCAGGGCATGATGTGACAATAAGGCCCTGGCCAGATGCTGACCTCACCGTGTCCAGACTATACAAAATAAATCTTTGTTTTTTTTGTAAATTACCTAGTCTCGAGTATTCTGTTAAAGAAGCACACAATGGACTAAGACATAGTTTTGACTTATTGACTTCTCTTTTCTCTTCCAAAGTAGAGGCCCCTTCTCTTCAATTTAATCCCCACTTCCGGGCCTCAAGGACTCATGGGCTTTGGAGGGGAATTATAGCCCCCCCCTCCATACTCTGTCAGCTCTCACAGAGGCTTCCTCATGAGGCCCGCGTGGTCTGGATCGCTGCTTACTCCAAACTACTGAACTTTGCAGAATTTAAATATATGCTTCAACTAAACTCAGAGCACTCAGCCTTTTCAAAGTCAGTTCTGAGGCAGCCAATGCAGGCAGCTTGCCTCCTTTTAATTGAGAAATTCTTCCTAGCTCCCCATCAGTCACTTAGAGAGTATACCAACGGCAGCCTCAGAGGACCGAGATGAGGGTTAGAGGAATGGGCGTGGGCAGGGATCTTAGAACCCACTCTTGGCGTTCAGTCACGGTTCAGCTCAGGGGTGCACAGTCATCACTGTCTGTAAGACTGCCTCTGTCTCTTAATCCTGTTTGACTCTGGCAGCGAAGGATGCGCTTTTCTAGGCACCCGTCTCAGCCACATGGGGGAGTTCTGTGCAGGCTGAGTTCAAGTTTTTGTGATGCACAAGGAGGAGCAAGATGCACCCTCAGGCCGGCAGGCCTGGGGGAGCCTATGGTGCTGGAGAGCCGATGTGTCCTTCAGGCCGGCAGGCCTGGGGGAGCCTATGGTGCAGGAGAGCCGATGTGTCCTTCAGGCCGGCAGGCCTGGGGGAGCCTATGGTGCAGAAGAGCCGATGTGTCCTTCAGGCCGGCAGGCCTGGGGGAGCCTATGGTGCTGGAGAGCCGATGTGTCCTTCAGGACAGCAGGCCTGGGGGAACCTATGGTGCAGGAGAGCCGATGTGTCCTTCAGGCCAGCTGGCCTTCTGTGGGTGGGCCCGGCTCCTGAGCTCATTGAGTTGCTGTCCACAGTTTAAGCAGGGAGTAGAGGAAAGACCGTGAAGTGAATACTGTGAAGAGCAAATGCCCTATTTTACATCAGACTGGACTCCACGCAGTCTTGTCCCTCTTTGTCCAGCGAGTAAAAGGGAGGCACTCTGGGTCTGGGGTGGGGCCTGCTTCCCATCATCCCCTGGTGGGAACCACACTGTGGCCTGAGTGAAACACCACAGCCTTTCCCACCCCTTCTGCGGTTTGCCGGCTTCATGCCTCTATTCTCATGCCCCATCCTGATGCCTCCGGTTCTTCTTGATTTTAAAGGTATTCCTTGAAGGTTAGCTTTTCCAGAACGCCCACTTCCTGGTGCCCACAGACTTTCACAGGGTTCTTGGTGGCTTATCCCTCCTCCCATCCCCCCTCCCAATCCTGGCCTCCTTGGGAGCTGTACCTGCTTTTTGTGGTAACATTTCCAGGGTTCCACCCAGGGCCAGGCACATTACTGGTGCCAGCTAAGTGTCTGTGGAATGAAGGATGGGTGGGGCTATCAGGGGAGGGTTGTGGCTTCCCACTTAGCTAGTCTTGGACACTTGCTGCAGTGTGGAAAATCCCTGCGTTTTTTATGACTCAACCCAGCCCACTGGCTGTGATTTGCCAGATTCCTTACAAGTTAACTCCCTAATTCTAGGCCACTCATTGTGCCCACCTTGTGATGGCTTCCTCACCAATTGTGAGATCTGGGGAGTCATTATTCTCCTGGGTCTATGTGCGGCCCCCTGAGCAGTATGTGACCTTCTCACTGTGGCAGCCTCAGCCCTGGAGAGCACATGGCCTGTTGCCCCTTCCTGTGCCGTGTGATGCCCCTTCCTGTCCTGTGATGCCCCTTCCTGTACCGTGTGATGCCCCTTCCTGCCCCCTGTGATGCCCCTTTTCCGCTCCGGGTGATGCCCCTTCCTGTGCCGTGTGATGCCCCTTCCTGTCGTGTGATGCCCCTTCCTGTACCGTGTGATGCCCCTTCCTGTCCCTTGTGATGCCCCTTCCTGCCCTTATGCCTCCCCTCACGCCTCCACGCTCTTCCTCTTTGTCCCTTGGCCTTCCCTGTCTACACTTCCCCACGTCGTTTCTTCTATGGCTTCTATCTTTGCCCTTCTCCCTCCCGCATCTTCCCCTGTATCCACTTCTTGTTTTCCCTTTGCCTCTCGGGGCCTCTCACTTTCTGTCTCCGTGTGGCCATCTGGACACTGCCTTTGCTTTTCTCTAGAATACATTAGAATGGACAGGGGACAGGATGGCGGGCATGTGTGGTGGCACCAAACTTGAGCTCCACAGATACTCGGGGGGGGGGGGGGGGGGTCAGCTACGCTCCGCCCCTGAAAATCACCTGTGCTGTGGCCCGAGGCTACCACAGATGCTGAGAATGGGGGGAGAAGGGCAGAAGCCCAGGGTGCAGTGGTTCTGGGGAAGCTGTACATTCTTTTCAGGAGCTTCGAGGCAGGCAGAGCAGGTCCAGGTGTGTTTCTGGCCCAGCAGGTTCTGCCAGGCAGGGCTGCAGAGGGCAGGGACTTACAGCTGATGTTGGAAAGGGCGTGGTGGGAGGGAGTGCAATTCCTGGGAGGTGTGGCATACACTTCTGAAGTCTTTCCACAGTGGACTGAAGTAAGAAGTGTCTCCTCCTGGGCAAGGAGCTGGAGGCCCCTCTCGGGGAGACTAGGGGACCCTGGGACCCACGCGATTCAGCTGTTTTGGAGGAAAGCTGAGGAACTCCCTATTGAACCCCACACTCTGCTTGCATCCGGTTCTAGAAGTCCGAGTCTTAAGGCTCCCAAATTAGGACCGACTTGTGTTGCCCTTCGTTGACACCTTGTTTGTAATTCCCTCCCCCCTCCCTCCCTGAACCCCATCACTTGACTTTCCCACTAGATTATAAACTCTGGGCCGGGGTTTGTTTCCCTGATCTGGCACACAGTAGGGCCTCAGCTAACCCCTCAGACCTGCTGCATCTGAAGATCTAGGGACTGTGAGCTGCCATGCTCTCTACTGGTCTGTCTTGGAGCGGGCGACACTGCAGCCGTTTTTTTCTGGGTCGGTATTTGCTGAGCCCCTCTGGGCAGATGTGAAGAAGGGTCCTAGCATGCAATGAAGAGAGGAGAGGGAAATTGAGCCAGGGTCAAAGTGAGTCGTGTTATCCACACACACACATAAAGAATCCCCAGGTGAGTGACTGAGGGCCTTGCTTGTCCTCTCCGTGTCATGCCTGGCCAGCGTGCCTGCCATGTGTGGATTTTCTTACTCCCTAACTGCCTAGCAGTAGCAGTCTCCCATCAGACTTGAGGAAATAGGAAAGGTTTGGAGGCATCAAGTTACTTTCTTAAGGTCACACAGCAAGTACATGCCAGTGCCGAACTGGGTCACTATTCCTTTGTCACACCAGCTGTCTTTTGGGTGCTCCCAAGCCTTTATAGCTGGTGACAAATGCCAGTGGTCCCTGGCAGAGTTAACTGAATATTTCAAATATTTCCCTTGAACCCACAATATGCTCCAGTTGATGTTACATGCAAGACCCTAGTCACTGGTATAGTTTGGGGTTCATGTCCTCCTCGTTCTCCTCTGCCTCTTCCTCAACCTCTCTGCAATGCAGCTCAGGACTGCTTCACTTGTCTGGTCACCATATCACACCATCAGCCCACTTCATCACGGCTGCTATTAGCCACCTCTCACCCCAACACACCTTCACAGGCCTGTTTGTCAGCCTCTCGGAAGGACTCTGGTTTGTCTTGATTTAGTCATGTTAATAGTTTCCCTATAATTCTAATCTGTTGAAATCCTTTTGAATCTTGGTTTTATCATTCTCTTTGTCATTGCTCACTTCTTTATCCTTAGATTATCATCCACCCATCAAACGTCTTTGCGTATTGGGCCACCCACCCAGGGCACTTTGATGCAGCTCACCCAATCTGACCTACAGGAGAACGCTTCTGTGAACAGGAGGGAAATATTGTCTCCACTTTATAGGTGAGAAACAGACTCAGCTGAGGCCCAGTATCTATTTCTTTGCTATTATTTTGTGTAGGTTTTGCCGAGATCTACCTCCGGCTGTCTATAATCCCTGACAGCATCTCGTGTATCCCAGGCTGGCTTCAAACTCACAGCGTAGCCAGAGATGGCCTTGAACTCCTAATTCTTCTACCTCTGCCCCTTCGTGAGCCATCGTGTCCATCTTGCTTCTATTTCTTGTGCTATTCACAAAGGCACTGAACAAGTACTATCTGTCTTCAAGCCTTATAAAGCCTGCTGCATGGAGAGAAATTAGATCGAAATTCCAAGTGCATGCACATGTGCCCCTGTGTGTTGAAGACACACTGCTGAAATGTGTCTAATGCTAAAATGTGAAATGCTAAAAACACATTGCTGTTTAGTACTCCACTTCCATTACTGAGAACCCAAAGTAATTTTAGTCATCATCGGTATTCTTACGATGGTAAAAATTATAGTTATTTATTTTTTGGATATAAGGCAAGGATATCCCATAATTCTGTCCTTTTAAGAAATGATTTGTTTTAGTCTTGTGAGTGCTTTTGCCTGCCTGCGTGTTCATGCACCACGCTCATTCCTGATGTCAGTGGAAGCTGGAAGAGGGTATTGTATTAGATCTCCTGGGACTGGATTAAATCTACCCTCACTGCCCCATTGTTCTTAGATATTTTGAATGTGTGATGAATTTCACATTCCCAAAGTATTTTCCTGGTATTGTGGGCTGCTGGCCCAGGGATGCTTCCCTACTCCTATTTAGTTCACAATCCCAAAGTTCTGGTGATTTGGGAAATGCAAGTTATGATGTCATTCACTGTCACAGAAATTTTGGTTTAGATTTTAGGTGTAGGGTCTGAAGAGATGGCTTCAACTATTGTACAAACACGAGGATCTGAATCTGGTCCCCAGCACACACATAAAAATCATCACAGGGCATCTATAAATCCAGTGCTAGGGCATAAAGACAGGTAGGTCCCTGAGCTCACTGGCCAATCAGCCCAGGCAATCTGTGAGTGCCAGCTTGAGTGAGAGACCATGTTTCAAATAATAAAGTAGATAATGATTGAGGAAGATACTTGACATCAACCTTTGGTATCTGTAAGCACACATGTGCATGTACCTGCACACACACACACACACACACACACACACACACACACACACACACGATTCTAGTTGCAATGATCAAGAATGTTTCTTTAACCCTCTTGATTTGTTATCTTGTCAAATTTAGAAAATCATGAAACCCTCTGGATTGCTAGTTAAAGGAAAGAGAGAGGGGACTTAAAATATTACAAAGGAGTTTAAGGATAAAATGTTTGCATATTTATAAGCTGGATAAACTAAGGAGGACAATAGTGACTTTCCTAAAGAAATAATCACCTAGAAGGGGGTGGAGGATAAGAAAGGGATCTGATGTGCTTCAGTGGATCTTCTTGCTAGAGGCCCATTCGTAGGCTGTGGATATTGGGTCCTTGTCAGTACTGATTCCACTGTCTGCAATGTTCCTGTACTCTCATGTATTCACATGGCTGACTTAGAGTTATCCTTCAGTGTTTAATACAAATGCCATGTCTAGACCCTTCCTCATATGCTCATTTAGTAGCTTGCTCCTTCTCAGTAGTTAACTGTCTAGAATTGTATCTTTAATTCGTTGTTGTTGTTGTTTTTAATTTTGTATCTGTCATCCTTACTAGAAGTTTAGAAAAATGAGAACCCTCCACCAAGCTTTCTAGGAAACACAGTCGAGATTTGTAAAGGGAATGAATTCGTGATACAGGTATTTTTCCCTGCCTGAGATGCTTTGGGGTTCAGGAGTCTTGGCCTGGCTTCCTGGTAGTAGTGCTGGGGAGCTGAGCTGGCTCAGTGAGGGGTTGTGGGAGGGAAAGGGAGAAGGAAGGCTTTGGAAGAACCAGCAGGTAACTGCCTGACCTTGTTCGATGAGAAAGCTGCGACCAGGTGGTTACATATGCGATTAAAAAAACCATTCAGTTTATTTTGATCCTATTTCCCCCTCCTCCAACACCTCCCAGATCTTCTCCATCTCTCTAATCACCTAGCTTCATGTTATTTCTCTCTTAGAACTCAAAACTTCCCCCAAACCAAATAAAAACTAATAGGAAAAAAAAAGGGGTCCTTGTCTTTTTATTTTTAAAACATTGTTTATAGAATAGAAGTTTACACATTTCAATCAAGTTCAACTTGGCAATGTTTCTTCATGGATCATGCTTTTGGTCCTGCATCTCAGAGTTGTTATCATGCCCAGGAGTGCCTAGATTTTTGCCTGCTTTCTTCCAGAAGGTCTGTAATTTTTCATTCAAGGCTATGATTCATTCTGAATTAATTTCTGCAAGAGGTATCCGTGTCTAGACTCATTTTTTTGTGTGTAAAGCATTCCACAATTTCAACACGATTTCTTAAAAGGGTTGTCTTTTCTTATTTGAATTGCTTTTGTTCCTTTCTTAGGACAGTCTGGCTTTACCTGTAGTGTACTGGGCTACATTTATGTTCTTTCACCAATATCATACAGTTTTGATTACTGTAGCTTTCTAACATGTTTCAAAATTAAATGATGTTAGTCTTTCAACTTTTTTTTTCTCCTGTAGCATTATATTGTCTCTTCTAGGCATTTTGTCTTTCCATATAAACTTTAAAATCAATTTCTCAACATGAAAGAAACAGCTTTCTGAGATCTTGACTGGGTTTGTGTGAAACCTATGGATCAAGCTGGGAGGACTGATGTCTTAACTACATGGAGCCTTTCAATGTATCAATTTAGAATGTCTCTCCATTTATGAGATTAAAAAATCCATCAGTTCTGCCATATCCTGTATATAAATCCCATACACGTTTAAATTTAGACTCAAGGACCTTACTGGTTTTGTTTTTGTTTTAAATTACACTGTTTAAACTTTCAAGTTTGGATTTTTCACGGCTGGTATGCAGCAAAGCAGTTGGCTTTTATTAACCTTGCATCCTGTGACTTGACTTTGTTACTGGTTCCAGGGTTTGTGCTGATTGTTTGGTATTTTCTGCACTGCAGCCTGCAGTTGGTGAAGCATACATTTCTGCTTCTCCTTCCCAACTTGTGCTGTGCATCATGGCTCCCATTAGTCCCACACTATCTTTCTACTTAGCAGAATTGATCCACATGGCCCCTCTGCTTAGATATGTGATTAGTGATCAGCCTGGCTGCAGGGGGCAAACCGTTTCTATGACATAAAGCCAGCCTGTCCCGTGTATCAGGACATCCTGAAACTGTAAGAAGAGAATTGGACTTCAAGTGGCATTTGGACTTCAAATGGCATCTAAGCACAGAAGTGAAAGCTCTTGTGTAAGAGGAAGTGTGTGAACAGTGCTGCTGGGGGACGACTCTGGGTGACTGGATGTCAGTGTTGTCACTGAGGTTTCATCAAGAGTGTAGAAGAGAAGCACTGCAGGGCTGACCGTTCTGATGTAGTTTTGCATGTGCAGATGTGTTTATGTGTGTGTGTGGTCTATGTGTGCATGAGCACATACTCTATGCGTATGGTGGCCAGACGAGGACATCAATTGCTTTGTTTTTTTTTTTTATCTCTCTGTACTTTATTCCCTTGAGATGGGGTCTCTCCATGAACATGGAGTCCCACTGATCCACTGGTCTCTGGACTCCACAGCATTGGTGTTACAGGTGCGTACAGCACCTTGCCTGGCTTATTACATGAATACTGGGGATTTGAACTCAGTATTCATGCTTATACAGCAAGTGCTCTAACCTGCTGAGCCATTTCTCCAGACTTTTGTTCATTTTACTAATCCATGGGCCAGTATCCAGTAATCCATGTTGGCAGAAGATACTAAGATTTCCTTAGCAAAGACAACTGGAGCCAGTGAGCCCCTGAAGAAGAGCATGTTGCTCCTCATGCTTCTTTGTCTCTCTCTTATGAAATTCTTCTGTAGTGCCTTTCTTCTGCCTACTTGGAATATCAAAGTCCTCTCTCCTTTTCTGTTTCCTCTCTACTTTTCTACAGATCATCTCTCGCCTACAGTCACAGTTTTATCTACCTTGATAATGCTTTATTCTATGGATAAGATCCTTCTCTGAGTGTCAGGTCTCTACACAGGAACTTTGCACTGGAAATCCCAGCTCTCACAATCTGACAGTAGGCACACTTCTTTCTCCAAAAGCCTTATCCAAGCTGGAGAACTCCATGTCACCCTGCCCCTCCTCTGCGGCCGCATGTAGAGTAGGAAGCTGTAGTGTTACTGGTTCAGCATCTCTACTTTGGATCCAAATGACTCTGGGACCAAATCTAAGGTTTTGTTTCCAGATCTACAAGATGAGATGTACAAGCATTTCACCTAGAAGCCTACTGTGAAAAGTAGATGAGATGAGGTGAGTGAAGTGCCCAATAGCAACCGAGGACATAATAGACATCGACATATATTGACTATTATTCACATTGGCAAATTGCAAGCCTTAGGGATTTGAGCTTAGAAAAGGCTCCTGATGTAGCCTCTCTCACTTCCTGTGCTGTGGCCTGAGTTCTGTTCTCATCGTTCTTACTCAAGTATTTTATTTATTATGTTATTGACTTTTCACTTTTCACACTGCCCATGCAGCAATTTCTTTAAAAACAAAAGGCAACTATCAACCAACCAACCAACCAACCAACCAAACCAACCAACCAACCAACCAACCAGCACATGGAGGTTCTCAGGGCCTAGTGTCCTTACTCCCTACAGAATAAAATCAGGCCTTGTGCTGGTGCACCACGTTCTTCGCAGTCTGCACTGAGCACCTCTTTTCAGCATCCACTCCCTTCTTTTCTTTGCTCTCCTCTGACTCAGCCAGTACCACATCTTTTCTGGATACAGCAGACCTCATAGGTCAGTGCCTCTGAATGTGCTTTGACAGACAGCTTAATCACTCTTGGAATCCAAGGGCAACATCCGCCCTCCATTCTCAAGATAGAGATCCCTAATTAAGGACCTTGGGAACTCTTGCTTTTCCTGATGGACTGGGATGTTGGCTCATGTCTCTCAGTCAGTCATCAGTTTGAAAGTTTTGTGGATCTTGGAATTCTGTCTTACTCTGAGATGTGCTCTCGGCCTCTAGGTGACCAACAAACATTTGTGGGGGTGGTTAACGATTTGTGGGATGACAACAACAATGTCATTTCTTTATCTGTTTGCCTACTATTAGAACTTGAACTCTTGAAAGGCTAGCACCTGTGTGCCATCTGTCTTTGTATCTTCAGAGTCCATCTTAGTTATAGTGTATATTGTAGTTTCTCAAGCTGGTGTGAGTTGCTTCATAGCTTGGGAAAGTCAGATGAATTTCACAATGGATACAGACAAGAGGAGGCCCTTGGTGAAATCTGCTTGGAGCTTGATTATCCCACCCTCTAAGAACCCAGCCAAGAACTGGAAAATCGCTGCTAGGGGTCCTTGTACCAGAACTGCCTTCTCACATAAAAAAAAAAAATTGGCTTTGGGATTTCCCCTCTCATCCTTATTCTGCACCTATGTATCCTGCTGTTAGAGGTTTTCTTTGAAGTCGAAGTGATGACTGTAGGTAAGATAAGCAATAGTAAAAAATGGAAACATAGAATTGGCATCTTTGGATAGAGTAACCTCACTGAATCTGAATTTCTTCACTTGTACCTTTAATATGGTTGCTGAGGGAAGACCATTGTTTCCCACAGTTGATGCCTTTAACAAAAATAAATTGTTTTGCATCTCTCGATATTTTCTTAAAAGAACACATGGTCTAAGAAGGACTATAACCAGGAAACTCTCAGTAAATACCTGCATGGAGCTGAGGTCACCTCAGCACGGGTCTGCAAACTCAAGCTGTCTCAATTAGAAGCCAATGTCCTTTTCTCTGTGTTACGTATTTACTCCCAAATGTGTGTAAGTGATACAGGAACACACTATGCTGACTTTGTGGAATAAGTACTAAGCTAGTTAAACTCTACTAAGGAAATACCCACCAACCACATGTTTCCCTGTACTGCAAGCCTGTCAAGAGAGAGAGAAAGGTAACTCCCTGGGGTTAAAGGAGCATCATAAGAAATATGGGTGCAATTCTTCAATTAACCAGCAGAGGGCGGGTAAGGTCTGCCTGGATTGGGGTTGTGTCTGGTGCATGCAGGTGGCCCAGGCACACCAGAAGGTCAGATTGAGACCACAGTGCAATGAAGAAGAATTTATTTGATCTAAACAGGGTATTTGAGCTGTGTGAAGTGATGTTTTGTACTCTTATTTTTTCAGAGTGCAGAATGTTGAGTGATCTGCCCAAAGTCAGTTTCTGGAATCCCTGGTCCCCCATTCAACAGTTCACTTCTTATTTTAGATCCTTACTGTTACACCACACTGACTTTTTATTAGACTTGACAGTAAAAAAACATAGCAAACCAACCAACCAACCAACCAACCAATCAACCAACCAACCAACAGACCAACCAACCAACCAACAGACCAACCAACCAACCAACAGACCAACCAATCAAGCAACAAATAAACATATATTTGATAAAAGTATTTACCCATACTTATTTCTGCTTCCTATACAACCAATTCCAGCCCCATTTGACATTCTCAGGAACAGTGAAACCACCTCCTTCAACTTCAGAAACTGCTTCAGCAGCAAGAACCATTCAGGGAACTTTCCAGTGAGTACTGAAATAAAGTTATATCTATACTCCTTTGGGGTTTTTATACAAATCTTTACTCCATTATTCATTTGGATAGATTCTTCTAACAAAAAGCAACTGGTGATGTCTCTTAGGTTGAAGTCGAGGGCAATAGGAAGTTCAAGTGACATCTCATTCTTGTTCCACAGAGAAGCATTTTTATGTGTACTTTACTGATAAATGTCCAACAGGAGAGGCCAGTGACAGAGAGAAGCAGAACAAGAACTCAAATAACCAGACTGTAGACATATTTCTGCACTCAACTGGAGACCACAAGGAGCTCTAGACTACAAATTGTATCTCAAAGATGTGACACCTTGAGAGAAATGAGCTCAGCTTTGGAACATCTATACCTTCCAGTCACTGGCTGGGCAACCGTGGGGGTTGGTGCCCAGAGCACATACCCACTTCTGACTCTCCATGTGGAGAGGAAGCCTTCAGACTCTAAGAAAGTCTTCTGACATCCCTGTATACAAACTGTGTGCAGGAAAGCATGAAGGTGGGACTTAGCAATATTGTTGAAGTGTCTCGGCAGGATATCACACCAACAGCTCCATTGCAAAGGATACTATTAGTTAACAAAAAGTATGAGTGTGACTCTGTGACAAATCACATGCTTCAATGAATCTTGATGTCCAGAAGACTGTAGTGTATCGTCAGTGCCCTAGAGAGCCCCAGTTTACATATATTGTCCAGCTCAGTTGACAGCTTGATGGACCTTAGAATCACCATGAAAACAAGGCCGTGGGCAACTCTGGAAGGGATAATCTAGACTGTATTAACTGAAGACAGAAGACCCACCTACATGTGGGCAGCAACACTCTACCAGCAGATGTTCCCAGACTGTGTAAAGGAGAAAGGAAGGTGAGCACCAGCATCTCTCTCTGCTCCCTAACTGCAGGTGCCACGTGACCAGCTACCCCCCTGCCCCTGCTGCCGTGGCTTCACCATCACAATTGACTGCAATGGAGTGTCTTAAACTATGGCTTTGGTTTTACATAGTTTTAAATCCTATTTTATGTGTCTATGCATGCTTGCAAACCACATCACAAAATGACTATTGAAGTATTATTATTTTAACTAGGCAAAGATGTATTTACATTTGTTTACGCTGTAGAATGTTACTTTTAACTGTGGAAAAGTGTGTTACCTTTGTTCAGGCTGCATTTGCTTAATGGCAGAGAAAGGATGGGTGTGTCTGGCAGGTGGAGAGAATAAATAGGAGACATCGGAGACATCTGGGCTCAAGAGAAAAGAGCAAAAAAGACTAACAAGAAGAGCAGGAGTAGAGATAGCTCAGTGGTTAAGAGCACTCAGTGCTCTTCTGGAGGTCCTAAGTTCAATTCCAGGGAGGGAGGAGAGGTAAAACTAAAACATTTTTACCTACTTGATTTTTAAACTGTGTTACTGAGGTAAAAATGGCATAAAAACTGCCAATTTTGGGGACCAGTGAGATTTCATAGTACATAAAAGTGTTCGTTGTGCAAGTGTGACTATTGAGTTCTATTCCCAGGACCAATGTAAAGGCAGAAGGAGAGAGCCAACTTCAGAAGGTTGTCCTGACCTGTGTGCCATGGTGCATATCTGTATGTATGTGTGCATGCTCTAGCATGTGCCGCACGCACACATGTCCATACGCATACACAGCTAACAAATGAATAAACAAAACAAACATTAAGAAAACAATTTCATGTATGTATCTTGAAGAATTTGGTGTAAAGCCTATGTTTAGGAAACTATCACCAGCATTGAGACCATAAGCACATCCGTGAATCTATTACCTCCTCTAGTTTTTTTTCTATTCCTTTATTGTTGCTTTTGTTAGCTTATTTTTGCTGTTAGAACATTCATATTGGTAGCTATTCTCTTAGCAAAATTTAAATATATAATAGAGTATTGTTAGCCATGACACCGTGCTGTACAGTAGATCTCCAGATTTACTTACTCTGCCTAACTGAACATTTCCACCCATTATTCTTTCTGCGTTAAAAGTCTGAATGTTTTAGGTATCTAAACAAATCTGAAGAAAGACCAATATGAGTGAAAAAACCTTACAAGTCAGTTGAAGGAAAGTGACACATTACATTCAAGGGAGCATCTACAAGCAGAGATTATTAACTAAAACACGACCCTCTGATACCATCTTTAGGGAGATTCCTTACCAATAGAAGATGCAGAGAGGTTGAAGGTAGCAGTCTGAGAAAACATTATTCAGAGAATAAACATAAAACGAGAGTAATTTTATTACTATGAGGCACAGTGAACTTCAAGATAAGAAATATTATGGAATACTTTCAATCAAAGCCACAGCTGGTGAGTTTTAAACGCCCCTATGTAATTAATGGAACTCTCAGGTAAAAGTCAGTAAGGATTCAGAGAAATTCGGAAGTATTATTGATAAACAAGCAACTTGACACAAACATAGAAACTGTTATGTATGCATTCCTTTCAATATACATGCATCACTCTTTTTTTTTTTTTCTAGACAAGGTCTCACTATGTAGAGCAGGTTGGCCTCGAACTCACAGAGATCCGCCTGCCTTTGCTTCCCTAGTGCTGGTATTAAAGGCATGCACCACCACACCCAGCACAAGAAAGTACAGATCATGATTAGCCATAAAATATACATAACTTTGAAAAAAAACCTGAAATTGTACAGAATTTGTCCTCTGGCTGTTACAGTTTGAATAAGAATTTCCTTCACCAAAACTCACATTGAGGCTTTTTAAAAAATTAATTTATTTTTATTTTATGTGTGTATATGTGTACCATGTATGTGGCTGGTGTCCAGAGAGGCCAGAGGAGGACATCACATCAGGTAGTTGTGAGCTGCTGTGTTGGTTCTAGAACCTGAATCCTGGTTCTCTCTGCAAGAGTAGCAAGTGCTTTTAACCCCCAGCCCCAAAGCTTTGTTTTTTTAATATGTCTCATAGCCTGGCCTGGAACTCACACTCCTTTGTCAGTCTCCAGAGTGCCGGGGTTTCGAGAGTGCACACTAGCCATGTTGTGGCTTAGTTCCACAATGTCATGAAGTTGGGAGAAGGGGCCTCCTGAGACGGCTGAGGATTGAGGATAACTCGTAGGAATGTGTCAATTCTTGCTCTTGAAGAACTGAACTGGCTTCCACGAGGGCAGGTCGCTATAAGTAAAGGTGACTCCTCTTGCTCTTCAGCAAGTGTTTGTTTGGCCTTTTCTACCACAAGTGGAAACAGCACAAGACCTTCACCAGAACCCGAGGAGATGCCAGTTACTATAGTTTTGAACTTTCAAGCCTCTAGGATGATGATCCAAATAAATCCCTGGTTTTGTTTTTAATATAAATTACCAAGTCTTGGGTCTTCTAACATAGTAACAGAAAAACAGACTATGAATGACCACCATGGAATGCAGTTAGAAATTAATAATACATTATCTACAACTTCCACAATTATTTAGAAATTTACTGTCCTGTTTCTAATAACTCCTAGACTAAAGCAAACATCACAAAATGCATTACAATATTTTAAAGTGAATGATAATGGAAGCAAGATTTTAGTATTTGACCCACAGAAAGCTAAATATAGATGAAGAATGTAATGAAACCAAGTGTTAGTGAGATAAAAAATAATCACCACTGGGAACCCTGATGCTTCACTTCGGAAAATTGACAGCATCCACCAAAGCCTGACATGTACAAATTTTGCAGCTGCAAAAGAAAATATTGTGATGGCAATAGAATTGTCAAACAGTAATAATAAAGTGTCTTTTACTTGGAACTGTATGGGTGGAGAATGAAAGCCACCTGCTCACATGAAGAAATATTATAAAAGTAAGAAAGTACAAAAGAAGTCACATACGAGCTGGTCAAGAACAGATGTTAGCAACGCAGAAAAATGCATTTCCTAGTCCTTAACCCCACACAGAAATACTAATTAAATAAAAATAAAACTATCCATGTGTTTATAAGAGCTAAACAAACTACAGATCACAGTACCGAGGTGTAGCATGTAAATAAGAGACACGCAGAAGGATGGGAAGTTTCACATTCTCTATGCTGCTCTCCCCAAACCCTGAGCAGCTTTGTAGAAAAACATGCCCCTCCTTGTGAATGAGAGAAGGAAATGAGCATTGGACTTTGCCTCAGACTTCAAAAATCACATTTCTCCTATAAAATCTAGTCCCAAATCAGCCTCCACAACTCTAGGCTGGTATTTACAGACTAGTCTGCCTGCATATCAAGTCACTTGGCACTGTAAGCCAGAACAAAATCCTAAGAATAAGGAGCCCTCAGGGAAGTAACTGCTATTGTTTTGTTAAATGGATATGTTATGCCTGTCAAACTGCCTTTTAGACATTTGTGTTTATGATCATTGGTTACCACCACTGTCATCATTGGCCCTTCCTCTTCCTCTGCCTTCTGTAGACAGTATTTACTGCAGAGATTCATAACCAGTCAGTTTCCTGAGGATAAATGACAATTGCTGTGGCGCAATGGTCCGGTGATGGACCACACATATAAGAAAATAAAAACATATCTTGTCACCCCCTTCAAGACTCAGAAAACATTGCAGGAGAGAGGACAGAGAAGATGCAAGAGCCAGGGGAAGTCATGGAGTCTTGCATAGTTGTTTCTTCCAAAATGAAGCATTCCCTCATGGAGGGAGAAAGGACTATCATAAGACTTGGGAAGGCAACTAATACAAGATTGAATAAGCTATGGAGACTTAGAGCGTTCGAGATGCTCACTAAGCCCAGAAACATGAAAAAATTACAAGATTCACATGCCCTTAAAACAACTGCTGGGAGAAAAGACTCTTTAGTAGAGCTGACCATATACTGTGCCGGGGAACTCCAGGGATGCAGCTTTCAGGAGTCGTCACCTACACTGGCTTGGACTTTTTCAATGCATTTGAGTCACCCATGTTTCTGTGTGTAACCCCTTATTCATGCTCCAGTAAATAATGCCAATAAGCTCACTGGTTCACCTTGTAAGGTATTGTCCAGGAAGTCTCCAGAGGCCCCCAAAACATAGATTATTGGCTCATGTCAGAACTGGATGGTATTTCTGAAGACATAACATTCTTATGCTGCAGGGCATCAAGAAATCAGGCTGGAACTGGGCTGGATATTCCTTCCCTGGTGACTGGCTTTCATAATGCCAAAAGATGCTATATGGCCTAATGGTACAAAGCCATCACTAACCATCCTAGTCAGCAGTGAACTCTGCATGCTGCACTATCATCATTTGGCAACTGGTGCAATAACAGCACAATTGCTATGGGTGACACCAACTGCTTCCCAATTAAATTTAAGGTCCCCTTCATGGTGTCACAAACTGAGGACTAAACAGTCAAATACATGACCTATGGGGGCCATTTTTCAATTGAATCAGTGTAACTCTGTTCACATATATCCCTGCAGCTATTTATTTCTGTTTGGTGTTCTTACTTGTATCATCCATATATCCAGCATCCACAGGGATGGGTTGATTTTCTTCTAGCAAGGTTGGTTTGTTGTTCATTATTTTTTTCTGTGTGTATTTTGGGGGTGGTACTTAGTGGTTTGAAAGAACAGCACTCCTGACGTAGCTTACGTGGCTTTGGTGGAAGGGCTTGCAAACACTATGCAACATTACTGTAATTATCCATGCACCCACAGAAGAGGCTTGGCCAAAAGTCCTTTAAACAAACCCTTTATTGGATAAGCTGTTTTCATTATTGGGGAGGTAGTAATGGATTCCATCCATTTGAATACTTTATAGAGAGCTAGCCATTGCTGTTCTAGGTCTGTATATCAATCTCTTTCCTCTTTCTATGACTGGGATCAAAATCCTATTGGAACCATTCGCTTGGGGTGCTTTTACCTTACACTTAGGTATAGCCCTCTGAGCATCTAGTGACTTCTAACACAAAAGGTCACTGGGGTATTAGTGTACTCATCTGTTTAGCCTGTTCTATAAGGATCTTAGCCTATTCAAAAGCTTTGTGAACTTTTCTTTTCCAAACCCACATGGAACTCCTTCCTGTCAAACTGTAGAAAGGATGTGAAATTTGGGCAAGCTGGGATATGGAATATTGCTCCAAGAATACTTACAACACTGGGTGGTGATGGTGCACACCTTTAATCACAGCACCCAGGTAGGCAGAGGCAGGAGGATCTCTGAGTTCAAGGCTAGCGTGGTCTACAGAGTGAGTGAGTTCCAGGACAGTCAGAGTTACATAGTACTCTTACATCTTACATTTATAGGAATAGACTGTTGTAGAATCTTCTTCATAACCTTGTCAGTTATCATATGTGTCTTACCCTAATACAGTACTTTTAGTAATTTCATACCTATGTGTAGCCTCTGCACACAATGCATGCTGATCTCCAATCCTAGTACATATAATGAAATCTTTCCTCTGAGGGTGGGCAGGTTGACAAAGCAATGTCCTATAGTATCATGCCATGAGAAGTGGGACAGGGATGTAACATTGGTGGAATACTCAGAAGGTTCATTGCCAAATGTTGTATGTGCCTGCAGGTTGATCTTGGAATTCAGCAGCTGAGGGACTAACACAGTACAATACTGCGTGAAAAGATTCCATTTCATGTATAAAAAGAGGCAACATTGAATGCAGCAGCATGGATAGGGGACACTAACTTATTTAGCTCTCTAAAGTCTAGTCCTGCTGGACCTGCCTGGCTTCTTCACAGAACACACTGGGATGTTGAAAAGGCTTTGGGTATGTACATAATTCATATACTTTAAAGTTCCTTGCTGATTTCTTTAATTTCATCATAACCCCCTAGCAGTCTGTACTGTTTGATATTCATGGTCCTACTTGGCTTAAGCAACTGTACAAGCTCCCACCTTGCTCAATCATGAATGACTGATTATCTTTAAAGTCTACACTCTCAGGTGAAACCAGCTGTGGTATGTAAGGTGTGCCGCATCAGTACATCTCCCTCAAGAATGTTCTCTTGCAGCAGAGACATACAGACAGTATGCTCCTGTTTTAGAGGGCAGTAGGCCACCCCTAAGACATATTTGGTTCTTGATATTGACAGTTCTACCTTCTGCTGCCATTGCTTTTGGGGCTTTAAAGGGTTGTCATGCGTTAGAGTACACTCAGCTTCAGGACTAACTACTGTGTTCTACACACTGGTAATGGATCAACCAAACCACAGTTCAACAGAATTGGTGGAGTGAATCAGTTCACCCTTCATAACTAAATTAGAAAAATAGTTTACTGAATACACTGCAAAGGGGCAATGAGCTCACTCGATAGTTCAAGAGTACTGATGGCCGCAGCATAAACCACTGGGATGGAGGGGAGTGGGTCTCCACTTTCGTGAAGTACTTGTTCTGGTGCACAGTTTCCCCACATGCAATTCCTGCCATGTGAATGAGTGCAACCCAGACTGGCTGGTGTCCCGGGAGAAGACAGCACAAGCTACTACTGTGCGTTTACCTCCAGTTACGCAATCTCTGCCATGCCAAGGCAGAGCTTGTAAATATGGAGTTTCTGGTTGATTGGAGCTCAGTGTTGGTCATTGGCTTTGGTAACAGAGCCTGGGCTGCAGCTTTATGGCATTAGGCTACAGAATTGCTTGGCTCTCAGTTTGGGTGGAGGTAAGGTTTTACCATTTGGGATGTCTGGGACAAACTTCCCTAAGTTCCCTGATTGGAACCCATTCCATTTCTTGCTTCTTATTAATGGCGTTCCCTCCACCCAGGAGGCACTTTTTATATCCCCATCTTTCACTCCTTTGGACCCTTTTGTGAACTGTTGGTCATGCTGTAGAGCCTTCCAAAGAATCAAAAGCCAAGAATTTTGCTTTCTGTTCTTTTCCTCTATGAATTCTGGGGATTTTGTTACATTTCCTTTGAGTTACCCAGACAGATTTTATTGTCTATTTTATTTTTTTCCATCTCCTCTTGAATACCTTAGCACCTTAAAAATTAAATTTATGGCCGGGCAGTGGTGGCGCACGCCTTTAATCCCAGCACTCGGGAGGCAGAGCCAGGCGGATCTCTGTGAGTTCGAGGCCAGCCTGGGCTACCAAGTGAGTTCCAGGAAAGGCGCAAAGCTACACAGAGAAACCCTGTCTCGAAAAACCAAAAAAAAAAAAAAAAAAAAAAAAAAAAAAAAAAAAAAAAAAAAAATTAAATTTATATGCTGGCCTATTAACTCAGACTTGCTAAACCTTTCCTAGATCATAAAGATCATATTCCACAACACAGCCTATTAAAGCCACTAAAGCTTTATTTCCAAGGTAACTGATGAATCAAATCCTTTCTTAATTGTCTTATGAATGCAATTCTGCTTGGCACCAGAGAGCTAGGAATCAAGCACATCCTCTTTCATGCCCAATTCTGTCAGTAACATCTGTCCTTCCTCTGTTGTTGTTCAGTCCTTTTAATCCGTGGAGACCTCAACAAACTGTCAATAACCAAGGATCCCAATCATTTGTTTAAGTCAGTTCAGTAGAGATTGTTTCCCTCCTACTGCCTGAGATTGCAACTAGAGAGTAGAAGCTACATCAAGATTAACACAGGAAAGAAGCCAGGTAGCAGAGAAAAACTGGAAGCTCTTTCCCCACAACAAACAGAGCATGCCCAAAAAAGCCCACAATATACAAATGCATATGAGAGTGCTTTTTTTTTCTTTTTTTTTCTTTTTTTTGGTTTTTCGAGACAGGGTTTCTCTGTGTAGCTTTGTGCCTTTCCTGGAACTCACTTGGTAGCCCAGGCTGGCCTCGAACTCACAAAGATCCGCCTGCCTCTGCCTCCCGAGGTGCTGGGATTAAAGGCGTGCGCCACCACCGCCCGGCTTTTTTTTTTTTTTTTTTTTTTGGAGAGTGCTTTGTAGATGACTTATAAAGCGTCGTGAATCTCATGGTTTAGGACTCTTGAGTGTGGGATTTTCCCTCAGCTCACTAGCCCACTCTCATCCTCAGTTCTTTCTCCTTCTTAACAGACTTTTTTTCCTAACCATCTATCTCTTGTTCAGTTCCTTGCCCTTATGTACATGATCCTGGAAGCTCCAGGAGTCCCTGGGTCATAGATCTGTGGCCATAACAAGATCATGTAACCTTTATATCAAGGGAAAGTTAGTAGTCATATTACTGTTTCTCTGATTTCACAACTGAACCAGTCCATCACCTTATCTCATAGTTTCATCAACCAGGTTGTGAGAGGCTTTCTTATCTCTTGTTTAAAATTTTTCCTCAATTCAGGCATTTCAGATGCAGAGCATTCTATAATTATCACAATTTTTCTGTACTGGGTCATTTTTGGAATCATGGATTTCTCCCTTCCTATTAATGGTCTGACTTGGAGAGTATCTTCTATTAGATCTCTCTAACTCCTTCCTATTCAGTGTCCAGTTTTTCCTATGGGTTCCAAGTTTGGGGATCTGAAGAAGAGCTCTTTGGCACAGATTTAACTGCAAACTGTAAGAAATGGCAAGCCAACACCCACTCTGCATTTTTCCTTTTTCCTTCCCCTGCCCCAACTTTATTGTCAAATCCAAGGCTCATATACAGGGTAGCATCCACATTACAAATACTTTCTGGCAGATATCTTAGGCTGCCTGTCTTATCATCCATTGCAGGGGCCATGAAACCAATTGTTCCCAACTCATCAGACGTCTGTTCATGCCAGTCTAACACTGATGACAAAACAAAGAAGTGATTCCATTCAAGTCTAGCTGGGTGAACCAATGTGTTCATTGGAGTTACGTACCAGAAGCTGGCTAAGAAGATACCTGTAGGGTGACTCAAAGGAAGCTGCATCTCTAAGAGGCCTGCTCCAGGATGGGTGACAACTCATGAAAGTTGCATTACTGAAACTCTCTGCACAACTTGCAGTCAGTTTCACTGAAGAGAGTCTCCTTTCCTCCAGCACTTGCTTAATTTATATTTACATAAACTCAGGGCATGCCCTTGTGTATTTTATAACTTTCATTTTTTTGAGACAGGGTTTCTCTGTCTAGCTCTGGCTGTCCTAGAACTCACTATGTAGACCAGGCTGGTCTTGAACTCACAGGGATCCACCTGCTTCTGCCTCTTAAGTGCTAGGATTAAAGGTGTATGCTACCATGCCTGGCTTCATTCTGTAACTTTCTGAGCTACTTCAGCCTGGTAAGATTCATAAGCACCCTGAGCCTTATGAGTTTCCTAGCTATCCGAGTCTTATGAAACTTGCTTTCCTCTTTCTGAAGGTTTCAATTCAGAGGAAATAACTGCTTAAATACACCAAGTTGTACTATGGGCAAACTGCCAAAAACTGAATCTGAAGGCAGTAAGAAAAACAAAGCGTAAACTATATGAGACTTGTGATTGTTTGAATGAGAATGGCCCACATAGGCTCACATGTCCAAATACTTGGTTCCTAGTTAGTGGAGCTGTTTGGGAAGGACTAGGAGGTGTGACCTAGTTGAAGGAGGTATGTCACTAGGTTTCAAAAGATTCATGCCATTCCCAGTGTGTATCTCTCTTTCTGCTTCCTACTTATGAATCAAATGTAAACTCTGAGCTGATCCTGTTGTCCTGCCCCTGCTCTACCATCATAGAGTCTAACCCTCTGAACTCATACGCCCAAATTAAACACTTTCTTTTATAAGTGGCCTTGGACATGGTGTCTTATCACAGCAATAGAAAAGTAACTAAAACAAAACTAGTCTCAGATTTCCTGCCAGGAACATTACAGGCCAGGAAAAATGCAGTGTAATGTATTCAAAATATTAAAGGAAAACACCCGTCAAACAAGTATATGTTACTCAGCAGTTCTGTATTTCAAAGATGAATGAGAGATAAAGACTTTCCCTGGGAAACAAACAAAACAGTAAAACTAAGCACCAAATCAAATGGAACCAAACTGAAGCAATAATAAACAACAGAAGTGAGAAAGTTCATCAGCATGAGGCCTGTCATATAAGAAATGCTAATGGAAAGTTTCAGGTTGAAAGAGAATGATGCCAGTTATTAACGCAAAAAAAACAAAACAAAACAAAACAAAACAAACAAAAAAAACCGTGCAAGCATAAAGCACACTGACGAAAGTAAACACATGGCAATTTCAGGACACTATAAAACTTTCACAGCATTATGTAAGTCACTTATATTTTTACCATGAAGGTTAAAAGAAAAAAATGGTTAAAACAGCCATGATAGTTCATTAAGGGCTTCAAAAATATAAACTTTGAAAACAAAATTAAAATGCAGAAGAATTACGTGGAAGGAAACACAGTGTTTTTCCCTCCACACAATCAAAATTAATTTATCTGCTTAAAGCAGCCTGTTATTTTATTAGCCTAATGATAAATGAGGCAAAAAGTTGAATGGGGTCAACTGAGGTCATCTGAGGTCATTTGAGGTCGTCTGAGGCTACATAGTGAGTTCATGGCCATTCTGGACTTTCTAGTGAGATCCTGTTTTCTCCAACCCACTTCCCAAAAAGGAGATAAATGAATGAATGCATATTGCTACTAAGGAAAATAATTTAACGACATAAGGAGATAAAAAGGGGAAAGAGAATGGAGGATTATACAGTACAGCCAGAGAAACAGCAGGATGGCAGTGGTTAGTTCTTCTCCATCAAATCATTTTGAGCATAAGTGATTTAAGTTTTTTGAGTTAAAGGAAAAAGAATGACTCGATAAATTAATCCTCCCAGAACAGATAAAAGAAAAACCCAGACAAGACTGAATTATTGATGCTTTTAAAGACTCACTTCACTTGAAAGTGAAGGGATACAAAAGATAACCTTTGAAAATGAAAGCCCAAAGAGAATAGGAGTAGCTATAGCTATATCAGATAAAACAAATTTTATTTTATTTTATTTTATTATCAAGACATTTTCTATTCACTTTACATACCAACCACAGATCCCCTTCTCCTCCCTCCTCCCTCCTCCCGCCCCCCAGCATTCCTCCCCCAACTCATCCCCCATTCTTTCCTCCTCCAAGGCAAAGCCTCCTATGGGGAGTCAGCAGAGCCTGGTACATTCAGTTGATCCAATCCCCTCCCCCAGCACCAAGGCTGTGCAAGGTGTCCCACCATAGGCACTGGGCTCCAAAAAGGCAGCTCGTGCACCAGGGATGTATCCTGACCCCACTGCCAGGGGACCCCTTAAACAGTTCAAGCTAGACAACTGTCTCACCTATGCAGAAGGCCTAGTCCAGTCCCATGGGGGCTCCACAGCTATTGGTCCACAGTTCATGAGTTTCCACTAGTTTGGTTTGGTTGTCTCTGTACCTTACCCCCCTCGTGATCTCGATGTCCCTTGCTCATAGAATCCCTCTTCTCTCTCATCGATTGGACTCCTGGAGCTTGGCCCAGTGCTTGGCTGTGGATCTCTGCATCTGCTTTCATCAGTTATTGGATGAAGGCTCCGTGATGACAGTTAGGGTAATTACCGGAGTAGGCCAGTTCAGGCACCCTCTTCATTATTGCTAGTAGTCTAAGGCGGGGTCATCTTTTTGGATTCCTGGGAACTTCACTAGCATTCTGTAAAACAATTTTTAAATCAATACTGTAAAACAAGATAAAGAGGGTCAATCTATAATAACAAAGAGGTCCATTAACCAAGAGAATATAACAACAGTAAATATTCATGCCTCAAATAACATTTGAACACCTAAATACGTAGAACAAAGGTTAGTAGATCTGAAGGGGGACAGAATATATAACACAGCAGTGAGTTGAGTTGAGTTATAATTTGCAATTAATATTAAGCCTCTGAATGATTTTTTTTTATAAGTGGCTTCAGGACCATGGGGCTGGGCACCTGGGCAGGACTAGAAAAACATGGGACCATGGAGACTTGAGAAACTTCTGGCTACATTTGGCCTTCACGGTGGGGCAAGAGTTTCCACTGAGAGAACTTAATAAGAGATTCTAAAATGGAGCCCAAACCAACTTCCTACTTCAGATGTTACGCAGGACTGTGGCAGAGAGATGTATCCCCTGGCTGTCGTGGGCTTCACTGGCAACATGGTGGACTCCAGTGGTCTCTGACTGGCCAGGCCATAATACAAAGAGGCTTCTCCCAGCTGCTACCTGTGGGCTTGGGAGCACAGCTACAAGCTTAAAAACACAAACATAGACTTTATACTGCTTCCCGGAAAAGCTGAATGGGGCAGAGCCAGCACCCAGGGCTGCTGCTACTTTTGTCCTAGCCACACAATTTAACAGTTTAAAATCTCTCCTGGTCAAAAATGATGACAGATACACAACAGGACAGATTCAGATGAAAAAAAAAAAAAAAACTCTAAACAGTTTACAATATGTATAAAAAGGTACTTAGACTTGAAAGAGAAAAAAGAAAGGATATAGATAGTCATAAAAATAGACTTAAAATAATAAAGAAAAATATAATAAGCTACATAAAGATGGAAATTGCACAAAGAATCTGGATTGTGTTATCTTTGGGATTTTTAACTGGAGAGAGACATTTGATTGTAGTGGCTGCTGAGTTAAACCAATATATATAATTTAAAGGTATGTTGACTTCAAAATTTGGGTCTAAGGATACATTGCTTTGGAAAAGAGGTTCTGCTTTTCTTTCCACAAAAGATGAGAAGCTATGGATTCCTTTCAGATTAATATGCTTCCATTAAGGAAGACCCCCTGAGAGGTCTCCAGATGTTCCAACATCCAAAACAGCTTCAAAGCAACTGGCTCAGAGAATACAGCCTCACAGACTACTCCAGTCAGGACTTGATCATTATCCAGAATTTTCTCAGGATCCCCATAAGATTGCCAACACCCCCAACCAGCAGGAACTAGTATGACAAGCTGGGCCCAATTTCCCCAAATATTGTTTATTTTTATTTAAAGGAGGTTGATTATAAATGCAATCTCTTTCTAAAGAAGAAAAGGGGATACAGGTATGATAGGATAAAAAGGTAGATTATTGAATCTACTTTTAAAGAGCAACAACTTGTTTGAAATGTTTTACATTGCTGTGGATTTTAGTTCATTGATACAAATTTAAAGTTAATTTTGTTATACTATATATATATTTCTATTTTTGTTTAAGGTATTATGTTTATGCAACTCATTTAAAATTGTAATATATAATTAAAAATACAAAATAAGCCGGGCGGTGGTGGCGCACGCCTTTAATCCCAGCACTCGGGAGGCAGAGGCAGGCGGATCTTTGTGAGTTCGAGGCCAGCCTGGGCTACCAAGTGAGTTCCAGGAAAGGCGCAAAGCTACACAGAGAAACCCTGTCTCGAAAAAACCAAAAAAAAAAAAAAAAAATACAAAATAACTAGTTATTTATGATAATCAAACTTATAGTCATGTTAGTTAAGTTTTCTAAGTATACATAGATATATTTCAATTAGACAGATAATCTTCAAACACTTCAAAGACATACAAAATATGGCATTTAAAATCTTTTAAAAACTTAGACTTTTCTGGACAATGAGACATGTCAGCTCCTGGCAGCACCAATTACTTCGAAGAGGATGATGAGCATCAAAGAAACTCCTTATGGAGTTTGCTTTCTTCATGGCAAAAGAGCCATTTTGGCAAGAAACTGCTCTTGCTTGGACTGTTTGGTAATATGTTGTACATACAGGACCCATTGAAAAATGATCACTGAATTTTGTCAAAATAAGACGAAATGGTCCTTCAGGTTCCTGCTTCACAGAGAATACTGCCAGACATTCTACAGGACACAGGGAAAAGCGACTGAGAGACTCTAGGCCTATAGGCTGAAGATGGATGCCCCAACATTGCAGAAGAACTTTGGGTGACTGTCCAGGAAGCTAACTGTCTCTGTCATTTCCAGAATTTTGGAAGTTGCTTACAATGCATTTCCTGTTTACTTAGGTAATATTATATCTTTCTGGGGTCTTTGATGGAGTTGAAGACTAGTTATAATTTTCCTTAGTTATAATAGAAGATAAATTAGATATACAACTTTAGATTCACAGATATAGGATAGATGAGAAAATATTTTCTTTAAATTTACCAAATATAAATAGACTAGATATTGTAACTGTAATTTTTGCTTGGTAACTGTTCTGTTATATGTAATTTTATTATGTTAAAATGAAAACCTTCCTTTTTAATTAGGCAGAAAAGGGGAAGTGCTGTGGGATGTCTTTCTGTATGCTGTGAATATGTGTTGCCCTCAGTGGCTAATAAATAGAGCTACATTGACCAATGGCAGGGCAGGATGGAGCCAGGCAGGAAACTCCAAGAGAGAGAGTGAAAGGAGAAAGGAGAGTAAGAGGAGATTCCATACACCATCCAAGGAGCAGCATGTAATGGGATGCAGGTAAAGCCATGGAAGACGTGGGGAATACATAGATTAATAGTTATGAGTTGAGTTAAGTTATAAGAGCTAGCTAGTAAGAAGCCTGAGCCATAGGCCATATAATTTGCAATTAATATTAAGCCTCTGAATGATTATTTTATAAGTGGGTATGGAACCACAGGGCCGGGCACCTGGGCAGGACCAGAGAAACATGGGACCATGGGGCTGGGTGGGACCAGAGAAACTTCTGGCTACAATTGTAGACTTTTCCCAATAGTCAAATTAGAGACTTAGCTTAGGTGCCCAATAACAGTCAAGAAATGAAAGGATTAGAGGCTGGAGAAATGGCTCAGACATTAAGAACACTTATTCTTGCAGAGGACACAGGTTCTCAGCATTCACATGGTGGCTCACAATCACCTATAACTCCAATTCCAGGGGTTCCAAAACCTCTTCTGACCTCTGTGGGCACCACTTCTGACCTCATGTGGGCAAAACACTCACACACAAAAGATAAATCTAAAAAGAGAAATAAAAGAGACAAATGGATACAGATGATGCCACACACACACATTCTATTTATCTATAAAGCATAACAAAATTGTGTATTTTTGAGAAAAGTAGCTAGAACTGGAGATTAGCATGTTGAATAAAATAAGTCAGACTCAAAAAGACAAAAATCAGATATTTTTCTCATATCTGGAACTTAGATTATATATATTTTGTGTGTGTGTGTGTGTGTGTGTGTGTGTGTGTGTGTGTGTCACATGAAAGTTTAAGGAGGACTACTATATAAGAAGAAGACAAGTGAGAAAGGGAGAAAGACTAGTGCAGAGGTGAGCAGAGGAGAAGGGTTGCCTTACTGGGTCTGCAGCAAGCTGGGCCCCCAAAATGATAGACCATAATGATGTCTTCATTCAAGATGTCATGTACTTTGTCATGTTCCACCACTTTATTTTCCTCAAATGTTCCTCTTTCCCCAATCTCCCCCCTCATGTCTCCCCAACACCAGGTAGTCTGGCTACCAGACCCAGTAAGGGTCCAATACATCAGACATGGCTCACCCATTCCCTACCTGGAGACCCCCTCTTCAGCTGTTCTTTGTGTGGTTCCCATAACAGACCACTTTCTTTAGGATCTGTCCCCTTGAGACTCCTCTAAGACACCAAGGCCACCACTCTGCCCTGAAACGGGAGTCAGTTGGGTTGAAAACAGCAAAAGAGACAACCAACAACTTAACTCTCGATGCCCACGTCATCATACAAAAATAAACAATACACAAAACCAATATAGTATGTCTTCCATGCAATCACTAATCCCCAAATGATGGTCTGTCACCAAGGAGAACCTAAAATCCAAGACACAGAACTCGAAAGAACAATTACAAACACATTCAAAGGACTCAAAGAGGGTATGAATGATTAGAAACATCTGGAAGACCTTACATGGGAGGGGAATAAGCACAGAAAGGTGAATGACATGGGGAAGACAACTTTCAAGCATGAAAATAAAGTTCAATTAAGATGTACAGCTAGAGAAGAAAACCCAAGCAGGAAGTGAAATTTTTAATTAGTCAAATAAAAGCCTCACTGGAAAGTCTCCCCAACAGAATGGTGTAGCTAGAGTTTTCCTGCCTTGCCCACAGTCAGGACAAATCTTTGTCACCTGCCAGTCCCACAGCCACTCAGACCCAACCAAGTAAACACAGAGACTTATATTGCTTACAAACTGTATGGCCGTGGCAGGCTTCTTGCTAACTGTTCTTATAGCTTAAATTAATCCATTTCTATAAATTTATACCTTGCCACGTGGCTCGTGGCTTACCGGTATCTTCACATTCTGCTTGTCCTGGCGGCGGCTGGCAGTGACTCCTTCTGCCTTCCTGTTCTTTTATTTCTTTTCTCTGTTAGTCCCGCCTATACTTCCTGCCTAGCCAAGGCTCAATCAGTGTTTTATTTATTGACCAATCAGAGCAACACATTTGCCATACAGAATATCCCACAGCAGAATGGATCACAAGGAATTTCAGGGCTTGAAGAGCTGGTAGAAGAACTGGACCATTTACTCACAAAAACAAACCAAAAAGGTTATTTAATTTTTTTTTCTTAAAGCACAATTGGAACATGCAGAATCTTTGGGATATCGTGAAAAGACCATCTCTGTGCATTGTGCTCATAAAAAGAAGAGAATAATTCTAGATCAAAGGTGCAGAAAATGTTTTTAGTAAAATTGTAGAAGAAAAATTCCCAAACCTTGAGAAAGAGATGCCTATGCAGCATACAAAGCACCAAACAGACAAGACTAGAAAAGAGGTTCCTACAACATTGTTATAGTTAAAATACTTAAAACACAGAACAGTGAAAATGTTAAAATTTGCAAGAGAGAGGGCCAAGTAATGGATAAGAAAATGTCAATCAGAACAACAGCTGATTATTTGATAGACACTTTCAAAGACAGAAGGGCTTGGAAAGATGCATTTTAGGTTCTGAAATATCAAAACTGCCAACCCAAAATATGATACCCCGCAAAAATATCTCTTGTAAGAGGAGGAAAAATAAGTGAGTTGCATTATAAAAATACACTAAAGGAATTTATGACCACTAAGACAGCTCTACAGAGGATACTTCTGAATGAAGAAAAGAAAAAACACACTTATGAGACCATGTTCGGGGACAGAGGGGACCAGTAATATTAGAACTAGTAGTCAAAAGATGTCTAACAAAGCACTAAAAAAATCACCTCCGAACAACTAATACTCATCTTTCAATAATAACCCTGAATATTAAGAGTCTCAGTTCCCCAATGAAATTCACATACTGGTAGACTGGATTAGAAAATAGGGTTCATTTTTTTAATGCCAAAAGAAATATATCTTGCCATCAAATGCAGACACCATTTTAGGCCAAAAAGAAAAAAAAAAAGGCATTCTAAGCAACTGTGACTGGGAGTCAAACAGGTGTAGCTATTCTAATAACTGACAAAATAAACTTAAAACCAAAATTATTGAGAAGACATAAAGAAGACTACCTCATACCCCTTAAGGGAAGAATTTACCAAGAGGCTGTTATAATTCTAAACATATATGCATCAAATACAGGCACAATCAAATTGGTAAAAAAAAAATACTATTAGATGTAAAGTCACAGATTAATCACAATTTAGTGATAGTGAGTGACTTCAATTTCCCACTCTCGCCAATAGACAGGTCATCCAGACAAAAAATAAGCAGAAAAACATTGCAGTTAAATGACACTGTAAATTAAGTGGACTTAACAGCTCTCTATAGAACATTCCATGAAAATACTGAAAACTACACATTCTCCTTAGTAGTGCATTGAACTTTCTCCAAAATGATCACTTATTAGGACACAAAGCAAACCTTTACAAATATAGGAAAATTGCAACAATATTCTGCATTATATCTTTTTACAGTGGAACAAAATAAGTTATCATTAGGAAGGTAAACTGCAGAAAGTATACAAACTTCTGGAGACTACACAACACACCACTTAATGATAAATGGGTCCCTGAAGAAATCAACAATGAAATATCTAATTTCTAGAGTGAAATCAAAGCAAAACAGAACATAATGATATCTATGGGATACAATGAAAGCAGTCCCAATAGGAGAGTTTTTAGTGCTAAGTACATATATCAAAATATAAATCAGAGAGAATATAGATAAATAACTTAATGATGCATCTTAAGGCTTTGGAAAAACAGGAAGAAGACAAGTTGTTGCCCTTGGGTGCCTTTCAGAGGCTGAAAGTAATCCCTGATTGCTGAAGACACACTAGGTCATAGGCTCAGATCATATGAGCTGGTTCTAACTCTAAAGCCCCCTTCTTGTGGTCTAGCTTTCACAGTATCAGAAAATACTATGCAAACTGTCAATGGAGAAAAACAATTAATAGTTCTACCCAGATGCAACACTTATGAATCCTAACAATGAGCAGCATGGCACGGTATCTATACAGGCACAGTAAGTGGCACTCACATGGTGGTAACCAGCAGCTGTCTAATTGGACTTAAGGCTCACTCTACAGGAGGGAAACCACATCTGGTACTAAAAACATAGCTTACTTCCTGGGGCTAGTGATGCCATGGATTTTAGAAGAGAATCTACTATCACTTTGCCAAACAGCACAATTCCTTACTATATTCTAAATTTTATCCTTATACCCACAGATATTTGTAGCTATCATCCCTCATTAAAGAAGCTTCTTTCTATAGCTAATGGAGTCCACCACAGAAAATTGCAATGGAATGCAATTCAGAGCTCAATGGACTGTGGGTAGCCTAGTGCAGTCCATACATCTACATCACAGTTCTTCCCCTTATGGCTCATGAAACACCACAGAAGAAGGGGTAGAAAAATTTTAAGGGGTAGAGTACCAGGAAGTTTGCTGTAAAACAGTATCTCATAGAAAAGGCTACATAAACAAGATCTGAGGCATGACAAGATCAATAGACATGCTAACATGAAAGGAGGAAAATCTCATGGGGTCATAATCCTGAACAAGGAACTACAGGCAACTGATGACTACTGAGAGGGAGAATTAGCTTCTCCCAAGGATGAGGTCTCTAACTTGTCATCCAATACAAAGGGTCAACCCTGAGACTGCATATACACAAACAACAAAAATGAACTCAGCAGGTCATGTTTATATATTTGTGTGTATATACATATACACATATTCATACATATATGCACATACATGTAACAATAGTAATTGGGAAATAGGCTTTCAATTTGAGAGTGGGGAGGTGGATATGGAAGGATGTGGAAGGTTGGGTCTTGGAAGAGCTTAAGGGGAAAAGGTAAAGTGACATAGTGATGTAGTTTTATTTTAATTGAAATGTATGAAAAACTGCATAAAAACAACTTTAAAATGCTGAATAATGAAACTGAGGAAAATGCTAGAGGATAGAAAGACCTCCCATGCTTATGGGTTGGAAGAACTAATATTGTGAAAATGGCCTTCCAACCAAAAGCAATTTACATATTTGATGTCATCCCAATCAAAATTCAAGGGCTATTTCATGGACATAGAAAAAATTATTTTAAAATTTGTATGAAAAAAATAAAGACCACAGAGAGCTGGAAGCAATTTTGAAGAAAAAAAGACTATGGAAAATATCTTCATATCTGACTTCAAGTTTTACTACAGAGGCATAGTAGTAAAAATAGTGTGATGCTGGCACAAAATCCGATACACAGATCAATGGAATAGAGTAGAAGACACAGATGTAAGTTCACACAACCATAACTATTTGACTTTTGACAAAAATGCCAGAAATAAACACTGGAGGAAAGACAGTATCTTGAGCAAATTATTCTGGAGAATCTGTACATCATCATGCAGAATAATGGACTAGATCATTATCTTCCACTCTGAAAAAACTCAACTCCTAATGGATCAAAGACTTCAGCACTGAATCTCATATTCCAAAACTGCCAGAGGAAAACCCAGAGAGTACACTTCAACACACAGGCATAGTTCCCTTTATGAATAGGACTCTGGTAGTGGAGGAGATATGACCAATCATCAACAAATAGGATCTCATGAAACTAAAGAGGTACAGCAAAGAAAACTGTCAGTTGAGTGAAGAGGCCACACACATAGTTGGAGAAAATCTTTGCCAGCTATACATTTGACAGAGTTTTAGTGTCTAGAATACACAAAAAACTCAAATCGCTAAACATCAAGAAAACAATATAGTTTAGGAATCGACCATGCAACTGAGAGTTCTCAAAAGAAGAAATGCAAACAAGTAATGAACATTTTAAAAAGTGTTCAGTATCCTTAGCTATCATGGAAATGTGGATTAAACTACTTTAAGATTCCATCTCATCCCTGGCCAAATGGCTATTGTCAAGAATACAAATGGCAATAAATGCTCATTTGGGTGTGGAGTAAAGAGAATCCTTATATACTCACTTCTGGTGGGAGTGTAAAGGAGTCTGACCACTTTGAAAAATAGTATGACAATTACTAAAAACAACTAGAAATAAAACTTCAAATGACCCAGATATAAGACTCTTGGGCATGTGCCTGAAGGACTCTCTGTCCTAACACAGAGATACATGCTCACCCATGTTCATTGCTACTGTGTTCACAATAGATAGGAAATGAAACTCACCTAGATGTCAATCAACTGAAGAATCGATAGTGAAAATGTGGTACATACACACAATGCAATTTTATTTAGCACTAAAGAAAAATGAAACTATGAAAAATTTAAGCAAACTGATAAATGGGTGAAATTATACTTGATAAGGTAACAGAGGTCCATGAAGAGAAATGCACATTCTCACTTATATGTGGATTCTAGTTTTGAGTCTTTAGTTTTGTGTGTTTAACTTGATGTTCAAGTGAAAACCAGGCAACTATAATGGGGCTTTTTTGGAGACAAGGTCTCACTATGTAGTCCTGGCTGGCTTGGAACCCGCTATGTAGACAAGACTGGCCTTGAACTCACAGAGAGACATCTACCTCTACCTCAAATGCTGGATTAAAAATGTGTGCTACCAGTTTAGGAAAGGACTATTGGTAGGGAGACACCTTAAGGGAGTTGAGATAGTACAATATAGGTAAGATGAAAGTAGAGGGAGTTGAAATGTTTCATCTGGGAGGGCAGTGGTGTGAGGGAGGAGAAAGGTTGGGAATGGCAGTTACCAAAATGAAGGGTGTGTGAAAAAGGCATAAGAAAATCTATTATATTTAGTATCGTATAAAAATGTAGTTTAAAAACATTTTAAGGGATAGTACTTACATGCTGATGCTCCTAGAATCAGTGGTTACCAAACAAAATTCCCAGTATCAGGTATGGAATACTTTCATATGAGTTTTTGGGACAGGGAAGCCTCAGAATCCCCCAAACCGATATATAAGACATTGTTCCTCAGTTGCAAAATATGAAAAAAATCTAGGAGGTGGAAAGTTCCTCTCTACTGATTAGCTTTCATAATGCTGGGAGATGCTATGCAGGCTACTAGAGGAGAAAAAGGTATCAATGATCTTATCCAGTGAACCCCACAAATTGCAGTATTAAGCTACTAGGGGAGAAAAAGGTATCAATGATCTTACCCAGTGAACCCCACAAATTGCAGTATTAAGCTACTAGGGGAGAAAAAGGTATCAATGATCTTACCCAGTGAACCCCACAAATTGCAGTATTAAGCTACTAGGGGAGAAAAAGGTATCAATGATTTTATCCAGTGAACCCCACAAATTGCAGTATTAAGCTACTAGGGGAGAAAAAGGTATCAATGATTTTATCCAGTGAACCCCACAAATTGCAGTATTAAGCTACTAGGGGAGAAAAAGGTATCAATGATCTTACCCAGTGAACCCCACAAATTGCAGTATTAAGCTACTAGGGGAGAAAAAGGTATCAATGATTTTACCCAGTGAAACCCACAAATTGCAGTATTAAGCTGCAAGACAAGAGGTGCCACTTGTGCAACAGTAGCACAACTGTTGTAGGGTAACTCGCAGCCCTCTGGATTAGAGATCTGATCCACAGGAGGGAATCATGCCTAGTACTACAAATCTGGTTAAAAAACAAAACAAAGCATAAAATACAAAACACATGGATAGGGAGGTCATAGTTCCTAGGGAGAATCTTACTACCTACCCCCCCCCCTTTTTTTTTGAGACAGGGTTTCTCTGTGTAGCTTTATGCCTTTCCTGGAACTTGCGTTGTAGACCAGGCTGGCCTCGAACTCACAGAGATCCGCCTGCCTCTGCCTCCCGAGTGCTGGGATTAAAGGCATGTGCTACCACCACCTGGCACTTACTACCCTTTCTTAGCCAAATAGATGTAGCATCAAACTGCTTTCTAAACATCTGTGTTTATGCTCATAGACAAATGCTACTTGCAAACTTAATCAGAGAAGCCTCTAGGCACAGAACAGTAGTGAATGCAGAAATTCATGGCTGCTCAAGATGCTGAGAATAAATGACAACTGAGCACTCAGTCCTAACCAAAACATTCCTCTAAGACTCAAAGCACACCCCAGAAGAGGGGAAAGAATGTGAGAGACAGAAGGTAGAGAGGAAGGCTGAACAATATCATCTTCTACGCACAACACAGTCGCTGCAATCATGAACTCACAGCAGCTATGGTTACCTGACCTAGGCCTGTACAAGACTGCTCCTGCCAACACTTAGCCGTGGATGGAGGAGGGACTCGTGGAGATCCACCACTCCTTGTTGAACCAGTGTCTACTGATAGATTCTGTGAAGGGGAGTCATTTGCTTCAGTTGTGTACCCAGTGGTGACCCCAAGAGTCCAATGGACAGTTCCAAACCCATGGTCATACAGATGGCCCTGGTCAGTGGGCCACAAAACAAACCAACAAAAAATGACAAGAATGTGGGAAAGAGTTTTGTAGGGAATGTGGTGACCGGTAGGAGTTGGGAGGGAGATAGAAAAGGATAGGGCTGTGAGTAATCAGGATGTATTATGTGGCATGTATAACCATGTTAGAGAATAAACTTAGTTATTAAAAACGTGGTGGTTGGACTACCGTGTCACTGAGGTTGCTACTTGGTTTGCTTTCTCTGTCTCTGATGCAAAATGATGAAGGTGGTGATGACTCCACATGGGAGAGTCATGTGAAGTCTTTTTGTTTCTAACATTAACTGAACATCGGAAAGGCATATTGACTTTTTAATGTAGCACAATTAATTTGAGTAAATCAGTAAGCTAACATTTGCCTAAAAGCTGATAAAATCTGACTATGAAATAGGATCTGGCCAGGAGACAGTCTGCATCCAGCCAACTGCTGCATAGGTCACAAATCCCTTGGAGCAACTCTAGCTTCTTCTTGGTTAGTTACGAGATTTCCTATGTTCTCCAGTGACCTGGCTGTACTGATGGGACTTCTAGTACCTGTGGTACTGAAGTTGAGCCTTTCACACATTTATGGTATACCTTCCAAGTTGGATGAAAGCCCTCCTTTAACCTTTCAAGAGGGCCGCCTTCTGTCCCTGTAGATGTCCAGTAGAGTACCTCGCACACTGTGGAGGCTCTTGAGTATCTGATGTAATATTTTGCTAACAGTAACAAAACCAGGCATTCCCCTGCTTTGGTATCAGTATTCAGTAGAGCTGCATTGGTGGGAAGGAATCAGGTTTATTCAAGGACTGGCAATCTTGAGAAGACATAGTGGGTTTTGCTTTTTATTTTATTTTATTTTATTTTATTTTATTTTATTTTATTTTATTTTATTTTATTTTATTTTGTCTCAACGCTCTACCATGGGTCATGGACTTATGGAGAAAGGAAAGTAGTTACAATCAGCAGGAAGATTACCTGGGCAGGGGTCTTCTGGTCCAGGGGTCATGCCCTTCTTCTCTGGTCAGAACATGTCAATGGACTTGGACCTCTGGTATCTAGTTAGCTAAAATCTGATCAAAGGGTTCTCTTCAGCACAAAGGATTGGGAAGGGGCAGAAGAGCTAAAGGGGCAGGAGAGGACAGTTTCAAAGGGGCTGTTGCGTTTCTTTCTTTCTTAGTCCTTGCGGCATGCTAGTGCTGCTGGACAAAGCCGCCCGACTTCCAGAACTTGGAGAGTAAATTCCGAGCTGCAAGAAATTGCCTGGTAGGCTGCCTTAAGAAGACCTGACCCACCCCTGGTGACTGCCCAACTCACAGGGATGTGGAAGATGTCCAGTGAAGACTGTCCTTTGTGTTTGGGGGACAAACTGGTTCACATTCTTGGTCATCACTTGCCAGCCATCCCATCTACTCCCCCTACCTTTGGATAGAATACTTGTTGAATTAATGTAAGTGTGAATGAATAAGTGGAAGAAGCGAGGACAGGATGGAGTGAGTGAATTTACAGGCTGCAAAAACTACTGGAGACTCAGAGATTCTCATGAATTGCAAATTTATTGACTGAGGAGGTACTGGAGTTGGGAGGTAGTCATTCAGAAACCAAGACAGAACATCTGCAGAACAAGATGCAGGTTGAGTGACTCAATGGCTTCTTCTGGGGCGGGGGTGGGGGGTGTCAAGATGCGAAGGGTCTGGAAACCCTCGGGCAATCTCATGAGAAAGTTAAGCCTGCCGGCGCCCACGGAGAACACCTCCAGCTCCTTCGTCTCCGTGGCAACCTGGGGACCTTACTTGCAGGGCCAGCTAGGCGCCTGCTTTTGCTGGGTCTGGTGGCAGACAGGGACACCCTTGCCACCTCCAGAGCCGCCCCCAGAGGAGCCGCCGCCGCAACTAGAGCCGCCGCCGCCGCCCCCGGAGTGGCCGCCTCCGCAACCACCGCTGCCACCCCCGGAGGAGCCGCCGCCACAGCCGCCGCCGCCGCCACCGGAGTAGCCTCCGCCGCAGCCGCCGCCACCGGAGTAGCCTCCGCCGCAGCCGCCGCCGCCGCCACCAGAGGAGCCGCCTCCGCAGCTACCACCTCCGCCTGAAGAGCCCCCTCCGTAGCTCTGCTGGGGAGCGCAGGAGCTCTGGGTGGCCTGCTGCGACGAGTAGTAGCCGCCGCTGCCCCCGGAGGAGCCGCCGCCGCAGCTGCCGCCGCCACCACCGGAGTAGCCTCCTCCGCAGCTGGAGCCGCCCCCGGAGGAGCCACCACCGCAGCCGCCGCCGCCGCCGCCACCGGAGTAGCCTCCACCGCAGCTGGAGCCGCCCCCGGAGGAGCCGCCTCCGCAGCTGGATCCCCCGCTAGAGCCGCCTCCGTAGCTCTGGCACTGATACTGTTGCGCCGACCCACCGCCGCCGCCACCGGAGGAACCACCTCCGCAGCTGGAGCCGCCGCCGCCGCCAGAGTAGCCGCCACCGCCGCAGCTGGAGCCGCCGCCTCCGGAGTAGCCGCCGCCGCAGCTGGAGCCGCCGCCGCCGCCGCAGCTGGAGCCGCCGCCGCCGCCGGAGTAGCCGCCGCCGCAGCTGGAACCACCGCCGCCGCCGCCAGAGTACTTGCTCCCTCCGGAACCGCCACCGCAGCCACCAGAGCCGCCGCCTCCGGAGGAGCCTCCGCAGTAGGAGCCGCCGCCGCCTCCTGATCCGCCGCCGCAGCTGGAGCCGCCGCCGCCGCCGGAGTAGCCGCCGCCACAGCTGGAGCCGCCGCCGCCTCCGCCACCGGAGTACTTAACTCCCCCACCGGAGCCGCCACCGCCTCCGCAGCTGGAGCCGCCTCCGGAGTAGCCGCCGCCGCCGCAGCTGGAGCCACCGCCGCCCCCGGAGTAGCCGCCGCCGCAGCTGGAGCCACCGCCGCCCCCGGAGTAGCCGCCGCCGCCGCAGCTGGAGCCACCGCCTCCGGAGTACTTGACGCCCCCACCGGAGCCACCTCCTCCGCCACAGCTGGAACCGCCTCCGTAGGAGCCACCGCCTCCGCCTCCGCAGCTGGAGCCGCCTCCAGATGAGCCACCTCCACAGCTGGAGCCGCCACCGCTGCCACCGCTATAGTAGCCACAGCCTCCGCCGCCGCCACCACCGCCGCCGCCACCGCCTCCTCCACCGGAGGTCTTTCCACAACCCACGGGAGGACAGGGAGTGGGCTGCTTTTTCTGGTGAGACATCTTGTTTAAGGAGAAGGAGAACCCTGGAGGAAGAGCAGAAGAGCATCATTGGACCAGCAGCAAGAGGATGCTGTGAAGGAATCAGCTGCATCCATGGCAGCCTCCTTCTGACACTCAGAAGCAGACCAGGCTTCTGAATTTCATTCAGGGGCTGGAGAGTTCTTGCTAGGACAAAAGTTCCATTAGCGGTGCCTCCCTTTCCCCTCAACTTTGCCTGACTTCTGCTGTGTGATTTGGAGGTCAGAGCACCCCACATTCCTGTCTACTTCTTATCTTCTATCAAGGAACACTCCTTCCCTTAGGGTGCTCCCAAGTCCCAGTCCTGATTCTAAGTTCAATGGAAAATTGCATTAAATCTCCACCTGGGTTTTACCCATTCCCAGCACACCAAGAGGAAAGATTTGTTTGGACATTAGTGGACTATAGGACTCATTTTCTGCAATAGCCCTCAGTTCAAACTCTTGATCTGTCCTACTGAGTGAAGATATGTTCCAAGGGCCAATTATTAGACAAAGCAGCTCTCCTGTGGTTCTGCCTGCAGAAAGAGGGAAGGGTACTGAACGGCTTGGACCAGCACATCTGACCAGAAGATAGCAGGCATCTTTTTGAGGATATGCAGGAGTCTAAGTTTGATAGAGAACTGCAGCTAGTAGGAACTGGTAGCCCAGGATCTCACAAGTCATTTATCTGTCAGAACATCTGCCTCCATAAAGCAGGGCTTGGGTTTAGATGGCTCCTCCAAAATCTCCCATTAGCATCATTCTATGACTTATCCTCCCCACTCTCTGATAGTGTGTTCAGCCTCTCCTGACAGGTTCATAAGGTTCATCCAGTCCACGGCAGGATGCCTTGGGCATCCACTGCAGAGCCTTTCCATGTTCTAGCCCTCAGAGCCTCTGTAAGAGGCAGTACTCTCTTGGCAGAGTTCAAGGTTCTGGCTAGAAGACCAAGAAACATCACCAGCCCAGCAGCATCTTACCATTCTCCCAGTGCATTCCTAAACCCCTTCTCAATATCAATGTAGTAGCTTCCAAAGGGGGAGAGGGGTCCTGTCCCTTAACCTCTGCAAGCTGAGCAAGGCCAGCTGGAGAGACCAGAGAGCCAGGAGAGCCCACACTTACCCGAAGCACCAGGGGAGGTGAGTGAGGGAAGGAGATGATGGTGATGTGAGGAACACTGGGGCTCCTGAGGTTTTATACTCTTAGCCTGGTCTGTCTGACTCATCTATTGATCAAGCACCTCCTCAAGTCTGGCCCCAGTTACGTGACTAGTAACTCCTGGCCCCACCTCCTTGTGATTGCAAGCAAAGGATTGACCCATTCATGAAGATTTGGAATTCTTGGGATAGGGATAGGCGTTTAGAGTATGACTGGCCACTTCTCTGATGTAACTGTGAGCAGGTTGGTCATTGGAGCCAGCCAGCCAAGAGTGGATGGCAGAAATTGTTTTCAAAATGTCTGATATGGGTTGCATGCCATAACCAGAGGATGATACTTGAGGAATAGGTTCCAGACTTGTGAAGCAGCTGAAGGGAATCTGGAGATCTCCCAGACATTAGTCTAAGGAGTAGTATCTTTCAAATTTTGCTGTTTGATTACTTTTGGAAATTCTCAAAACTTTAGAATCCAACTCTCTTTTTGCCACAGTTTCTCTACTTTGGTTTAACTCAACAACAATGAATGCGTTGTTGGGGGTGTTTCTGCTTTTCCTATTGGTTGTGAGGGTTCATGAGTCCCCCGCTGCCATTTCTGAATGATATACCATGGACAGCACTGTAACTAACATGACCCTAGGTTACTTTGAGTTGTTCCTGTGGCTTGCGGGTATTTTGATCATCAATACTGACTTTACTTGAAGAGGTGAAAACTAACAAGACAAGACCCCGGAGTCCGTCCCACCATGGCCCTTTGTCTCGGATGTCCTGTGATGATGTATGGTGACTCAGACCTCTGAGGGGCAGCTGCAGAGTGGAATGGGCATGAGTTTGGTGACTGGGTTTGGGTCTTTACTATTTGTCAACTGTGTCACCATGGGCAAGTCACAGGAGCTCATGCAATCCCTCCACAGAGGAGGCACTCAATATTTATTGATTATTGAGTGATCAAGCTGTCAGATCCTCACTTACTTTGTCTACCAAACAGGAATCCTACTACCTATTTCATAGGAACATGAAAAAGCAATGGTTATGAAGTGTAAATATGTTGTATACTGTGTGAGGTTGATATTTTTGCCGTGTTCTCACACGACACCATATTCTTATTTCAAACCAAGCCTGCCCTTAGACACTATTGGCAAGAAGGAGTGTGAAGCCAGCTCAACTGTTCTCCTATGGGATTAACTCAAAACTTCCCTGATGATCCTGGAGCCAAGAGCAGCCCCTCTGTGTATGAAGAACAAAGTGCTCTCCCGTTCTTTCGTCATTGGAACTCAGTTGCTATTAAGATACCACAGTTGAACCTTGTTCCACCCAGCTGTGTTGAAATAACAATTCTAATCAGAAATTGACTTAATTATGGGGGAGCATTAATGATCTAAATGATCCTGATTAGACTTCGGCTTTCAGAAACTTGTGGCACTTGTTTCAGTTTGGACAGTATGAACTCAGGTGAACCAAGGAGGCTCCTTGATGCCCCTGTCCTTGGAGGGTACACTAGAGAGAGAAGCCAGGAGCTGCTGGAGAAGACAGGCTTCTCATCTTGAAGCTGGCACTGTGGTGGTTTTGGAGGGATATTTCGCCTCCTTTCTTGGTAGTAATTGTCATGGGTATAAAAGGGAGTCATTTTGTTTAGTCAGGATACATGGGGACAAGTTTGAACCGTGGTTCTTAGTACTGATCTGTGGACCACATTGGCCCATTACCATGTATTCACCAGTCTGTAGGAAAAGCCTAACTTAGCATGCAGTCAGTGGGACATTTTGGGGAAGTCTGTAATTCAGAAATCATGGCCTTCTTTCCTCTTTTGTGTCTGTGTCATTTGTTATAAAAAGTGATGGTGATCTGAGCTGTAAGGTGCTGCCTTCATGCCCTTATGTGTTAAAACGAAATTTTCATAGCTGCAAATAATTGCTTGTTTTAATTTTCTTAAAAATGAATTACATTTTATACAAAGTAAGCAGTTGTTTCTACACGTATGTATAATGTAATTTGATCATATTCGTTCCCACTACAATCCTTTCTTGCCTTCTTCCCATCTTTCTCCTTCCAAATCCCCAATAGACCCCTTTTGCTTTCATGTCTTTTTTTTTTTTTAACCCATAGATTTCAGATGTCAGAGAAACATAAGATATTTACTTTTGGCTGGGCAATGGTAGCACATACCTTTAATCCCACCAGGTAAGGCCAGGCCGATCTCTGTGAGTTTGAGGCCAGCCTGGTCTACAGAGCAAAATCCAGGGCAGGTACCAAAACTACATGGAGAAACCCTGTCTAGAAAAACCAAAAAGTAAAAAAAAAGAAAGATATTTATCTTCATGAGCCTAGCTTATTTTGCTTAACACAATAATCTCTAGTTTCCATTTCTTTCTGTAATTGATATGTTTTATTCTCCTTTATGGCTGAAAAAATTCCACTGAGCATATAGACCTCAATTTCTTGTCTAACCACCTATGCTGGTTCCATAACTTGGCTGTTGTGATGCAATAAACATAGGTATACAGACAATGCTGGAGTAAGTTGACTTGATTCTGTTGGGTGTATACCGAGAAGGGTATAGCTGAATCATGTGCAAGTTGTATTTTCCATATTCCAAGGAATCTCCACACTGAATTCTGCACTAGTTGGACTTATTTATATTCTCATCAATGTTATTAGTGTTTTCAACCCCATCAAATTCTTTTTTTGTTTTCTTTTTTAAAAATTTATTTATTTTAAGCCAGGCGGTGGTGGTGCATGTCTTTAATCCCAGCACTCGGGAGGCAGAGCCAGGCGGATCTCAAGTGAGTTCCAGGAAAAAGGCGCAAAGCTACACAGAGAAACCCTGTCTTGAAAAAAAAAAAAACAAAAAAAACAAACAAACAAACAAAAAAAACAAAAAAAATTATTTATTTTAATGTACACTGATGTTTTTGCCATGGGTGTTGGGTCCCCTGAAGCTGGCATTACAGACAGTTGCAAGCTACCATGTGGGTGCTGGGAATTGAACCCGGGTCCTCTGGAAGAGCAGTCAGTACTCTTAACCTCTGAGCTATCTCTCCAGCCCCCCATCAAATTCTTGCCATGTTGTTAGTCTGTTTTCTTCTTTCTTGTAGAAAACTGTTTTGACTGGAGTGACATGGAATCTCCATGTAGTTTTAGTTGGCTAAATTGTTGAACTTTTGGCCATTTAAAAGTGCCCGTTTTGTTCATTTGTCCATTTATTTATTAGCTCATCTGTTCTTTTTGATGTTCAACTTTTAAAACTCTTTCTATATTCTGTATCTTAGTCGCCCATTGGGTGAGCGTCTGATGAGGTGCCCCACGCCGCTCTCCAGACTGTCTCTTTATTCTACCGTTTCTTATGTACTGCAAAACCCTTCACATTTCTTGCAATCACATCTGTCAATATTTTCCTGTAATTACTTGAGCTATTGGAGTCTTTGTCAGAAAGTCATCGCCTGTGTTCTATCTTGAAGTGTTTTCCTTCAGTACTTTCCAAAGTTTTGGGTCTTAAGTTCCAGGTTTAGTTTCATTCTGAGTTGGTTTTTGTACAGGGTGAGAGCTAGGAATACTGTTTCAGTCTTTCCTACAGTCCCTGAGGTTTTGAGGGCCACAGTATTTCTACATGGGATTCTAAACCTTGGAAAACTCAAGTGCAGTTGACTCCAAGCAGCTAATAATTCAAAATGTCTAAAACTGAAGTTTAGTTTTAATTGATACCTGGCTGGTGTATGTTCTTTTTTATGGGTTATAGTGTGATACTTTAAAAAACTTTTCTTCCATTTTTTAATTGACAGTTTCGTGCTCTTCAAGAGGAATTTTGGTCATTTTCACGCCCCTTCCCTCTCATCTCCCTCCTCCTCCCATTGACTCTCTTTTTAAGAGTTGCCTTTTATTTTCAGGTCTTTATTTGTGTGTGATCCACTGGGATGAATTATTTTGGGTTTTAATATACTTTATTTACTTCACTATATTCAGACATTAACACCATAACATGTAATAAATATTACAGAGACATTTTACAGTCTTTTTCTCATACTTAGTCTTTGAAACCAGCATACTTTGTGTGGAGACCACATCTTAATTGGGATCAGCCGTGTGTCAAGTGGTGTCACTCCTGAGGCTGTCATAGTAATACCTTTTGTTGTCAATGTCGCAGGCCTTCATGGAAACAGATTGGATCGGGTCAGAATAGGCTTAACTATTTGATATCATAATCAATGATTTCTTCAAATAAGATGGTTTCTAGTGTTAACTGAATAAAACTAACCCAAAAGAATAACTTTAAAAAATCTACTCATATCCCAAAACTCTACTTAAAAATATTGTTCATTAAACCGGGTGTGGCGGAGCATGCCTTCAATCCCAGCACTTGTGAAGCAGAGGTAGATGTATCTATGTCAGTTTGAGGCCAAACTGGCTTACAGAACGAGTTTCAGGCTAGCCAGAAATATGCAATATGATCACCTCAAAAACTTCTATTTATTTATTTAGAAGTGTATTCTTTGAGAATTTAATGCATATATGCAATGTGTTTTGGTCATACCCAACTTCCTCACCCCTGCAATTTCCCTAAGACCTCTCCACACTCCTTCCCAATTTCCCATTCCATTTCAAAAACTACTGACTCCAATTAGGTCTCCCATGCTCCAGTGGGTGGATGTGATAATTTGACACACGATTATTTTGAGATCTATAACAAATTATTGTAAATGTTTATTACCTTACAGTGACAAAGAACCCAGGAACTTATTCTTCTTACTAACTTTATTTTGATATCCACTATCCATCCTCTGGCTGCTCCATTTTCCTTCCCTTCCTAGCAAGTAATAACCACCATTATATTCTCATCTATGAGGTAAATTTGAGACTCTAATTCTGTGTTCATCAGTACAGGCAGCTCAAGTGTATAAGGCACTATGCTAAACATCAGAGATATCCAGAATGTGAGTGTCTTTTGTAGAGTTAGGGAGGGGGACAGGAGAGAAGAATAGTGCTCTGCAATTGCTTCTGTTACCCTATATATCATTTAGTAGGGGAAAAAAAACCTCTAAGTAGTATATCCACTTTGTCAACAGGTAGACCGTGTGGGTGACACAGCCTTACAGTAGTACCAGATCTGTGGCTCTTAGCTCTCAACTAATCTTGCATGAGTGAGTGTTCTAAAAACCTATTGTGCAATCCCCTGGACCAAAAGTGTTCTTTACTTCGATATCTGTATAAAAAGCTGATTATCACTTTGTGTCATATTAGTCAGGAAATGATAGGCTTCTGTAGACTTACGACACATGCATAGTTGGGGTTTTGTAAGACTTGACATATCAAATTTTTGAGATTTATAGCTTTGGACACTTAACCCTGAAATGTATGCTCACTAGCACATATGACTTGTGCAATATGCTAGATTGGGCCATGGCCCCCGACCCTACCTGTACTTGTATTTGTAGAGGGGGATGGAGCCTTAAGTAAGTGACTCTGAGTGTAAACTGGTATTCGGTGAGTCTCACTGGAAGTGAGGATTCTTGAGACTTTCAGACAATTAGGAGTGAGACAGTTCAGTTCCAGGCATTAAGGGTCTCATACACAACCACAGATAAGATCTTCAGGGAAATCTCAGCCTCTCACTCATGAATCACAAGCGTTGAAGACTCCTTCCTTCTAGGTTTAGCTTATCTCTGCTGGAGCTCCCCATTTCTGTAGGCATCTTCTTCCTAGCAGGTAGAGAGGAGGGAGAAAGACAGCTCAAAGATGTTCGGTACTGTGATGTGAAATCAGGCTGTGTTTACAAGCTCTGTTGGAAGAGACGTAGGGAAGGAAGGTTCTGGACTCTCTCTGAGAAGACTGCTTCTCTGACCGGAGACACAAAGCCCCAGCACTTAGGGTTAAAGACTGAGGTAAGATTATATACCTTGATTTTCAGGCGTTTCAGTCTACTATAAGCTTGCTTATTACAACTTTTAAAGATCTAGAGTCAACACACCTGGGTCCTTATGACTGCACTCTGGCTGTGTCTCTAACTGAAGCTCAAACCAAATCAAATGGTTGGTGAAGAATAAAATGCCCACAGGGTGGGAGTTGGGGAGCTCAGCATGGCAGGAGCAGAGGTTTGGAGGCTTCTTCCACTTCCATGGTTGAGGAACAGTTTTCAAGTCTGGCCCAAGAAGTGTCTCAGGGTCCAAGCACCCCTTTGAGGTTATCATTTCTCTCCTCTCTTCAGACTTCCTGTTTGTGAAGGAGTGGTCATCCCTGGTTTTGAGGTCTGAGGGATTGCCTCTCTGGTAGAATTCTCTCTCTAGGGAGAGAATTTGAATTGGAGTTGCCCTTAAGTCTATTCCATACACCTCATCACCATCCTTCTCTGAAGTCTTGAGGAACTGCAGCTACCATGTAGCACATCAGAGAGTTATTAGTACTACAGTTGTTTTGAGCTATGTAGCCTGCTCATGCAATCCATTGGACTGGTCTCTCTTTTGGGTTATAGTTGTCCTTGGGGAAGGCTCTGGCAATTTCTTTGCTCTGCATCTTAAGGTCCCTATGTATGGAGTCTTCATCAGTATGCGGGTTCAGGTTGGCCTTCTTTTGGGTGTTCGTGAAGGTCATTATTTTGCCAGTGGTGAAGACTTAATCATTTCAAGGTCCTCAAGAGCTTAAGGATGCAAATACATGGAGCAGTGCATTTAGGCACACTGCTCACCCAGGCCTGAACACTTTCTCTGGAAATATGTTCATAGGCTTGTCTCCTGCTAGCACTGTTTGAGTTTTCTCAACAGTTCTATGCTCTCAATCATTTGTTATTCTCTCTCTCTTTTTTTAGGTGATGAAGTATCTCTGAAGGTGTTGGATTTGCTCAAATTCTCAGAGCCTTTAAAGCTTCAAGGATAGTATCAGGTCTGGCGAGACGGCTCAGCAAGTAAAGGTGTTAGCTGCCAAGCAACCTAAGTTCATTCCTCTGACTTCTGCATGCGTGCTTATCATTTTCATCATCCCACCTAATTTCGGCCCAGAGAGGAGCGCCATAGGAAGAAGGGGTCAAAGGGCCTGGATCACCAGTGATTTAGATTTGACTATATAGATGCCAAAACTGAAGCCTGGAAGCAAGCATCTTGCCGAGTTCAAAGACTGTTGGAGGTGAAGCCGGATTTAGAGTGCTCGAGCTCATGTGCATGTACGTACACACACACACACACACACACACACACACACACACACACACACACACCATAGTGAATGGATAACTGTAAAAACTAAACTGGTTTCAGTCTTTTCAATGTCTCTGTGAGGCCAGGAGCAGAGGATGCATTCATGAATGTGTCCAGGTCTTCTGGGACTGTTTTATCCATTCATGGTGCTGGAAGCTCCCGCAGCCATCTTCCAGTCATACCTCAGTTACAGAGATAGATGAAGATCTCAAACTGGAAACAGGCTAAATCATTCCTCCAGGCCACACAGCAAGGCCAATGCTAGACTCTGCTTCCTGGGTATACCACTTATCATTTCTCCCTTTATAGATTTTTGGTTGTGGTTTTTTTGGCTTTCCCCTGAGCAATGTTCTTCTTGGAGCTGGAGGTATGGGAAGGTATAGTTAAAATGACAGCAAAAGTTTTATAGCTCATTCTGACAAGCTGAAGCAAGCTGCTAGCCCGAGCATGTTAGCTTCTAACCTAGAAGATCATCTCATAATGGCAAGGCCCGGTTTTTTACAAGAAAACAGGTGTTGTGTAGCCTGAGGGTACAGGGCCCATGTCTTGAGCTCATATATAAACTTTACAAGAAGGGAGGAGCAGTGAGTGGCATCAGTATTGTGGTCCAGCTTGGTTCTGAGATAAGGAACATAGCCAGAGGCGTCTCAGGTGCAGGGTGGCTGTTGGTGGCTTAAGAATGTTGAATCCCTAACTAGCCCATCCCTTTATTTCCTTGGATGGCTTATCTGTGTTATTTTAACTGGGCCTAAAGTTAAACAGAGTCTGGAAATCAATAGGACTGAAAGGGAAGATCAGAAGCTCTTCAGACCTGTAGTCTTTACACTATTTGTCCTAAAGCTTTAACCCATGCCTTTCAGCTTCATGATGTCTGGGGTGACCTGCACCCTCATACTTGCCCTTTACTCAAGGTCACTGCAAAGCAAGGCAGGCCAAGGGCTCTTCTCATCTTGACTTGACTGTTTTCCTGTGTGACCCTCTGGAGTAAGGAGGCAATGTTGATGACATGCTGTTTTTAAAGACCCCTCATTGTTGCAGTGACTTTGGGCGCCACTTCTCTATTGCCACGGCTTTTAAAAAGTTCACAAATGGAGTGTGGATCCAGTCTCTGTCTTGACCAATAAACCCCATACTTCAGACTTGATTATTCTAATTTTTGAGCATTTTTCAAACTGTAGTTTTTATTTCAATAGCTGGACCTGTCCAACTCAGGTGGATGGCCTCAGGCTAAACTTCCCCCCTGTTTATAAACATAAGAACCATTACAGTTTAGTTGGTGGGTCTCTAGTAAAGAGAGCCCCAATGCCTTGGTCTGTGGAGTCAGAATCTTGCTGGGCTCCATATCATTTAGGTGACATTTGATTGCCTAATTCTCTAGTCTCACCCAGCTCAGAGCTGGACCTCAGAGTAAATACTTGATAAACATCTGTTCCTCAACTAAAGGGATGATGAGAATTTAGCTTTGTGGCCTCGGGGGTATAAAATATGACTTAGTTTTCCATTCGACCAGCTTAAATGAATTGATGAATAAATGGACCACATCCATCGATTTTCTTCCACCATCTACCACTGTTCATCCAAAGTACCCAATTCCTCCTCCTCACCTCCTGTTTCCTGTTTTTCAGAGTATTTCCTGCATCATTTCCCCTCTGACTCTTACTGTCAGTTCCCTGTTGGCTTTTTGGATCAGGCTTGCAGTATAGCCAGAAACTGTGTTAATCGTTGGTCTGTTCTAAAGGATGTCATCACAATCCTTCTTCTGCTGAGGTATCAGGATGTTGTGTGTGTGTGTGTGTGTGTGTGTGTGTGTGTGTGTGTGTGTTCTAAACCTGGCTCAGTACCAACAGTCTTTGAACTCGGCAGGATACTTGCCTCCAGGCTTCAGTTTTGCCACCCATAAAGTCAATCTAACGCTTTCATAACCCCATCCCTCTGACCCCTTCTTCCCATGGTGCTTCTCTCTGGGCAGCAAGAAGGGAGGCATAGGAAATGGCAAAAGTAGTGAAGAAACTAGATTCGATGTTGGGAGCTACAGACTTCCAAGAAGAAAGTATGGGGACCTTAGTCCTCTCTGAGGGTCAGCCAGCCTCAAGCTCAAATCAGAAATTTTGAGTTTTGGTAATTTTTTCCCCCAAAGTATTTCCCCCATCAGGTTGAGAGTGAGGAAACATGGAGGGTGTAGCAGGAAGGATGGGTGAGTGAAGGTGACCTGTGCTGTGAATAAACTTTGCAGAGTGTTATTAGGAAGGGCGTGCACAACTGTGTAGCATTAAGACAGGCATGTAGGTAGTCTGCATTGCTTCCTTCCTCTCGAACTGGCTTATGTTGCTTCGACCAAAAGGAAAGATTAACTTGTCTAAGTGTGTTCTTGTGCCTTTGCTTGTTGTGTCTAGGTGCTCTGGGGAGTCCTCTGGTGGGGACAGCTGGGCCACTAGTAACTTCCTCTGCTGAAGAGCAAGTGAGCAAGCAAACGAAAACTCACAGCAACAGCAACAGTCAGCAAAGCAGAGCAAGGCAGTTACCTCGGATTCTAGGATCCAAATGCAGGCAGGATGGAAACGTTGGTATTTTCATCTTGTTCTCTTTTTCCGCTCTTGTTATACTCTTTTTTTCTATAACCTTCAACTTTGGGAGCTTATGTGACCCTGTGAGACACAATCCCAACGCCACTCTGTGGTCTCTGTAACCACTGGTTTTATTGCCATTGTCTTATCACCCACTCCCCATCTTGACCTGTAGACTTTCCAGCTGCCCTGCAGTGTCTGGGCCTTGGGAACTCGGTTGGATTTCTTTGGGTTGTTTCCCTGCCAACCGGTGAGTTGAGACCACACCTTCCCTTGTATACCCAGTAGAATTATAAGGAAGATTTGTTGTGTGTAGACTGCCCTCTCTCCTCCCAAAACGTTTCTTCTTGGCTGCTCGGACTTCCTTGGACATAACCTTGTGCCTCAGTTCCCTGGCCTTTGTTTTGCTCCCTAGAACCCTTGATTTCTCTCTGTATGTTGCTTCCATCTTGTTTCCTTAAATATCACATTTTATTCACAAGCTCCTTGGGCCAGGAGTTGCTTGAGAATGTGTGGTCAGAGAAACCACCTCTTGATGCATGGGTTATAGGACACAAAGGCTGGGGAGAGGGGGGCGGGGAGGGGAAGCCATCCTAGAGGTACATTTGGAAAAGAAATCAGTTAGAAAGCCTGATAGCTAAGGGCTGAGGCTTGGGAAATACAGAGGAGGGAAGAGATCCTAGAACAGATGACGTTTTCATTAAGACTGGAGAAGGGAAAACTGATCTCTTTCTCCAGACTTGAGTCTGGCTCTCATACTGTTTTTGTGTGCAAATGTGCACCTATGACTGTGTATACGCATGACACATAAACATCATGTGTTCATACATGGGTGCATGTATCTATGTATGTGATGGGTATAAACGTATCTGAATCTCCACATGGCTGTGTCTGAGGTAGGCCTAGACATGTTTATGTGTGTGATGTGCGTATCTATGTCAGTGCGTGATACATGTGTGATGTATATACATGACCCTTGCCCTCCTTTGGTGTCAGCATTTCTCCTCTTATCCCAGGCTTTCTCAAGAACCGGCTCCCTTTCCCTGGGAATGCAGGGAGGTTGCTGGTCTCCTCCCTGGCCCAGGGGCTTCTCTCGGATTCTCACTCGTCAGGTCTCGGTGTGCTTGGCAACTGCCTTGTCACTCCTGGAAACGCTGTAGCACTGACCCTCATGGTTCTTCCTTATCTCTACCTCTAGCAAAGCAGTCGACCTGCCTAAGTGACGACCATCCTTCCGCTGCAATTCTTCTGCATCCTCATTTCATGATTGAGTCCCAGATTTCTGCCTGACATTCACTGTCCAGACACAACTCTGCCCAGTCGGGCTTTTTGGTACCTTCTTATCACCTGCCATGCTTTTCTCTCTAGCCACAGCACAGCCTTCCTCCTCTGATTTGTGTGGTTTTTATTTACCTCTCATCAGGCATCCTGTCCACATCAGTTCCCACTGCAGGACTTCACAGTCTGACCGGGAGAATACCTCCTCTTCCAGCCCAGCGATCCTGTTTCCCATTAGACCGAGGACCTCTAGGAAGCTGAGCTACTGCTTGTTTGCTGTCTTACATCTCACTTACCTCGCACAATGCCTGATGTGGCCATAATGAATGCTAGTAGGAAAAAAATGGGTGACTGCCCATTTCTGGGTTGTTAGCATCCTGGCCTGGACATCAGGTGTTTGGCTTGATGAGACAATATTAAGTTTTCTTCCCATTTTTCACCTTCTCAACAAGACTGCTCCTTGAAAGCAGGGATGGAATTGTAGCTTTAGTAAGTCCAGAATCTGTGGACACATGATCAGTACATGAAAAGATAAGGAAGCAATACAGAAGGAAATGGAGAAAAGGAAAGAGAAGAAGAAGGCAGGAAGGACAGAAGAATCTTACACAGGTCTGTGGCAGAGCTGGTTTTAGTCTGCAGAAAATAATAACCACCTCTCCGCAGGCAGCTGGGGGTTCTTGGGGTTCATTCCAGCCAGTCCCAAAGGCCATAAGACCAGTTGACCCCCAAAGAGGCAAAGCGAGGCTGTATCATTTTACAAGCTTTGAAGTATTTGTCACCACTGGTTTCTGAATTATTGTTCTTTCATTTTCAACACAAATGTGATGTCAGTATCTGGATTAAATTATTCTTGGCACTTGATTGCACCTCATACTAATTAGCACATTTTTCTCCTCGTCAATTGCTGAGGAGTTGCATGAACTGAAGCGTGACTGCTGCTAGTGAATCACGAGCTCTCCTCATTCTAATCATTGTGTGTCTCTTTTACTGTGTACTAGTACTCCAGATCTGTGATTTTATGGATGTGATTGCTTAGGGGTGAGGTCAAGGAAGGTAACACCGCAGGAAAATGTCTTTAAAAATAATTTTCGCAGGTGAAAATAGCAAGTTTATATATATATATAATGTATAACAACTGTGGTGGAGACAAATGCATGTTCCCCATGCTTTCCTCTACTGTTTTCCATAGAGGGTTCACAGGCCTCCTGGGAAGTGTGGTGTGGTGCAGGGGTCCTGCTGTGTTCAACCAAGGTTCTAGAGCAGACTCTCTTCTCCTGGTAGATACAGACCCACCTCTCCATCAGGAGCAGACTGCTGGATTTACGGCAGCTCACATCTCAGGAGCTGACTCTGAGTATCCTCTTTGGACAAGGCCAGAGGCCTGCTTAGGCAGTGTGTCCTAGGAGCTTCTGATGTAGCCTAGAGTGCCCTAGACTCTTCCATTCTGCTTCTAGCTCATTCCTGAAAATGTTCCCTGCCTTATGGAGAGACCTCAGTGATGGACTTGGTTTCAGGACATCTGAGGTATAAACCTGGTTTCGTGTCTTGCCTGCTGCAGGATTACAGCGCGCTCCTTTGCTTTCTGAGCCTTCTCTTCATGTGTGGAGTGGATTTGGTTCGCTGATGACTTGAGGAGCTGTGATAGCTACACTGGATCCTTTTGGTAAAGCTACTGGAAAAGACCTGGTGTCCATTAAAGCTCCAAGTGCTCCCAGTGAAGTTTAAGAATTCATTTAAGTTAGTGGGTGGTCATCTGATGGTCCAGAGTGCATCTCTACCTACTCAGTACATGGTGACTACGGGTCAGAGCTGTAGTAAAAAAGAAACAAAAAAGAAGCAAAAGAATCTGGCAAAATGTCCGGTGTCAATTAGGGGATGTGGAGTGTGGTCAGGGGCTTGTCTCTGGTTGGTTTGTGTTCTCTGTGGTTCATGTTGGACCAAAGTTCTGGTTAATCTTGCTCTTTCTGTTCTTATGTACTATTTTCTTCTCCAAGCCACTCAGTATGATTATTGCCAGTGGTAACAATGACCATTCACTGAGTTCTAATTACCTGCTATCTGCTATATACAGTGCTCTCTATGCTCCCATTGACCCTCACCACACTCCATGGCACTACTTTCCACAGTTTTGGATAGAAGTGAAATGTTACACATTCAGAGGTAACTGAACCTTGGCTAGTAGCTATTTGGTAGATATTTGCCTGGATCCAAGGCTCTCAGTTGTTTGTTTTTTTAAAAAAGTAACTTTGATGTCTTTTATGATGGAATTCAACATCAGCATCAGTAGATGTTTTCTGAGAACTATGTATTGCTGTACATTGATCTAGGTAAACACAACAAACAAATTCTTGCGTTTATCTCAGGAGCTTACACTCTAGCTTAGTGGTAAAAGGACTGAGTTTTTAATGCTATGCTGGGCAGCTTGACTCATGCTATCTTAGTTTTTTTCATTTGAACCAATGAGTGAATCTGTGTAGTTGGTCTAAAGTTTCCTCTAGCTTTGACTGCAAATTTCAAGACAGAAAGCCTAGGTATTCCTAGTCTTAAAATTCCCCACAAAATTGCTGGAAGTCTGTCCTACTTCTTGTTTGATGGGCAACCACAGTGGATTGAGGATACTCAAGTGTATGTGTATAGTATGTCTAGAGATGAGACCCCAAATGTTCTGAGTAAAAGTCATTTTGTTGGTTCTTCAGTCTTGGGTGGATTCAAGGCTAAATTCTCTGAAGAATCCATAAAATGGAGGACCCTTAGAGGCTGAAATTCTAGCAGATTTAATGGGAATCTTTCATGGTAAAATGAAGGGAAGAAGTGTGAGTCTGTCATACAGTGTTGGCCTTTGCATGTGGACTACAAAGCACTCAGGAGGAGCTAGCTGACCAGATTTTCGAAAATGGGAAGAAACTGAAGAATGAGTGAGGACTTTAGGAGGAGCTTTGCATTTGTGGCCCTACAAGGATGTGACTTCATCGGAGGGTGAACTTGCCTTGGCGACCAGGTCACCCAGTTTTACTTGAGAGCCGAGCCTTGGTGACATTGCCATCATCATCACTGTCATTGTCAATGCCATTGCAAGTGGGCTGTGGACAGGGCGCACTGGTGTCACACTTAATCCACGTTCTTGCTCAGCACCATGTTAGCTCTAGAAGCTCAATAAAATACAGAGGAAGGAATCAGGGGTGTGTTCTGCAAGGTGACGCTCGTTGTTGCTCCTACTCTACCTAATCCCAGTGATTCAAGTGCAAGACAATGGGTGTGATTCAACGGAGCCATTAGCTGGCAAAGATGGAACCAGCCTGGTCTGAGTCCAGATTACTTCTTTGCTAGCATGAGTTTCAGAAATGGTTCTGAGTTCCAGAGATGCCATAGCTGGGGTGGTTGAGTGCCTAGACAGGCTGTTGTGGACACGGGGATCTGCCTTTTTCCTTTCCTTCTTCCCCCTCTATGTTCTCCGTCTCTTTCTTCTTTTCCTCCTTCTTTCCTTTCTTTGTTTTCAATAACTCTTTTCTGATTCCTTAGCTTAATTACCTACTTTGTTGTTTGCTGTAGAACTGGACAACTGTCCTTAGCTGGACTCAGTGTCTGTGGGAAGTTGGGACAGGTGTGGCCAGTGGAACATTGCCACCATTTCTGGAATGTAGGCTCACCTCCTACTTGGTACCGTCCCACATAGGTAATGGCAATTAGTATGGCCAGACTCTAGCAGGTATGAACACAGCTTACCCAGGGTGAGCTACGACAGCCACCATCACTATCATTATCATCATTATTGTTACAAGTTGGCTCTGGATAGGATGTATTGGTATAGCCTTCTTACTCTCTTCAATTTTCTTTCTTTCAAGTATTCATATAAAATTAAGATTCTAGATAAACCCCAAATAGAGTGGACACAGAACCCCGAGATGAAGAGCAAACCTCTGTGACTAGAAAGGAGTGAGTGAAGTCCAATAGTCCAACCAACTTGGGAGCTATTATATTTGGGATCATCATTCTTATCTATTTCTTTGTACTTTGGTAGTCCTGGTAACAGAGTTATTGCCATTATTTTTTTCTTTGTACACCTTTTGAACCCAACACCTTTATTTTCATGATTACCAGTGCTATGTCTACACTGCCATTTCTTCCGGTTCCCTGCCAGTTATCAAGCATAGAATGGTTATCATTGGCTCGCTGTCATCACCATCATTACCCTTTTCCTACTACTTCCTCTGCTCATTGTCAGCGTCAATACCACCACCTCCGCCACTCATCGTTACTGCTGGGGCCACTCTGAATGTTAGTGCCACCTCCACTCATTCTCATCACCTCCACTGCTACCACTGCGATACCCACCTTAGTGACTTTACCTCTGTTGTCCCACCACCACCTCCACTGCCACCATTACCAGTCTCATCATCACTATTTATTACGCCACTTCCACCGTCATCATCACCACTAACACCAGCGCCATTACTCCTTCTCACAATTGCTGTCACCCACCAGCACCTCAAATGCCACCACCATCTTTATCACTTATCACCTCTACCACAAGCCGCCACCATCACCATCTCAACCACCACAACTACCAAGGTCACGTTCACCATTGCTACCATGATCTGTTTTCACCAACGCCACTGTTTCTACCACCATGATCACAACCAGCTGGAGGATATACTTGAAAGATATACAGCCATTCCCACATGATTGAACACCTTTAGGAGAGAAGTTAAAATTACTTTGTATCAATAAAGAAATAAAAGTTGGAAAATAGACCAAAAAATTGTAAGGAATTATAATTACATTGGAGTAAAAGGAAGGAATGTGTTCTGTGGAACTGGGGAACAGAGTGGGATGAAGGTCTCCGGAGAAATTATGATGAATTTATTGTGGACCTTATGGAGGTTTTTTTCTCTGTTGAGTAAATCCCACCCTCCCCAGGGTGACTTAAGAACAGGAATGCCTTGAGAAAGGAGAAAAAGACAATCTTTCTTTTCCCCTTAACATTCGATAACACATTTAATGCAGAAGTAGCTAGTTCTTTCTGATTATTTTTATTTTATAAACTCCAAACTATTCTACAATACTGGGATGTAGTCTCTTTTAAACACTGATCTATATTAGGTAAGCATGAGATTCTTCCTGACCGCCATTTCCAGCCACTGCTCCTACAGTACCCTCTCATAGGCCACCGATGCTATAATTTGGTATGGGGTTTCCCCCTTATTTTATTACATCTAGGCATGTATTTATAAATTATATGGTTGTGTAGCTTATGTTACCTGAGTAGTTTATTTTGTCTTTCACTTTTTTGTTTGTTTGGCTTTGTGTTTTTGCTTTTTCATTCAGTAATAAGTTAGCATAACAGTTAAGAGAATGCATCCTGGGGCTGGAATGACTGGAGCAGAGGCTATACTTGTTACACCTTAGTCACATGATCTGAACTATTAGACATGCTTAGACCCAATTTCCCCTTTTGTAAATCAGGATTGAGCATGCTTATATCCATGGGGTTAGCAATTAACTTGTGTAAGCATTTGGAACCATGCTGGGGTACATGGTGCTGACGGGTATAATGTCATATTATTGATTACCACTATTCCTTAGCAATTTAAAGCTGCATCTGGCCCAGTTACACAACCATTTCTAAGTTGACAGACACACAGGCTGCTCTGATTTCAAAGACTGCAGACAAAGCTCAAGCCTATTTTTGAAATGTGTCCTTATTTATATGAATGATATAGTTATTTAAAAGTGGACAAGAAATATATTTGGTTAGGTGTGGTGGGGCATACCTTTAATGTCAGTGCTCAAGAAGCAGAGGAAGGCAGATCTCTGTGAGTCTGAGGCCATCTTAGCCTATACAATGAGTTCCAGGCCAGCCGTGGGTACACAGTGAGACCATGCTTTAAAAAAATAAGAAAAAAAAGAAATATAAATTGCTCCTATTATATTACTAAGGAGGCTTTATTAGAAGAATACAATGATTGGGTGGGGCTGGAGAGATGGTTCAGTGGTTAAGAACACTCACTGCATAATTATGAGGATTAGAGTTCGGATCCCAGCACCATGAAACAAGTCAGGTGTCCCATGCATGCCAGTAACTCCAGCTCTGAAGGGGATAGACACAGGAAGATCACTGGGGGTTCCTGGATTCCAGTTTAGGTAGGAAAAAACTTCAGGCATACCCTGAGTTCAGGAAGAGACTCGCCTCAAAGGAATAGGAAGAATGGTAGAGGAGGATAGCCCCTTCTGGCCTCGGTGTGCATGTACACAAGCATGCACACACATGCACACAAACTACTAAACAGGTTAATTTAAAATGAAAATACAATGATAATTCACAGACATCTACTTCCTGTTGTTTTTAATTTTGTTTCTTCAGTAGTCTGAGCCACAGCACAATCTCACAGGTAGATGACCTTTAGAACTGGTAACCAACTTGGGAGCACGTAGAAGGCCACATTTTGGGAGACTTACTATACATTAAACTCTCTTGTAAGCCTGTCCATACAATTAGTTTACTCACCTTGACTATCCCAGCTCTAATCACAAGAAAATGGAGGCAAAAAAGGACAAAAGCTGCTGTAAATAGTAGATTCAGTTTACAGCTGCCAGTGCATAAGGCACTCTTAATATCTGCTCAAAGTCTAGGATACTTTCAACAAGTATCAGTGTTATTCTGAGGCTGACTAATGGTCTTAGGGCTATAGAATTGTTAGAATTCTCATTATCTTTGCTACTCACAGACTATATGTGAGGTGTTCAGACTCTGGAGCATTCATTTGCTTTGTCTTTCAAGTTGGTTCAATGATCCCTTGTATTATTCTACTGTTACAGAACACAGTCTTTTCCTTCTAGTAAATAAAACACACACTGCCTCCAAATTTTACTTCTTCCTGTTTCTTTATCTAAAACACCAGTTTTTCCTTTTGTTATGGTTGTTTCAAATGTTACAATTTAGGCAAAGTAGAATTACTTGTATGTAGAAGAAATAATTGGAGGTATGAGTTAAGATCTGTAAACTACTGTGTAATATCTCTGTAAGATAGAGGTTTGTTAGTCTTAAACTTTAGCACTATTTACTAACAAATTGCCACAACTGGCATTCCTGTTGTTTGCTCTCACATAAGAAACGAAGATAAATACCATTAAGTGCCAATGTGGATACAAAAGTATATATATATTTATGATGGGGGCAAAAACTGATGGATGAGGAGCTGTTATGTTGGGTGTCCAAGAAGCTAAGGTGGGAAGACTTGGATCTGGGGCTGGGGGAAAGATCAGCTGACATGGGAGGGTAGTGTATTGTAGGTAGACTGGAAGGGAAGGTACGATCCAGAAACTTACGCTGGAGTAAGAAAGAAATGTCCTTGTTTATTCGTGACTATATTGACAAGAAGCTGCAGCTACAAAGCTGAGAACGACCCGGTTCCTGCCCTCAAGAGTCTTATCTTGTAGTATGGAGTACAGAAATGAAAATGGATGATCCCAGGACAGGATAACAGCTACGCACACACTTCAGGAGCTCTTACAAAGTGCAGAAGTGGAGATCAACATACCTTCTGATCTTGGTAATGGTGACTGGATTTGACTGGTCACATTGGTGTGCCTGCATCATAAAGAAAAGATGCTCGGGCCAGGATCCTTCAGGGATATGGTGGAGGACAAAACAGGTAAAGGCAGGCAGAGGAAAAAAGCTATGTAGAAATGTGACGGTGGCTAGGCATTTTTGCAGGCAGGCCACTGTAGGGGTACGGAAGGATACCCCATGAGGTGGGGCACGTCACAGAGGGTCTGAAAATCATGTTAAGAGGATTTTGTCATTTTATTGAAGTTTTTTTCATACAATATATTTTGATCATGGTTTCCCTTCTTCCATCTCCTCTCAGATCCTCCTCCCATTCCCCTGAATCCAACTCCACGCCCTTTATTTTTCTCTCTTTTTAGAAAACAAACAGGCAAACAAACAAAAACCCAAACAAAATATAAAAAACCCACAAGAAACACACACACACACACACACACACACACACACACACACACACACACACAACCAACAAACAAAACCCTCCAAATCAGAAACCACAATATACAAGCAAAAGACCAGTAAGGAAAAAAAAAAAAAAAAAAAAAAAAGCCCAAACAAAGCAATATGAGACAAAATGTCTACAAAAATACCATTGAGTTCATTTTGTGTTGGTCATCTACTGCTGGGCATGGGGCCCACTTTTAAGTGTGGTTAATATACTCAGTGAGTCTTCACTGGAGAAAATGAATTTTTCCTTTGCAAGAGAATGTCAACTGGAAATAGCTTCTTGGTTAGGGATGTCTACTTCCCATTCTCAGTGCTGGGAAGCCATCTAGCTTAGACCCATGCATGCTTTGTGCATGTTACCACAGTCTCTGTGTGTTTATATATGTGTTGGTCCTGTTGTATTTGGAAGACACTATTTCCTTGGAGTCACCCATCCCCTCTGGCTCTTACAGTTTTTCCAATTCCTCTTCTACATAGCTCCCTGGACCATGAGGGGAGGTCTTTGATGGAGACATCCCATTTAGAACTGAGTGTTCTAAGGTCTCTCACTCTCTGCACATTGCCCAGTTATGGGGCTCTGTGTTAGTTCTGACATTCTACTGTAGGAAGAAGCTTCTCTGATGATGGCTGGCAAGGCACTGATCTATGGGTAGAGCAGAAGGTTGTTAGGAATAATTTTATTGCTATATTCCTTTAGCAGAACAATAATATTTGTCTTTACCCTAGGCCCATGGCCCATCTAGTCTCAGGTTCTTGGCCACCCAAGCAGAGTCAGGCATGGGTTCCGTCTCATGAAATGGTCCTTAGTTCCAATCAGAGAGTGGTTGGTTAATTCCACATTTGTGTCTCCATTGCACCAGCACATCACACAGGCAGGGTGGTCAGTTACTGTTGTAGTTGTGGTTTTAATTTTCATTTTAAAGGAGAGGTGAGTTCTCACAGGGATTTTTATATAAGAATGAATTATGATTGCCTTTTATTGTTACAGATAAGTTTTTTTTTCTTTAATCATTGATATCCCAAAGAAGAACTGAGCTGATTCGAGCTTGGTTCAGGCCTATTACCAGGAAAGAGAGCAGAGCCCGAATCCATTAGAACTAGTAGATTCTGACAATTATCTTGGGGAAGATCAGAAGGTAGATTTTAGTAAGGATGACTGAATTTGGCAGGTCACCCTGGCCTGTGGGACAATGTCACATGAAGCAAATGAGTAAGTTATTGAATAGATTAGTTCTGACAAGCCGCTGTAGTTATTTCATATAATCCTTACAATACCTCATGAATTTGACAAGTGGTCAATCCCGTCTCGCTGCTGAGGATGAGCAGTACGGACGTGCTAGAGCCTTCACCAGGCTCTGGTGTGCTCCAGATTCTGTTGCGGCATGGCGGCGGTCTTTAGAAGTCAGAGAGCTGTGAGCCCATTCTTCCTGCTGTGGCCCAGAGTCACCTTGTACAGCTGCACAAAGCAGACCCTGTGGGCATGAGCTGCTCTGTATCCAGAAAGGACTTCCTCAGTGGAAAAGTGACTGAGCCCTTTGGGATGAGTGAGTGCTTTGGGAGTGGGGGAGGGGGGGAACGGGACCCAGGAGAGCAACCGAGCTAGCATTTTCTGCTAAAGTTAACCCTTCTCCCAGAGTGAAGGCAGTATGCAAGACCTGAAGCAAGACCAGTGACCTCCTGCTTTCATCACACTGGATGGGCCAGATCAGCCAGACTCCATCTATCACCCATTCTGGAAACGCTGCTCCCTCCCAATGAGGCCCTGATCTGTCTGTGAAGTTCATCAGGTTTAGACACCTGCCCTCTCTGGTGCTGCCTTTCTTGTTCTTTTGACAAGAAGAAGGGTTTTTTTTACCTGCTCAGCTGGGAGGACAGATGGGTGGGGTGGACGGCAGTGAACCTAGGTAGCCCCACCTAGTTCTGCAAGGCTTTCTGCTGCATGAGGCCCATGGGGCTTGAGAGGTCTGAGGTGGCCATAACTCACACATTCAGGAAGGGAGGATGCCCTGGGATTCCACAGCTCAACATTTTAACTACTTTGTTTCTCTTTTAAAATACCTTCGTTTCCCCTTTATGATGTGACAGCCACCTGTCCAGAACTTCAAACCAGGACTCCACAATAGACGTGAGAAGTAGGAACTATTATCCACATTTTACAGATAAAAGTCTGTCATGTTCATTGACATCTAGCCATTGACCCTCAGGTCACACAAGCATGTGCTGTTTCGAATGATGACGAGACAGCAGATAGCATGACAAGGGCTAGTGACAGCAGTCCTCCGGCCTGCTCACAGCCTCACGTGGGATGAGGGGCATGAGTGTGCTTGGTAGACCACAAAGTGCTGCCTGCCTCTAGAGATGGACATCCTTACAGAGACAAAGGCTCCGTGCATTGTAAACATTGAGCAACACTGCCCCATGTGGGCCAGAAAGCTGAGCCCTGTCACTTGGACCTGCTTGGCCCTAATGGTGTGACTGGTGGTCTTAGCTCTCAAGGTTCCAGGTGTTTAACAGGGCATGATACTAACACTCAGTTCTCACATGCTGTGAAGGGACTCCCGTCCTCTGGCACCCACTACCTCCCATGTATTCCAAGTCCCTCTGCAGTGTTTGAGTCAGGCCTTGAGGCTGCTTGACAGAGCAGGGTCCCTGGCAACCCCTTGTGCTGGGATGGGGCAGAGATCTCCTTCATCCTCTCAGTCATGAATCTGTATGTGTTTATACTTGTGCTCTGAAAAAACACAAGTACATGGAGAAAATTAGGGGGACTTCACCGATCAACCCTTAATTCATTAGTTTGTGGTGAACTGTCATCTTCTGTTCCCTCAACTGTCCGAGTCAAGACTCTCTTGTTATATTTTGTTTAATAATATGCCACTCTTAAGCTCTTATAAAAGAATATGCAGCCACACGGTGGTGGCGCACGCCTTTAATCCCAGTACTCGGGAGGCAGAGCCAGGCGGATCTCTGAGAAACCCTGTCTTGAAACTGTGCCCCCCCCAAAGAATATGCATGTTACAGAAGTTATCAGAAACAGAAAAAAATAGAATTGAGAATAAGATCAGCAACAGGAATCAAATGAACCAGGGTCTTGCATATATTATCTTGAGTTAGCCATTCCAAGATGGATATACACATCAAAATTTTATAATTTAGAACATGAATATGTTTAGTTTTTAACTTTTCAGCAAAAAAAAAAATTGACTAATGGTTGGGTAGGGATGGCACACACCTTTAACTAAAGCACTTGGGAGGTAGAGGCAGGAGGATCTCTGTGAGTTTGATTCCAGGACAGCCGAAGCTATACAGAAAAACCATGTCTCAAAAAGAAAAATTAATGTGTAGAAATTTTCACCATCAAAGTATAAGATGTTTTTCTAACTTATTTTCATTTCTTTCAGTAATGAATAAAATAACGAACTTTTGATTACAAAAGTAATTTTTTTTTGAGGTAGGGTTTCTTTGTCTTATTTAGAACATTTCTAAAATACAGATAGCATCAATTGCACACACACACAAAAGTGACCTTCAGGCATAGATTACATGGTATTATTTTAGAATGTTAATTCCATATTTGTTATTTTACAGCCAATTTTTCTCATTAGACAATAGTATATCATGTTTTCTGTAGTTTGTTTCAATGGCCAAATACAACTACATTCTACAAATAAGGTCTATTTAACCAGTTCTCTACTGTTACTTTAAATGATTACTTTTTCCTACTGTTACAGAATTGCTGTAGTAAACATGGTTAATTGTTTCCTTCACTTTTTTCTTTATTTTTATTTCACTTATTTATTTCCCTGCGCATATGTGTGTGAACGCACACGTGGAGGTCAGAAGACAGTTTTGAGGAACAGCCCTCCTCTCACCATGTGGGCCTGGGTTTTGAACTAGGGTCCTTGTTCTTGGCAGCAGGCACCTTTACCCACTGAGCCGTCTTCAGGCCCTCAGCTATTATGGTAAATTCCTAGAAGCAGGTCCTAAGGTCAGTATACATATATCCTGTTTTGTGTTCCAGCAAGGGCAATGTGGAATCATTCCACTTAGAATCGGATTCCACCTCTGCCACCTGCTGGCTGAATGACCTTAGGTGGCTCAGGATGGGGAATTCCTCCCTGGTGAATGTAGCACATTCAACAGCAGCTCTTCCTTTACTGAGTTGCTACAAAACAGAAGAGGGTTAATCCCTGGTAAACACTTAGGCCGTGCTCTGACCCATGGCAAGCTAAATCCCAGGGCTATCATCATCGTTATAGTTGCTGTTATCCTTGCAAATGTGTCCTCCTAAAAGAATGTCCCAGTTTAGACTCCCACAAGCATTGTATAAGAGTATTATTTCCACATGCCTTTGCCAACACCTTTTTATTGTGTTGTTTGTCAACTGGATAAAGCCAGATTGTTGCTTTAATATATATATTTCTGATTACTAATGGTGAACAGTTTTGCATATTTATTGGTATTTATTTTGTACATTTATAAATTTTTACTCACGACTTTTTCTTGCTTCTGAGAGATTGCTCATCTTTTTCTTTTCTTTCTTTCTTTCTTTCTTTTTTATTAGTTCCTTCTTTGGCACTCTGAAGATAGTACTCTCTTGTAGATCTTGTGTGTTGTAAATATGTTTTTATCCTCAAATTGTTTTTTAGTGTGTGTGTGTGTGTGTGTATGTGTGTCCATGATCTTGTAAGAAGTCCAGAGTGTTCTATCATCCTCTGCTTTATTATTTTAAAATTAATTAATTAATTTTAAATTAATTAATTTAATTAATTAAATTTAATTTAAAATTAAATTTTAAATTTTAATTAATTAATTAATTAATTCCATGTCTGTTTCTGCTTGTCTGTATGTGTAGCACATGAGTGCTGTGGCCATGGAGGACAGGAAAGAACACCAAATTCCCTGGAACTAGAGTTCTAGGTGGTTGTGAGCTGCCTGAAGTGGGTGTTGGGAATCAAACCTGGGTCTTTTGCAAGAGCAGCTGGCCTGGTGACCTGGAAGTCCTGGTGATCCCTCTTGTTTGTGGTCCCTTACTCCAGGGCTGGGATTACAGATGCACACACACAGCCATGCCTGCCTTTTTATGTGGTTCTAGGGATTTAAATCCAGGTACTTACACAGCAAGTATTCTTGGCTGTTGATGCCATTCCCTGCCTCCCTCCTGATTTTTATTTTTTTATTTAAGAAATTTAAAAAATTTATCTTACATACCAACCACAGATCCCTCTCTTATCCCTCTACCTGCCCCGCATCCCCTCCTCCAAAAGGGTAGGGACTCCCATGGAGCCAGCAAAGCCTGGCACATTCAGTTGAGGTAGGGCCAAGTCCCTTCCCCTGCATCAAACCTGCTTTTTATTGTTCTATGAAATCATGTTTATGTTTTTAGACATTTAATTGTTTTTTTCTAGTTCTTGCTTATCTTTTCTCACTTAGAAACCCTCAAGTTCAACTTACCCATCTTTTAGCAATGTTTGATTTTAAGATTGTTAGTTTTTTTTAACTACATATTTATTTTATATGTATGTTTTGTCTGCATGTACATATGTGCACCATGTGTGTGTGCCTGGTGACTGTGGAGCCCAGAAAAGGGCACTGAATCACTTGGAACTGTAATTACAAATTGTTTGTGAGCCCAAACTGGGTTCTTTGCAAGAGCAGAAAGTGATTTTAACCATGGAGACATCTCTCTAGTTCCAAGGTTGTTAGCTTTTGCATTTGGGATTAAAATAAAATAGTTCTGAAATTTTAATGAGTTTCTCCACCTTTGGTTCAGTTATTTATTAATTAGTTATACTAAATTAGTTATTCTTGTTCCCCTTCTCCCTTTGCTGTCCTGTTCCATTGATCTTTGCCTTTTCCTGTGCTCATAATTTTAGTTTTTTGTAACTTTATAAAATTCTTTCATATTTGTGTTCACATTGTTATACACAAGAATTCCTCACCAACACAGAAATATTTCCTTGCTGTTATCACCTGTTATTTCTGTTGTCATCTTGCTATATCTATAAATAAGCTCAATATCGTCATTTAATTTCAATCAACTTACACTAGTTATTTAATTTGGGAAATTTGATATCTTAATCAGTTTTTTTTTTACTTCCCTGTGTAGAGATACAGAAAATCTCTATCATTTAATCAAGAAATTTAAAATGATTTTAAATTTTAGAATAGTTTAGAATTACAGTAAGGTTGCCACGGTAGAGTTGAGAGTGTTCTTGTGTGTTACAAACCCAGTCTTCCCCATCGCTACTCTTAGATCATCACAGTGCCTTTGTCATGCCATGGAACCAAATTCAGTACGCATTATTGCATTATTGTGGGGCTGGAGAGAGAGCTCAGGGGATAAGTGAACTGGCTGTTCTTCCAGGGAACCCGAGTTCAGCACCCGCATGATAGTTCAAAACTGTAACTTCCGTTCAAGGGATCTGATGCCTTCTTGTGCTCTGCAGGATCCTTCATGCATGTGGGGCCACATAAAGCTATGCAACTACATACACATAAAATAAAAGATAAATAAATAATTAAAAAGATTTATTTAAAAAATATGCATTTCTGTGAACTAATGCCCATATTTTATTTGAATTCCTCTAGGTTTTTTCAGATGTATTTCTTGGGTTTCATCATCCCATTCAAGACAGCACGTTAGTTCTTATGCCTTAGTTAGGCTTCTCTGACCATGGCAGTTTTCTTAGACTGTTTTTGGGATTACTTCTCAGTATTTTAGAGTGTTCTTCAATTTGGATTTATCTCATGTTTTCTTCATGATTAAATCAGGCATTTTTTTTTTCTAATATGGGTAGGGCAAAAAGAAAATCAGAATCCACTATAGGATCTTGGTTTTCTTGAGGGAGGCACTTTCTCTGCTAAGAAAACTGTAGAATAACTTTAGAGAGGGGTATTGAGTGTCCATCAAGAGTGTAGTGGCATATACAGAAGTAGCTTATCACGGCTTTCTGTATGACCCACATAAAATTCCAAGTCAACACATGGTGGCTTCAAGGTCCCTTCTGGGCAGACAGATTGATGCATTTCCTTACTTAGTAGTATAGTGTCCTTACATTTTATTTATTTCTGACACTAGAGACACCAGATAAATGCCCTTGCAATAGTGAGTGTCATTCCACTGACCTAAATCCAAAGACCCAGTTTTACTGTTTTAATTTGTCCTGCAAATAGAACTTAAAGGAGAGGAGTGGCAGATGGTGACTTCCTCAGACTATCTTGCCCAAGGAGGAAAAACTTAGAGCCAGTGTAACTGGACTCAAAACCTGGTTCCATGTCTTCACAAGCTCTTCAGCACAGTGACCTAACCTCTAGATGAAGTAGCTCACAGCAATTAAGTATGTGTTACTTAAAGAGGAGGGACAAATAATAAAGCTTGAATAGAATGTGTAGACTCCCTATTATTATAGATTCTTTTTCCATACTAGTCATTGATTTAACCTAAATTTTAAATATATGCAAAGGGCCAATAATCCTATACATCACACTTGCATTAAATAATTCCATCCACTTGCATAAGTAGGGGATGTGGAAGAGGTAGAAACTGAGAGCAGTCCATGTGTTTGTCAATCAGGAAATGCTAAAGTAGTGCCCTATGTTATTTGTGGGATTTGTTTTTTGGTTTTTTTTTAATAAATGATAAAAAATAATGTCTATTGACTGGAAATTGACAGGCTATCTCCATCCTGTTTTTCAGGACAGATAGTTTTTACTGTGGGGTAAATAAATTAAAATTATTCTATTTGATATTTGCATTTTTGGTTTGAAAGTAAAGAATCTGCCAAGAAATCTATACAATACATAATTTGTCAAGAATACTTTTCATGTGAAGAAAGGAGTCCCTAAGTGTCTCCAAAGAAGGCCACTAATTAATTTAAAGCCCCCCCCAAAAGAGACTATTTGTAAGTGTGGTGTGTGATGTATAGTGTATGCTGTGTGGTGTGTGGTGTATAGTGTATGCTGTGTGGTGTGTGGTGTGTAGTATATGATATGTAGTGTGTGGTGTGTAGTACATCATGTGCGGTGTGTGGTGGTGGCAAAGAAAAAACTCACCGTTTTTGGAGGGAATAACCTTCAAGGTATTTAAATGGCTACATTTGCTTGGTGCAGTTTAGACTTAAACTTGTCAATTTTAACACTGATATTACATCTTAAAAGTATGTGATGTTGCAGTTTAAAAAAAGAAGAAGAGGCAGCTGTTGTGTGGCTTGGATGATCTGGCACACTGCTGGTGTACAAAAGCACTAGTGTGGTAGTCACTATTCTTTTGGCTGAACCCTTGAGCCTCTGTGGATCAGAAGTTACCCTTTAAGACGTGTACTTGCAACACTGTTGACTGTATTCACACTTACTGGATGATTTGCTTAGCTGGTAGCTGGGTTGGTAACCCAACATGAAAATGAAGAAGTCAAACCAGTGCTCTAATTAGGATAGAAGGCTCTTGGCCTGTGAATTGAGCTAGGCTTTGGGGCCACCCACAGAAAAGGCTGCATTTTCTCTAGGACATATGTCCTTGGCTGAGTCTTTAGCTCTACAGCACAAGTAGATAACTGTGTTCTAAAAACAAAAAGGTTGCTTAGTTACTGTAAACAAAACAAGATTAAAAAGCAGGCAAGCAAACAAACAAACTCTTCTGCAAGGTTCCTTGTCTTGACTGATCTGCCTCAGCACCCTTTTGCTCTGAAGGAGATGCAAATTGGTCTCCCGGGTGTCATCTCCACAGCCAGCCTGCTTGTAAAACAATGCATCATGGAGTTGAGTTAACTGAGTTTCCAGGCAGATTTTTCAAAGATAAATACTTTCCTGAACGATCAGTGGAGGGTAGGACCTTGTCTCTTGGGACCCTATCTGCATCCTGTATGAAACTACATCATCTGTCTTCCGTTTCCATCAACCAGTCAGAGACTCATTTCCAGTGAAAGTACTGCAATGTTTCTGGACATTTGGTTTAGTTCCACCAACTAAAGGACTGAAGTTGTACTTTTGGGCTTGAAGTAATTTTTCTAAATTTTTGATGTTATAATTTTATAAATCAGAAAATATTTTGGAGTTTATACTTTAGTATTTTAATTTTTTATTTGAAAAATGAAAATTTTCATTTATAAATCAAGAACCCCCAAAGCACAAAATTTATATTACTATGAATCAAAAGTTAAGTTGATGCTGCTTTTTAAACAGTAAACATTCTTCCAACACTTATTTCTTTTAGCATATTGTAACTATTTTTTTTTTCTGTTTCTACATCTTCCTCTCCTAGTGAACTTTAATGCCCACAAGTACAGTAGAATTGTGTTATTATTTTGTGAACTTCTAGGACCTGGCTGAATCCCAAGCAAAGGATTCCATTACATGCTTATTGAGTGAATGGATAGATGATTGGACACATCATGCCAGTCTGATGAGTAATCACCTTTGTATTTAGCTGCCAACATTCTTTACGTTCAAGGACTCAACACCAGTCTGTAGCGTGAGCTGGAGATTGGATCTCCTTTTGGATGCCTGGGGTAGTCTCCATTGTTGTTTCATAGATGGAGTTCCTGACATTTCTTTTTAGAGCCACTGGATGTCAGACACAAAACGAGACTTAAAGAATATGTACTACAACTCCATATTTTACAGACAAAGAACTCAATGGCTTTTAATCTCCAGCTTTTCTATCTACCTTGGAGCTGGCACACAGATGACAATCAGAAGGGACTAATGATGTGATTTGACAGGACCTTGAAGTAGAGTCTAACATAACTTGAAGCTGTGGACAGAATAGTTAGGGATAGTCACCTACCTATGTCTTTAGCAACATCAGGGGCTGTGCACACTGAGGGAGATCTGTCAGAGGGAGAGTCTAGCATAAGCATTGGTAATTACTAGCTGGTTCTCCTTGTTGCTGTATACCTGATCCTTTCTCATAACCCTTTAAAAGCACTTTGTGAAACTATCCTCTTCTTTCAGCCCTTTCCATGAGTCAGCTCCATTGAGCCACTTCTCAGGCATCTTACCTGGGGTCTGGAGAGCTTGGGACAGGAGTTGGAAGTGTAGTGATCTTATTAGGTATTTTCCAGGGCTGTGTGAACATGGGATAGATCCTGGCACATCCTTAGTTTTTTTTTTTTCTCTGCTCTACCACTGAGCTCCAAATTTCTTCATTAGCAACTGGGTCAAGATACATTTGGGTAATAGTTTTGGCAATAGCTGAGTTAAGCTGCGATGATTTAAGCACTAGAGTCCAGAGTCAATGTTTTGACCCTATTTTTAGCTCCGGCTGAGTAGTCAATACATAACTGGAAAAACATACCTGCCCTTTGAGGACTGAACTTTTAATTTAAGTGTAGATTAGTGAGACAGTTTTTTAAAAATGATGTTTCATGCAATTAAAAAAATTAAGGTTTGAAATGAGTGAAGTTGAATATGTATGAGATAAATATCAAAACTTTTGTAGGTATTAATTAGGATTTGGAAGATTTTCTGTGGCTGGAGCTTTTCCTTGCTTCTTCAGTGGTACCTTAGGGTTAGTTTTGTGTCTTGCTATTCTGTAGAAGGTAGGGATAATTTCCTCTTCATCTTGGAACTTCCCCGAGGTTAGCTATGTCCTATTTCCCTGCTTTGGAGAGAGTTCCCTGATGGTAATCATTCAGTCATCAGATAGGGGCTTGATTTAACACAGACAAAAATCTGTGGTCAGCACAGTCCACATTCTTGGCCTGGTTGGTGGAGGGTGAGGGAGACTTGGTCTCAATATCCAGAGTCATTGCACTGGTTCTGTGTGTACATGTACATGCCTATGTCACATGGTGTGCAAGAATGTTGTGGGCAAGCATCATGTGTGTGATATTCTACAGGGTAATTTGGAAGAGTTGCTTCCTCTCCCAGGAGAACACAGTAGAGACAAAGAGGTAGATTTGAGTTCAATGAACTGTAAGGAGTAGCCACATATGGAATTCTACCTGGCCTAAAGAGCATTTACCATTTGGATTTGATTCAAACATTTGTACCTGATTCAGCTTCTGTGGTATTAAAGGCTCAGGTGTGGCTACTTTTGTAACTGGGGCATGGTGTTCATATGAGTAGTCCAGATCCACCCATGAAAGCCTTATAAATGGAAGTCTGGGCTTCAGCACTGGCTTCTCTGCTGGTGTTGGGAAGCAGGTGCTCAATCATGCTTTTTCCCACCAGCCTTCCCACACCCAGACTTCTGTAGCAAGTCTTTTATGTCCTTGAATGGGTCTGGTCTGGGTTGTCTCTGAGTAGCAAACCAGTCCTGGTGAATCCAAAACCTCCCTCAGCCCCTCCTTGTAGACCCTTGGTTCATTACATTCCAATCTCTCTCCTGAGCTACCACTTTTCTGGTCATGCTGCATTTAATGTCCTATTAGAATTGCTTGCGTCTTTGTGAACTCCTATCTTCTCTCCTTATCCTCTTATATCTCTTCACTTTGTGTTTCTTGGATATGTTCCTACTCTGCTATTCAACTCTGAGACCCTGCAGTATCCTGGGATTATTAGGGCCCTCTTTTCCTTGACTTTGGTGATCGTAGCCTCTCTCTTGTCTTTAATATCTTTTAGTGATAGCAACTCTCCGGTATATAGACACATATATTTCTGATCCAAGTATGTCTGAGTTCCTAGTATTCACCAGTCTGAAAGTGCTCCAGAATTCACCTAGTAGTCCAAGTAAAGATTATTATTAAATGAACAAGAATACATTAATTAAGCTATAGATAGCATGTTGCTCTGCTATTATTAAGCAAATTCTGCCAGCAGATTCAAGTATGAGGCTATGGGGCAATTCTCATTCAAATACCAAACCCCCAATGTTCTTTCATCATCATCATCATCATCATCATCATCATCATCATCATCAACACAAAATGTACCCATTATCTCTGTTACCTTGACCCTGATCACATTCCAAAATGACCCCAGACCCACAGCTCCCATTTGACCTGGCACTTACAGCATGAATTGTCAGACTTAAATTTTGCCTGACGGAGACAAGATCTCAGATCTAACTGAAAACATACAGTCCTGTGGCAGAAGGAGTTACCCAATGGTGCATTATACTCTGGTTAGGTGCTCTGCAGGGATACCTGTCATTCCTAATACAGGTGCTTGAATGGACTCTTCAGCATCAGATTCAGTTTTGGAGGTAGATAGAATAGCCGTCAAAACGCCACATTAAGCCTGAGTGAGAGTGTGTCACCAGAGGTCTTTTTCCTGGCTAAAGGCCGTATTTTTAGATCAAGAATACTGACCTTGGAGTCCAACGGTCTGGATGACTCTCACTGGCCAGATAGTTTTATTTAACAGAAAGAGAGGTTTATTTGGGCTTATAGTTCCAGATGAATACAGGTCCATCCCTGCAGCAGTGGGGAAATATGGTAACAGGCAGCTTGGTTATAGCAGCAGCAGGCTGAGAGCTCCCCCGTTAAATGGCAGCAGGAAGCAGAGAGACTAGCTGGGTAATCTTGATCAAGTTATTAAAACTTTTAGGTCCTCAGGTTACCAGTGGCTCATCCATTCACCCATTATTGTCGACCAGGATCTGACGAATGGTGGACTGTGACAAATGCTGTGTCTTAGACATACAGAGTGGGTGAGTAGCATGTGACTGAGGCATCACTGGGTGGCTGACCTAGGACACTGTCCCACCTCAGGACACCTATTCTGCTTCAGTATTGGGTTGTTTCCTGATCCTCTGCAGCATCAGGATTGTTGCACACTCTTGCCTTCCTGAATTCTCTCCGAAGTCACCGACTGCTTCTTCTCCATCATTTCACCAAGGCCTCCCCTGTTTCTCAGCCCCACTGTGTTGGGAGTCTCTGGGGGCTTGGTCTACAGTCCTCTCCTTGATCTATATTCTGCAGAAGATGACCTCTCCATCTTAAAATTTGGGAACTACCCGTTTAATCACAGCTCCTCAGTGTAGATTCCTCTGTTTTTTTTCTCCTGAGCTCCTGACTCTGAACCTCCTCTGTATTTACTTGGGTGTTACAAACAACTTGGCAGGAACGCAGTAAAAACTGAGCTCTTGGTCACCATCAGACCTGTTCCTTCATCTGTCCCAGTTTAACAAATGATAGCCACTGTGAGGCTGTGATTATTCTAGAAACTTTGAGTAAAGTAATAATGTTTCCTGTCCTTTTTGAATGCTTCCTGTAATCTGTTCTCATACTTTTAACTAGAGTGATATTTTAAATATATAAAGATAATAATAGTCTTCTGCCTTAAAAATCTTTAATAATTTTTATTATTTTTAGGACAAAGTTTTGTGGGAACTGAGTCCTGTGTACAACCCTTTCTATTGCAATTTTGAGTTTCATTCTCTCTATCTTTGTAGTGTTTGTGTTTGTGTGTGTGTGTGTGTGTGTGTGTGTGTGTGCATGTGTGTGTGTAAAATTCCCCCCCCAAACATTTTTTCTCTACCTACATTTTCCCCATCATCTCTTTGCCTGAACAATTCACTGATTCCTTGTTTTATATACCAAAGGGTTCTCTTCCGTCTCTAATGTCATACAATTTAGAATTAAGTGTTTACTTCTATGTGTGCTACACTGATTTATTTTTCTACTAGAGCTTGTGCTGAGGTAGAGGACTGTATCTGCCTGCCCACCCCTGCATGCTCACACTGCATGCTCATCACTGCCCACCTAGTGCCCAGAAGAGAGCTTGGTATGTAGAAGGTGCTCAAAAATGACAGAGAAGGCAAATACATATTCTCTAATCATTTTATGAATATTAACTTATTATTAAGTAAAAGAGGCAGGCCATATTGCTATTATTACTGTATAGACAAAAATACAAGTCTCAAAAAATTAAAAACTTACTCAAAATGTCACAGGTATTGAGAAAGCTGAGTTTTAAATCCAGTAGATCTGATTCCTGAGTCTATGCTGTGCTTAAAATAGTTTAAAAGATCCTCCCATTGGGGAAAGTGTCAGGGTAGATTTTCTGGGCTAATATAGAAAACTTTGCCTCCCATAGACAGCAATTTTTATGGTTCAACTATCACTTTTTAAAATGAATATTATTTTCTCAATCATTTAATTTATGTTTGTGGGATTCACTCATACTGCTTTGTGCAGTAGATAATCATTTGCATTGGTGTATTTATTTATTCATTGGCAGGAATTTGGGTTGTTTCTAATCTTTAGCTATTAGGAGTAACACTAAAATGAATATCCCGTATAAGCTTTAGGTGACCACATCCAGGATCCATGGCTAGGAGGGAATTCTGCAGTCACTGGCTGTGCATACATTTGGCTTCAATTATTACTGGTAAAGAATCTTCCAAAATAGTTGCTCGGTTTGCACTCTCAGCGCCTCACCAACACTGGCATGCTGCCTTTTAATTTTAGGCATCTTAGTCAGTATGCTTATGTTCCACGGCTGTTTTAAAATTTCCATTTCTCTGATGGACAGTGGGCTAAGCAGTATTTTCCTATGCTTATTGGCAGTACAGAAATAGTTTTATTGTTAGGGTGTGTTAACACAGAAACCCGAGACTCGGGAAGAGTTGGGTCACTTCACTAGCCACTTGGGGCACTTTCTCCCAGAGTACTCTAGAGAAGTTCTGTCTCCCATGCCCTGAGCTGGGGAAGAGAGTGGAAGCAACCTGTGTGAATGACAGTTCCCACTTGTTGCTTCACCAGGGTTGCCATAGGTTTGAGAAGCTCATTCTATGTTTTTGGATGAGGGCATCCCTTTAGTGATTGGTCAGCCAAAGCTGTTTTGTTTCATTCAGAGAGAAAAGAAGCCTGGTAGGCAACCAGTAAGCAATTCAAGTGCAAAGGATAAGACAATTAAAATATGAAAATAAATCTAGCCCTGCTCCCAAACATGACAGCCCAGGCCATTTGTTTGAAGGATTTTTAATCCTGGTTTACACAAAAATGTGTCCAGAGACTCCCCCTTCTGCTCCCATTTATTCAAAGGAGTAAAAGTTGTTCAGTGCCAACTATCCAACACATCTGGAACAGGCCCTGCAGGGCCATGTGTCCTCAGAAATCATTGCAGCTCCTATTTTCTTGGCACCAACATTTGCTCTCCATTCCCACATGACTGGCTGGCCCATTGGCTGTGACCCAGTCTGTGAGGCAGTCTCTCAATCAAAGTCAGTTGAAATGTGTCCTGAAGAAGGCTGAGTCTATCTGTGGTCATTAGGTGGTGCTGTTGGAAAAGGAAAAGATGAATCCTCAGTAGCTTTCAAAGGAGAACAGGTAAGCTATGAGGCAGGCCTGGAAAGAGGGGAAATATGGAAGCTATAGTTGAGGAGGCTCTGGCAGCCTGCCTACATCATTCTGTAGCTGGCTCTAGGTGTAAAGCAGGTGCTTTTTTTTTTGTTCTCTCTCTCTCTCTCTCTCTCTCTCTCTCTCTCTCTCTCTCTCTCTCTCTCTCTCTCTCTCTCTCTTTATGGTGAGAGAGAAAGAAGGGTATTAGCAGAAATGTCCAGACTAGATGGCAATGGGGATGTAAGGACAAGGTGTATCCCCCAGTACACCAGCTGTCTGGGTCAGGACCTGCTGACTTGTGTTTATATACTGATAACTTGAATAACTAGATCACCTGCCTGCTGATCTAGTTCCCCATGCAAGCACAGTGAAAGGGCTTATGAAGGGGACAGGTACTTGACATCAATGCTTCAGGTTTCCAGAAAGGTCTCCTGGATTGTAAATTGCTCCAATATGGATAACCTTGCTTGCTTTCCTTCTGTGCTTCTGCAACACCAAACGTCACATCTTTGTGTGCAGGTACACTACGAGGGAGAACAATGCCTCAGGTTGTCCAGAACTGGGTGGGTTCCCAGGATGCAGAATCTTCAGTGTGAAAATTTGGAAATTCCTAGATAAATCAAGATGAGTTGATCACTTCACCAGGAATGATGAAGGGGGATCCCAGAGGATCTTTGTCTCTGCCTCGGGGGTTGTGCTGGTGGACCAACTATGAGGATATCTTGGACCTCAGTTGCCTGGTCCTATGAAGTCAGGTAGAGTATAGCAAGTTTCAGGAGACATCTGGGGCTCTTTGGCTGTCAAGATACGTGTTGTTCACACCCAGGCAGCCACAAAGCATTGGGGGATCATGGAACAGATCCCTGGGTCCAGCATAGGACCTTGCCCTTCCCTATTTCCTCTGCCTTGCTAAAAACCATTAGATCACATTCCTTAAGCTAGCTATCAAGGTCCATTTTCTTATTTGGCCACTTTCTCCTCCTGAGTTTGACGGCCAAGGCCCAGCTATCAAAGTATTGAAGTCCAGCAACCAAAAGCCTCCTTTGGCTCACCTAATTAATATTCCCAATCAAAACAAACTACTCATCCACTGGGTTTCCCCTTCACCTTTATAAACTGTCATTTGCCTATGTGCCATGTCTGTCTCCTCTCTATCCAGAGGCAGTTCTTTGTCTCTTGGGACAAATATCCCTTCCCCTTCTCCCTCATCCTCTAGCTCCTGTCTTTGTCTCTTATCCCCTGCCCTTTGTCTCTCTGGGTCATATAAATCTGCTTTGTCCTGAGAACTTGGTCTTGGGGTGTCTTGTGCTGAATACCCATCCCTTCACTGAGAAAATGAGCCTGGCATCATGGAGGGGGTCTCATAGACTAGTAGACACAGGAGTGGGGGAAACTGAGTCAGATAGAGGCAAGTGCAGGTATAAAGGAGGCCATGAAGGATTGTCAGGCAAAAAAACAGGTGGGCCACTTGGTGTTGCTGGAGGGCTCCTCTCCAGGTTCCACCAAGCCCCGCAGTCCCACAATCCACTCATAAAATAATCACTCAGACGCTTATATTACTTATAAACTGTATGGCCATGACAGGCTTCTTGCTAACTGTTCTTATATCTTAAATTAACCCATTTCTATAAATCTATACCTTGCCACGTGGCTGGTGGCTTACCGGCGTCTTTACATGTTGCTTGTCCTGGCAGTGGCTGCAGTGTCTTTCTCTCCTTCCTGTTTCCCCAATTCTCCTCTCTCCTTGTCCCGCCTATACTTCCTGCCTGGTCACTGGCCATCAGTGTTTTATTTATATCGAGTGATATCCACAGCAACTTGGCACAAGGAGGAGAGAAATCTGGATGACAAAACCATAAGGCTGTAAGAGGAGGAGATGAGGAAAACAACCCAGCTGGGAGATTGGATTTGGGAAGTAGTGAAGAACTGCTACAGTGTGCTTAGGACTGACATCTTCTTGTCTCCTAAAACACATCCCAGACCTCCAAATATGAGTAAACTACTTCCTATAATTTACTTGTCCTTATTTTTGGCTTTAAGTTTGGCATCACATGTTTTGTTGGTCCCCAGGAGCCTAGAGTCTCAGAAAGCCACCAAAGAGTGTTCTAGAAGTTAGTGGCCTTCTTGCCTCTTCGGCTCAGGGGTCAGAGCTTTCAGTGTGAAAATTATGTGATCTCTTATTTCTAGGGAGAACCCTTGTGTCAGGTCCTAGTTCTGCATAGACAGGCTAACATAGGGACACTGGGAAGGCTTGGCTGTCACCTGCTGTCTTGTACATTTCCGGGGGCACAATGCATCCACAGCATCTCCAGCAGCTCCTGCTTCTTCGATATGAATCTAGTCATAAGTACGTTTTAGAACAGACCCACGGTTCATAGCTTCTGCCTGTGAACCCCAACTTTTGTCCTTTGCTACTTCATAGAAATTTCATTCTTCTCTCTTAAAAGCACTTAAAATATTTTAGGACAACTGTCCTGACTCCTACACTATTTCCTTCCTTCCTTCCTTCCTTCCTTCCTTCCTTCCTTCCTTCCTTCCTTCCTTCCTTCCTTCCTTCCTTCCTTCTTCTCCTTCTTTTCTCAATCTTTCCTTTTCTTTCTTTCTTTCTTTCTTTCTTTCTTTCTTTCTTTCTTTCTTTCTTTCTTTCTTTCTTTCTTTCTTTCTTTCTTCCTTCCTTCCTTCCTTCCTTCCTTCCTTTCTTTCTAAACCAAATATGTGACAAGTTTCTGATAGACTATTTCCCCATTGTTCTAGTTACATTTATTTTTCATGCCACTGTGGCTCTACGGAGTCAGATTCAATATGTTGGTGGTGGTTGTGGGGATCTCCATAGCTCTTTTGAATAAGTGAATCCACATCATTCTCTCTTGAACTTCTATCAGCGTGTGTTTTCCCCACAGGTCCACTGTTGCCACACACCCATTTATCTATCACCTAGAAGTCACAATACTGGGAATCTCCTTGATAATGCATCTTTCCCCTTTGAAAGGCTTCAGTACACATGCAGTCAGCTGGGGCAATCTGACTGTCATATGGTTGGATTTAGATGTCCTCATGGCCTCTGGGCTTTGTGAGCATGGATTGCGAAGCCTGGGTGAGAGCTCTGTGAGCACAAGACCCTGTGTAAGTTCCCATGACAGCTCGATGAAGCCTTTGCCAGCAGCTTGGCGTCTGCTCTCCTATCTGCAATCTGCAGCCTGGTACCCTTCCCATCACTGAGGCCTCCCCTATAATCACCAGCCTCTTCCCCTATCTGATGTGGTTGGACTGTCCCTGCTCATTAGACCTGCACTTCCTCTCAAGGTCTGGGTATCTGATCTTGGATTCCAATGTGTGCCTTTAGCGTTAGTGAACAAAGACCTCTGCTGCACTTGAGCCAAGCTAGAGACACAGTTGTGAGATTTGTCAGCCCAGAGGAAGTGTCAATGATAGGTCTTTTGAAGACCTTTTTGCAAGATTCATCCAGGAACCAGCTAGGCCCTGGAGATCGATGGAATTTTATTCTCAGTGTGAAAAATGGGTGAGAAAAAATTTTTCAACTAGCCACTGGGGCAAGATAACTGTAATTCTGGCATCTGGGGGATGTTCAGGGACTTGAGAGGACCAGGAGAGTTTTGGAAAAGGCTGTTGGTGAGAGCGGCTGGCAGAAAAGCTAGCTACTGTCTCTGCACAGGGATACTAACCTCTTGGCTCACCATTTCTCCAGTACCTGGCCGAGTGCCTGGCATTTGGGAAATGATTGGGTATTGCCTATGAGGATGATAGATCATTGCAAAGACAGTTCCCCCAAATCTCCCTTGAGTGTCATATGCACTTTTGTCAAGCCAGTCAGGGCTATAGTCAGGAGTAAGAGTGACCTGGGTTAGAATTCTGAACATGGGGCCCTACAAAAGGTCAAGCATGCTCTTCAACAGAGGGCAGCTGACCTCCCTGAAGCTGTGTGAGGATCTTGTTGAGAATGCGCACAAGACTCGGGACTTGGTCTAGACCACACGCCCATAATAACATACGATTCCACATGACCTCTTGAAGCTTTCCCTCAAATTCTGTCACAGTTGTGTCTTATTCTAGAAAATGTTTAAGTGTGAGAGACTAGTATGATTCACGTGTCAGGAGGTTCTCAGTTGAGTTAAGCAGCTGAGCCATCGACTCCACATGATCTCCACAGATTTCCTTCTCTCGAGATCCAGTAGGGAGGAGGTGGGGGATGGGAAAGGAGCTTCTGTTCTGCTCTGAGGACAAGCCTTGACACATCTTCCCCACAGGCCAGGTCAGGGCACTCAAGAAGAAACAGCCTTTGGCTCTTTCATGCCAGCCCAGCATTTTCTTGCCCTTTTACACAAGTTCACAGCTTTGTTTTGTTCTTAGGCGAGGGAGCGCTGGGACAAAACCAGGTCACCTAGGTTGGATTTACTGAAATCTGTCCAGATGGCAGTGCAGACACTTTGGCCCTCAAGTTTGTGTTCATCTCAGAGGCACCTTTCTTTCTCTCTGATGTGTGTAGCTGTCCATGGGTTTATTTGGGGGTACCTCTTCCGCACAATTTTCTACCCTCCATTTTAGTCCTTTCCTCTGGGAACCAGGCCAGAGAGCAAATAGACTACAGTGCAAAGAACCTGGGCCTGAGGTTCTCACCATGGGAAGGTCTCAGATTTTTACTGTGTTGTCTCATATGTGAAGCGTGTGTGTAGATGAGCCTGGAGAGGCTGTGAGCAGGCTGGTCTATGTGATCCAAAGGAAATCTCTCTGCCTCTGTCTTGTGCATCTGTGAGATGTGTTTTCATTCTTTTCCCAGATTCCCTTCCCAACGGAGGCTATCATTGCCACAGAGACAGCAGAGATAAGGAAGGGGCACACACACATCACTTCAGGGATCAGCTTAGGAACAGCTTTATTATATATTTTACTTTCACCAAGGAGAGAAAGGCAAGGGAGCTGGGGACAAACCAGCTCCTGTCACAGAGACACAAACTAAAGACCATACACGGCATCCAAAGCCCCCTCAAACCACATGGTTCAAAGCAGACCTTCCATGAAGCACAAAGACTGACAGAGATCCCAAGATCCCAACTTGTGTTTCCTTACTGCCTGTTTGAATTCAATCTTTTAAAACAGTTTTACAAAGCACAGGGCACATTACAATGTCCGACCATATTTTGTAAGGATGCAGAAACAAAGCTACACCATTTTTGATTTGGTAGCACCACCGACCTCTTCCTAACACCTGCTGTAGTGGCGATACCTAGAATAAAGCCATTAAATTCAGGTTGTGTTGAGGCTTGAAAGAGAGCCTTGCACTCTGAAAGGTGAACAGAGGCATCCTTGGTCAATATGTACCAAGGGATAGTTGAGCTTTTGCCGCAGGACAGCTGTGTTAGGCTTTGGTGGTCTCCCTGGATAACCACACCACTCCTGTGCTAGAGACTGTCCACCAACTGCAGAGAAGAGTACTCATTCACAGAGGTTGGGGAGATACAGAGAACTATCTTCAGAGGCACAGACCAAGTCCTGAAATCCTGGGGAAGTCAGGAGACAAGAAGGTGTATCGTACAGAGATACCCACAGGAGAAGGTCACCGGAGTGGGGACTGGGATTAGATTTTCTTCTGTTGGCCATCTTCTTGACTCCAGATGGCATATGAGCAGCTACTTTCCCTTGCCCTGGGATGAGCACTTCTCCTGGAGCTTCTGTGGGAACTCCTCCACACATTTTGTTTGGGCTAGCTCCTGACATGACTCCACACACTGAGGCAGGCACTGGTCTTGGCTTGGAGGTAGGCATGGATCTTGGCCTTGCTGAGGGCAGTTTCCTTGGCTTATCTCCTGGCACTGAGGATCACATGCCTCCTGAGCTTGGAGTGGACATTTGTCTTGGCAGGGGTCCTGACACGAGGGAACACACCCTTCCTCAGCTTGTGCCTGGCACTTTTCTTGGGTCTTTTGAAGACATGGAGGTGGCACACATGGTTGCTTGCACTGTTGATCACTGAAAGACATCTTGGGTGATTTGAAGAGCCTGAAAATAAACAGAAGATTTGAGATGTTTTGCACTCAAGGCACCAGACTGGAAGTCGGAAAGATATGGGTGGAGGGTTGATTGAGAGGGGGATGGGGGAAAACATAATTAACTCTAAGATTGATTTTTATCTCTTTCTTTTATATTTCTAGCTCAGCTCCCTCTGACACTTGTTTCCAAGATGAAAATGTTCTCCTGACTTTTGTCTGGATAGGCACAAGCTGAAAACCCCAGTCTTACCACACAATTTAACTAATAATTAAAAAAAAAACAGCTATAATATATTAAACAGAATGCATGAGATAGTTAAAGTGGTCCCAGAATGGCAAGCTGTCTAGAAAAAATAGTAGAAAGTATAGTCTAAGATAGGAACAGAAGAGTGGCCTCAAAGAGATGGAACATCAGGGAGGGAAGGAGGGAGGGAGAGAAGGAGAGAGAGAGGCAGAGAGGCAGACAGAGAGAGAGAAAGAGACAGAGAGAATGCTTACCTGATCTTCAACAAGATTCAACGAAGGATGTGAATTGTGAAGTCTAGGAAGGTGGGGACTTTTATATAGTGCTTGGTATGGCCTCCTGAAGGACTGGTGGGCCACGTGGGCTAAAGTCCTAATTGTGGAGTCACCATAACAAGCTTCATCTGAAATCATGAACCGTTTGAGTCACTGCTGTGATGCCTGTTAATCAGCCTTCATTTTGGCCTCTGGGTTCTCACCAGACCTCAGCAGGGAGGGGCTCCACTCAGAACTCTTTCATTAGAGGCAACAGGAAAAGAATGTTCATAAAATGTTATCTGTCTGTTCAACCAGGGCTGAGGTCCCTTGTCTACTCAAACCAGTTCAGGATGTGGTGAGAGATAGAATCAACCTTGCTCATCTCATCTTTGCTAGTAGGAAGAATCTACGCCCAAGGCCTGGGGTCTGCCTGAGTTGAGGACTTGTATGGTATATTTTAAACATTTCCACTGGATGTTCCTGCACGAAGAAGAAAACCCCTAAATTTATTTTGTCTAGACTAGCTCAAGGCTTGGCTCTACACGGTGAGGCAGACACTGGTCTTGGCTTGGAAATAGGCATGGAAGTCAGACCCAAGGAAAATGGCTTTCCTTAGCTTAGGGTTCTAAGTTGAGGCCCCACAGTGTCCTAGGCAGACATGAATTTTTTTCCTGTATAAAGTCCTGAAGAAAATTGGAGTAATTTCTTGCTCTTGAGTCAGGTAATATGGTGAATGGGAAAAGAGAAGATGCCAGCCTCATTTTCTCAACTTTGAGTTCTGGTGCCTTTTGAAAAGTAAAGCTTTTCTGAACAGCCAAGGAAACAAGTTGGAATACAGTACCTGTCTACTTGCCTCCTAAAAAACTTGTCAGATTTAGGTTAATGGAAATTGGGGGTGGGCTGGGATTGGGGTGGAAGGAAAAGTTTCGAAGCAATACACCATCTCCTCTGTGTCTTGCCCCTCTTATCTGATGAGTCCTTCTCTGGACCTGTTGAAATCCAGCAGTCTTCAAGCTCCACTCAAGTCTATCAGCTTTCAAGAGTCTTCCCTGGCCACTGTAAACTAGAAAGGAATTTATTTCTTGTTTTTCTTTTCTTTTTTTAGTTTTTCAAGACAGGGTTTCTCTGTGTAGCTTTGGAGCCTGTCCTTGAACTCTCAGAGATCTGCCTATCTCTGTTTCCCAAGTGCTTAAAGGCATGCACCACCACCACCGGGCAGGAATTCACTTCCTTATGAATTCCCATAATATTTATGTTCGTGATATATATATATATATATACATATATATATGATATTTATATATCACACATATATAAATTTATATAGCATATATAAATATATATGATATTATATATATCTATAAATAGACATTTAGTGTTGCTGTTATATTATTCTGGATTTGAAGTTCCAACCTGTGACAAAAATCACATATGTGATAACTGGAAGACCAGAGAAGGTAAATGATTATTGACAGGCATCAGTGAAGGAATGAAAGGGCAGGTATACAAGGCAGACAGCTGTGAGGCAGAGGAAGATCTACTTACAAGCCTCGGTCCCACCATCTAATTTTTTCTTTCTCTTCTGCTTAAATAATTCTTTTGAAAATTTGGATACAATACACAAAACAGAGTGCATAGGATCCTTAAAGATGTAAAGAAATGGCACAAGAAATAGCAAAGAATGTACAATCCCACGTAGAAGCAGAACAGGCCTCCTGAAGATGGAGCAGCAGCAGCAGCAGAGAGAGAAAGCGACAGAAAGAGACACAGAGAAACACAGAGACAGAGATAGACAGACAGAGAGACAGAGTGAGACAGAGACAGAGAGTGAGAACGAGCAGGATTAACCGAACTTCAACAAGACTCAATGAAGAATGTGAAGTGTGGAGCCCAGTAAGGTGATGACTTTAAATAGAAAATGAAAGACAGTCATTTATTCAATTAAATATTATATTTAGGGGAAATAATATTCATGACAGGAGTCTAGAGCAGGGGTTTTAAATCTTGCTATTTCTGCGACCCTCTAATACAGTTCCTCATATTTTGGTGACCCCCAACCATAAAATTATTTTCAATTCTACTTCATAACTGTGATTTAAATACAGTTATGAATTGTAATGTAAATATCTGTGTTTTCTAATGGTCTTAGGGGATCCCTATGAAAGGGTTATTAGACCCCCAAAGAGTTATGAGTAGTTGAGAACCACTACTCTATTGTGTTGTAGGAAGCAAGGAACTAGCAACTACTGAGTTTATTAATTTATTCTTTCTGCTAGGCACAACCTTGCTCTTTTAGGGACTCACACTGATGGAGATGGACAGAGGTCAGCAGTTATGTGCCAGAAAAAGTCCCCTTTGTTGATCTTGGGAGGCAGAGGCTAGAGAAGGGGCATTTTCAGGTAGGTTTGAAAGCAGAGTCTTAGTTAGAAGGTTTTTGAAGCACTGAGATCTAGTGGGATTAAAGGAGAATCCAAATCCATCTTAGGCTAGGCATGAATGAGAGATTAGGGGAGAGAATATGCTGAAGATTTCTGGAAGTTTCTAAACATGATTCATGAGATGACTTTGTTCATGCCACGTGCATTTCTGTGATTTTTGGATAAGCTCCAGGAAACTAAACAGCAATGTGAAGAAAAAATGCAGAGACAAGATCATATTCTTATGGTGGTGGATAGCCCATTTGGATAGATCCCTGGGTTCAGCTTCTCCAAAAGGCCTTCCCGTCTGCCATTAAATTAATTTGTGACCATTCTTAAAACTGATAGCAAAGTCCTCCTGAGGAGGATGGATAATGACTTGCCAAAGACATTCTATTTAATCAGCAGACTGTTTGGTTGTGTGGCAAAAGAGAATTAGATAGGAGATGGAAACTCAGTTGCTGATCAGTCTACTTTAAAACAGAGAGATTATCTTGGGTTATCCAAAGGAAGGGTGTAATATAAACAACAAGGATCCTTGAAAGAGCAGAGGGGGAAGAAACATTAATATCTAATGTGAAAGACCACACTGGCTGTTGTCGGCAAAGAAGAAGGAAGAACATGAAAAGAAGAGGGCAGCTGTGGAAGCTGGAAAAGCCAAAGAAATGCTCTCAAGGAGGCTCCCTATAGCAATGTAGCCTGGCTGGCCACTCTGAGTTTAGTCCACTGAGACCACCTGTCTTTTTCTTTTTCTTTGTCAACTAGACACAAACTTGAGCTATCTGGGAAGAGGACTATCAGTTGAGAAAATTCCCCCATAAGATTGGCCTATAGGTGTTGGCCTATCAGGTATTTTCTTGATTATTGACCGATGTGGATGGGCCCACCTGTATGGAGGGACAGTGTCATCCCTGGGCAAAGGGTCCTAAGTTGTATAAGAAAGCAAACTGAACAAGCCATGAGGAGACAGTCAGTAAGCGGTGGTTTCTCCATGGTCTCTGCATCGTTCCTGCCTCCAGTGCCCTGACTTGAGCTGCTGCCCCATTCTCCTGCAGTGGGAGTGTGAGCTGAAATAATCTCTTTCCAAGTTGCTTTTGGTCATGGTGTTTTATCACATCAGGAGGAAAGTAGCTAAGACAGCCCATAGACTTCTAACTTTGAGAGCTGCAATGCATTTTTGATGTTTTGTTCTACTAAATTAACTGTAATGTGTGACGGAAATGCTAAGAAACTAATACTTCTCACTATCTGGAAGCTCTTGGGAACTTGGAAGGAGTGAGGGCTCAGATGAAGTAGTGGCAACTCCTTCTAGTTCCTTTGTTTAGGAAGATCCCGTCATTTGTCCTATCAACACACTCGATCAAGACCTTCTTTTGGTAAAGGAGGCTTAAAGATCCATGGAACAACTATGCTCAGGGTTCAGGAGTGACTCTACCACATAGAACATGTGCAGTATTGGATTAATGGCAATCCCTTAGAGACTTATTTTCCCTTTTTGTGAGAAACCAAAAATCATATTCACAAATTCCTTTTGAGAATAATTCAGAGTATATAGTAACAATTGGTACCCTCATACTACCTATAAAGTCCTGTATTGATTATCGGCTCAGGACTTACTTTTTCCATGGATTCTTCCTTGATTTTCCAGCTCTCCATTCTATCCTTTACTCTGACTCCCTAACCTTTGACTTTACTTTTCTATTCACTGTGATATGTAGACAATTTAGTACTGTCTCTGTCCTTAACAGAGTCTGACCAGTCACTTGACCCTCTCTGGCCTCCAGCCATCATTAGGAAAGCAGACTCTTAGTAGGGTTCATTCCAACCTTCACATTCTGTGATGCTATAAATGATACTATAAATGTAAAGCTCAGTGCTTCTGTGTCTTTCTAAGTGTTTGGTCACATGTATATGGTTCCCTTCTCCTTGTTTAGAAGACTGAGTCTTCTGTTCTCTGCATGTAGCAGGGTCTGAGAAAGATGGCTGAGTGACCTTAGATGATCTATCATCTCCTTGGTGAAAAGTAGGAGATTTCGGGCATCTGAGTCTCTCAAAAACCAACCTCAGTGGCCCAGTTAGTTAGTAATGAGGCTTGGATATCTTTGGGGAGATTGTCCCACCCCAAATCATAGGATGACTAATTTCCCTGACTATGTTCAGTCCTCTAGTAAGACTAGTGCTGATCTGATTTGAAGGGTATCTGAGAATCTCGACTTCTGGACCTGTTATTATTGGGAGCTGGGATGTAATTAGACAGAGAGACTCAGGTAATGCAGATCATTGTTTTTCCTCCATTCCCATCAAATAACAATCTCCTTTGTGTAGATCATAAAAGTTCCCAGACTCCTTTGATTCATTCACCTGTATATTATAGGGCAATGGGTCTGATAACGCTGAAAAGTATAGAATGTGGCTCATCCTGTTTGCTGGCTCGTAGGTGCCTCTGGAGTTTACTGAGCTTATGAATCCCGTGTGGAGAGAGCACTGTACTTCTCTTCCCTTCTCTTCATGTCACCCACACAGGGAGTCTGAATCAGACAGGCAGAAGCTGTAAATCACAGGCCCTTTGGGCCAGAGGGCCATACAAGAACACCTGACTCCACTTCCTTGTTTTAGCTCCAGCACGTGATTTTAACAGGCAACACAGACCTACCTATCAACTGTGATTTTTAGATGATGAAAGTGAGGTGTAAAATCGTTTGGGCCTTGTTCCAGGTCATATGGTAAGCTCATGTCTTGGGCAATGGACATGAAAAAGCAGACTGTTTTACCGGAGGAGACTTCATGAGCTCCAAGAAGACAGCAAGTGTGCATACCAGCCTGTGGTTCTTACAGACGTGAGAAAATGTTCAAATGTGCATGCCTTCACCTTCAAGGGGGCAGGAGCCCCAGGGAAAGAGCCACTGACAGACATGGGGAGAAATCATGGTCCTCAAACTGCTTAGATTTGCTGTTTGTCTTCCTTTTTTTTCCCCACTTGAGTCGGGGTCTGCCTCATGGGGCCCTACATCGGGGTTAGAAATCTTCTGACAACCCAGCTAACTCAGAGTAGTTTTGGTTCAGTGGTTCCTCACCTGGGAATGCCATTTCCAGCTCAGATAGTGATGTGAAAGTCTCCTTTGGTTCCTCCATGAGCCCAGCTGGCAAATGGAGCAGAGGGAAAGACCCCCAATTGCGTTGTCTTAATAGGTATTTTTCATCCTTTCCTTCTCTCTGCCTCCCTCCATTGCACTAGTTCATATAGCAGATGGCAGGTAGCCTGCAGCCTTTCCTCCAGCCCAAGGGCATCCTAGCTAGCCTGGATTTTCAAAGCGTGCCAGTGCTAGGGATCTGTGGTGGCATCTGCTTTGACACTCTCTGAACAGACCCTTAGAACTGCTTTGCCAGGAAGAAAGATTGCTTGGCCTTGCCCACCTCATTTTATGTAAGCCCTCTATCTGGCCCTGTACAGATTGATGATCTCACTCTTGGGATGTTGCTTATATTTGTATAGCTCTCTACCATTTAAGGCAGAGCCTTGGTGGCTGCCATGGGAGCTGGGAGTAATTACAGCATTCTGTGGAGCTCTGGCACCCTCATCACATTCTGGTCTTCTTCCACAGAACTGCCTTTGATCTAACTCTTTGTTGGAAAGGTAACCATTAAGATGTCTATCTTCAGTTTCATTTACATGGAAGATACAAGTACTAAGCTGGCAATAGACATTTTCTTGTTCTCAGACCTGGCTTCCTCCTAGATGGCACATGGGCTTCTAGAAACTGAGGCTTCAACTCCTGGCCTATTTTCCAATGGTGCCACTTGGAAGGCCATGTGCTGAAGGTGAACTTGGCTCTGCAATGTACATGTGCCCTTCCAAGGTCTATCAGAGACTCTGGCAGTCCTTGAAGTACTGATTATTATTTTATGATTATTTATTTTTATTCTATTATACAACAAATAAGTGAAGGTTAATGAAAATTCAGAAAGCAAGATAGAGTTATTTATATCCCCATTATACTAGAACAGTGAGGACAGGAACACATTTTCTTCTATTATTATTCATAGTGGTTTTGTGTCGAAAATACTTGCTTCATGCAAGCTGATGTCTTACTGTTTCCTCTTAATTATTTTCACGTTGGTCAGCAGACACAAGGTTTTGAATATGCTGAAGTATTCTACCACTGATCTATAATAGCTCCTGCCCTTCTTCAGTATAGGTTCAGTGGCTGAGCAGTGCACCATCAAGTAACAAGTCTAAATCAAATGTAATCGAATCTCGTTAGATATTTACATCTTTTTTCTGAGTTACACTGTGATAATTGCTTTTATTTACCTAGCTTCTACTCCTACCTTCACAGTTATTTTTGTCTAATTTATCTGAAATGAATGCACAAGGGCAAACTGTTGAGGCATTTCATGCTTTTGACATCTATTACCATGTTTGCAAATTTATTTTCTAAAAGGGTGACCAATAATGACACATTAAGACTAAGTTCCAGGGATTTATTATTTTAGTCAAAATTTAGATGCAGAAGGTCATCTCATTCTATTTTCAGCCTCCCCCTTTCGCTTTGATTGCTTCTGAGGTGAGGTGCTTTTCCTCTTGCTATAAACAGTTGATCACAGTCCTCCTTGTAACCTCACAAGGGTTTCCAGAAGTTTCTGATGTCCAGTAGAGGTATAAGAACGTATGAATTTTGGGACAAGATCCTGCCAGGAGACTCTGAGACTCAGGCCTTCTTCATGTCAGAGAAAGTAACTATTAGTTTTCACATGTGGAAACTGAGAAAATAGCGCCATGAAGCCCTTGTCTAGCTTTGACTCCTAGGAGTGTATCTATAATGAGTATAGGGGTTCAATCAGAAGTTGTTCCTGATGTCTTTTTTCAGGCATTTTTTTTGGAGCATCTGTATTTGTCTTTGACTGTTCTGAACCATTTTCTCAACACCCTTAGGAGGATGTGGAGGTATTGACATGGTGAGCCATTCTTGGGTCAACTTCTTTCATGATCTCTTACTCCTACTACAGAGAATCCCCAACATATCTCCATGTAAATGTTGTGGGCTCTTACAACGCACAGGTGGTTTGACCCGTGTGACAAAGCTGTCAGCTGCCTGGCTGCAGGAGTAAGCTCATGACCTTCTAGGAAAACAGGTGCTTGCCTGGAGCTAAGAGGAGCACCCTCCTGACCATTCACCAACTAGACCTGTGCACCTGGAATGCACGAGAGAGTGGGACACACACCTGGAGGGAGGGAGGGAGGGAGATGGAAAACTGCGGGTGAGTCCATGCACACGGGCTCTGAGGTTCTTGGTTGCTATAGTTCTCTTTAGTTCTGTATCCCACTGCAGTACCTATCCCAGGAATACAATCCAATCCATTCCTTCTTGTGAGTTTGTTTAGTTTGTCTGGACTCTCTAAACCCTTGTAAAATCTTCACTAAATATCAGCTGTGAATGCTTTTCCTAACTGGTGCCCTCCCACACTCATATCTAATTTTTGAACCTAAGTTTTAATTTTGAAATCATATAGATTTACATATTGCAAAAACAAAGGTCCCACATACTCTTCATTGGGGGTTCCTTAAGTAGTGTCATATTATTGAATTTTCATATCAAAGTGAGGTAGATGATACAGCATACACACCCTTGTTTTAGTCGTGTCGGCTTCTATGTCTGCAGGGGCCCCTGAGAACCTGAGCGCTATGCTCAGAAGAGTTAGAGTCTACTTAGAGCAGAAGTATGGAGTAATGACGCTCAGGTGAACAACGGACTGCCGCTTCACCCACTGTCCACTGCGCTCCAGTCCACTAAACACCTGACCTTTGTCTCTTCGCACCCGAAGTCTTGAAATAGCACTGTAACAGCAGCACTGTTTGTGCCATCTTCCCCGTGGCACAGTGAAGGAAACTGAGCCATGAGTAAGTAAAGCAACTGATGTAAAGTCACAGTGTCATTAGGAGGTGGAGCTGGAGTTTAAACACAGGCAGTCTGTCAGAGCCCCTCTGCTATGTGGCAGGACTAATGGCAGATCCGTGGAATGTTGACTCAAACTTTTCTACATCTTTGACCAATCTCCTCTCTCTTTCTCTGTCTCTGTCTCTGTCCCTCCCCCCTTCTCTCTCTCTCTCTCTCTGTCTCTTTCTCTCTCTCTCTCTCTCTCTCTCTCTCTCTCTCTCTCTCTCTCTCTCTCTCTCTCTCTCTCTCTCTCTCTCTCTCTCTCTCTCTCTCACACACACACACACACACTCCCCATGTCTTGTTTTCTGGAGTTACATACTTTCCCAGACACAATCACATTTAAGAAACCATTCAGACTTTGCTCTAGCAGGGCTTGGCGTTCTCTGGAAAGGCACCTTCCTCTAAGTGACAGGCAGAGGCTGTGGAGTTCTCGGAGATCTCACTGCCAAGGATTGCTTCTTGGCATAGCGCTGTGTAACAACCACCGCAAGACAAAGCAAATCCTCTAAGACGGCAGAAGTCTTGCACAGCAGAGGAACAGGTTTACTTGTCAGTTCATGGTTTTGCTTCTAGCCCCACAAGGTTGTAGGTGGTAATGGAGGCCAATGGTGGTGGGGTTGGTGTTGCCCATGGTGCCTCAGTCTGGGGGTGGGCATGAGAAGGGGCACTTGGGAGGGCAAGTCTTAACACATACCACAGGGGGGCATGTTGGTGGGCACGGTGGTGGACATGATGGGGAGCACAGTGGGGGGCACAGCGGGGCAGTTGGTGGGGAACACGGTGGGGGGCATGGCGGGGGACATGGGGGACATGGAGGACACTTGGGTGGTGGTGGGCACTTTTCCCGGGTACACTTGTCAGAGCAGCGCTGCAGCAGCTTCCTTAGACAACTGGGCTGGCATTTGGCCTCACACTTTTGTTCACATCTGGGATCACAGTTCTTGGGATCAAGGGGCTTATTTTTATCATCACTCGACATTTTTTCTTGGATATGGAGGCCTGAGAAGAAATGAGAGACAGAGTGTCAGTGAGGGACAATTCATGGACTTCTTCCTGCTGGACCATGCTGTTCTCATGTGTTTAAGCTCTAGAACATCTAAGCAAGCTGTCCTTGCCTGTGGACTTGGGGTATGTCTGGGTGTCTGCACTCACTTTGATTTTCTTTCATCCTGTTTCTGTTCTAGACTCTAAGCAGGTATTCTTAGGGTCCTGGGATGTCCCAACAACCATAAGACCAGTAATTTCAGTGTTGTTGGTATTTTTTGTAAACTCGTGGGTTTAGTGTAATTCATGCAAGTCATTATTTCAAGGGGTCCATAACTTTTCTTTGATTGCATTGATGAACGCATCGCTGGCTCAGCAAACCCCCCAGCAGGCTGCTTCTCTACCTTCTGGAGGTGTGTTAGTGAACAGGCTTGGAACTGCAGGCACACTTGGGAGTTCTTTCCTAAGCCATGCAGTCTTGAAAACTGCTTTCTTCTCTGGTAGACTGAGGCAGGGAAGACAACTGAGACCATTCTTAGTCCCATGAACCATTCTAGAACCATCCCTCCCTTCCCCTCAGGGGATTGTCAGGCTCTGCCAACTAGTCAGGAAAAGGAAGAAGTCAGGAGAGAAGAGATTAAGTGGGGCATCTAATTTTGTGAATTTATGAATGTTAGAAGCAAGACATATGATTTCCAGAAGGGAATTCCTTTTCTGTTGAGTTTTGCCCTAGGCTTTCCATAGGTCTTTCTCTATGGATAGTTTGACTCCTGGATTTGGACAGGGTTTTTAGTTTCTAACAATACTTTAGAAGTTGGCTTTAGTTGGTATGCCTTCGATTTTTATTTAATAATAAAAAGTAAAATTCCATGAAATGCAGTTTAAAAGTCAGTATGACTCTCTCGGGAGGCAGATCTTTAAATGGAGCTCCAAAATGGGTAATATTCACTCTAGTCCTCGATACTGAAAATAACAAGAAACTTTTACAAAACAAAACCCTCCCAGCCTTCCTCGGTACTGGGGTTGATGCAGATTGTTCTTAGGACACAGGATGCACAAGAACAATCATTGCTGTTCAGATGCCACTCACCCCTTCCTGTTGGTAGTGAGATTGACAAGCAGTCGAGTGAGGTGGATGATAGGGCTGTGCTTGGGGAGGTAGACTTTCCCCCTGGTTCCTCTGCTGCACTCTGAGGAAGCCAGGGGTGGGCTGGGGGCCAGCTCCATTTATGACATCACTACAGCATCATGAGTAGTGAATGTTGGGTGACTCCAGGACTCCCAACTCAAGTCCTGGACACGAGAATCTAGCTATGGTTACTCAACTCTCAGCCTAGCCTTCTCGCTTCTGGTCCCTCAGAATCGATGCTGGGAGAACCTGGCTACGGTCGAGGCTCAGAGGGCAGAAGGCTCGTGACTGCTAGGAACGGAAAAGCTGGCCACCGGTAAACCTGTGGTCTGTTGCTTCCCTAGACTCTCCCAACTGTTTCCCCTTCACCTTTCTGGAAAGTTTGTGGGGTCAATCACTTCTACTCTCTTTTCCAGATTTTAGTCATATGAGACTCTGAAGTATCTTTTATCTTCTCATACTTGCCAGCCAAAGTCCAAAGATGATTTTACCAGTGTCTCTGCATAAATTCTCCCTCCCCTCCCCTGTCTCCCTCCCCTCCATCTCTATGTGCTACTGGTGGGAAGTTAATGATTTTTTTTCCCTCACTCAGGGAGTAGTCACCTCTTGGTATCCAAGGTTAATATTCTTCATTTAAGTAGTGAGTGTAACATTCCAGACCACTTTTGACCAGTCTTGTTAACCCCAGATCCTGCTGTACGGAAAGGCCTTTCAGAGGTTCTTTCTGGCCCTGTCAAAGGCCAGGCCAGGGAGGTTTACAGTTGGAACTGGGCTACAACTGTAGCAATGGGAGACTGGCAAAAAAAAAATAAAGTAGTAAAAGGAGCTACCCAGATACAGGACTTGAACTCAGGCCCAGGAAATTCATCTTGATAGCCAGTCACTGGGGTATCACAAGTGGTTGTTTTTAAAACATTTTTATTTTTCATCTTTTTTAATATGTCTGAGAGTTTTGCCTGCAGGAATCTGTGTGCCCAGCATGTCTAGCTAGTGTCCACAGAGGCCAGAAGAGGGCTCAGAATCCCCGAGAGTGGAGGCACAGAAGTTGTGAGCCGCTGAGTGAGCTCACGTATTCCACATGAGTGCTGGGAGCTGAACCCCGGTTTATTGCAAGAGCAACCAGTGCTTTTAACCACCGAACCTTCCCTCCAGGCCCGCAAGTGACCATTACAAATTTGGTATGACCATATCTAAGGTGTCTACATGGTGACAACAGAGGGTGGGATGAATTAGTGGAGTGGCGGAATGAAAGTGGAAAGTGGGACAGACTGGTTGAAAAAAGAGAAAGAGGTGCATGTCTGAAGGAAGGCAGTGGTGAGGGTAGAGTCTGAGTGCTGATGGCAGAAACAGCACCGCAGAGGTCAGTTTCTGTGGGGAAGTTAAGAGGGAAGTGGAGATGACCCCAGTTTCAAGATGAGAGTGCTATGACTCGTGGGAACTGAAGAAGCATCTTCTTGCACTAGAGGGATAGGTGTTTGAGTCTGAGAATGCTGAGTGTGTTACAGAGGTACCTCCTAGTGATCATGGAGTGCTGAGTGTGGTTACCTGGCCACCTCTTCAGTGATCATTGGAAACTTAGCTTTGGCTTGTGCCACTGGGCCGACCCTCAGGTAGCTTACCTCGAATTTATTTTAATCCAACAGTCTTTACTGAGTGGATGACCATGAGTTGGTCCAGAGACAGGACTGAGGGAGAGGAAAGAAAAGGGATGGGGAGGAGAATCAGTTCACAGAGAACGAAAGAATGAATAAGGCCATAAACAATTAATGCAAGAGGGAGATGGGGCGTTTAACCACTTGGGATAACTGGTATTGGAGACGTAGCCTTGGTGCAGACCACCCATTTTCCTTCCTGTGTAATTTCCCATGAACTCTCGTTCCTCGAAGCTGTTCCCACATCTGTTTGGGAGCCAGTCTCCACCTGCTGTCCAGTTTTAGACACAGCTACCAATCTGGATATGGAGAAGGCAGCCACCTTCCAAAGTCAGTGCCAACGGTGGTGGTTTTTACTAGCCACTGTCCTTCCTTTCCTCCTTTCATTATCACTCAAGAATGTTATGTAGTGAACTGAAAGCAGTGTGATTTGCTCATCTTCTCAGCCTTTCAAGCCCTTTTCTAAAGCTCAGCGTATCCATTGGTGTTGCATTTGGTATCCCTGCTTCCAGCCTCACACTGGGCTTTAGTTTTGTGGGCACCTGGCTGGTGGCAGTTACTAATAAGATGACACATGAAGTGCTTCTTAGGTGACTGGGTCTCAGGAGAGAGGCTGCAAGAGGAGATGAGTAAGTGCTGCAGTCTAGCCAAGATTGGTAGCTAAGAGCTAGGTAGGGCCTTGGTGTCAGATTCCTAGGTTCAAGTCCTGCTTTCATTCCTTACTTCCCTAGTAATTTACTGATCCAGTCTACGTCTCAATTCTGTTACCTACAAAATGATACGATAGTAGCACTCGTTTAGGATAACGTGTAACTTGCCTTGAGTGTCAGACTCATTACCAAGTTTAAAACCTATGCTCTCACCATTGCATAGCCTCACTGTTTTCAGGGTTGTGAAGATCAGAGACACATCGAGAGACACTCAGGCAGTGTTTATTGCATCTGTTGCCAGCATGATGCCTGCCTTCTTCATCCCTTGGCTTTCCGGATCTCTTTCTGTGTCTGTGTCCCTCTTTGTCTCTTTCTCCGCCCCCCATATTTTATATGTGTGTGTCATGTTCGTGCATGTACACAGGTAGGCTCTTGTGTGTGTGTGTGTGTGTGGTGTATGTTCATGTGGGTGTATGCCAGAAGTATTGTGTGTTATTCCTCAGGCTTAGGCACTATTTCTCCTCTCCTCCCCTCTCCCCTCTGCTCCTCTTCTCTTCACTCCCCTCTCCCCTTCCCTCCTCAAGATGTCTCACTGGCTAACAAACCCTAAGGACGCATCAGTCTCACTTTTCCCAACAATGGCATTACAAACATGTGTCACCTCCCTACCATGCCCACTTTTTAAAATACATTGTTTCTGGGTACTGAATTCAGGTCCTTGGAAGAAGCAAACACTCCATCAGCTGAGCTGTCTCCCCAGTCCTGTGTCTCCATCTCTACTTGCTTCTCATCTCTGATCTTGGCTCTGACACGCACCTTTTCAGTTCTTATACTGTTCTTTAACCCTTTCTCCATACTATCATTTTCTGTCTTCCAGCTACATATCCTGGTGATGTTCCCATCAAGATTAAGTATTTCAATGTTAATGTTAAAACATAATTTCTGTTTTGAGTAGGGACAGTTAATATAAATGTCATTAATAAACAATAGTAATTTAGACATGAAGGCCAACCGAAGCCAAGAGATGGCTGGAAGAGATGTCTCAGTGAGTAAGAGTACTTATTCTGCAAAGTGTGAAGACAGGAGTTTGAATCCCTAGGCTGTTCCCACAATCCTGAAGGTGCGGCAGAGTTGGGTGGGTCCTGAGACTTTGTTAACTAGCCCCTCAGTGAAAGTGGTAAGCTTCTGGTTCAGTGAGAGACGATGCCTCCAGGCAAAAGGGTTGAGAAGGATGGGGAGGAACCTGACATCCTGCTGTGGCCTCTGAATTTATGGACATGGGTGTGCACATAGCACACACACACACACACACACACACACACACACACACACACACGTGCGCATGCACATACATGCACACACGCACACATGCACACACGCATGCACGCACACACATGCACATACACACATGCACGCACGCACGCACACACAGACAGAGAGATGGACACACACACAGACACACACACACCAGAAATTCTGTGGTCCCACTGTGTGTGCCAAAAGGTCAGGGAAATTGTAATAATTGGCAATTTTAGCTAAATTTCCTTCTATAGCTTTATGGTAAAGTCTTTTTTCTTCACATTTTAATTTATTCTTTGAGAATTTCAAACATGTATACAATATATTTTAATCATCTTCTCCTGGGGACTTCCCTTCTAAGTCCTCCTGGATCCTTCTTCCATGTCCTTCACCCCAGCTGCCCAAAGCTCCTCTTCTTAGGGGTGGGGCTTAAGAGCTTTCCCCTCGTTTTGCTGGGATATTGATGAACTTGATCATGCCCAGGTGTTGTGCACACAGCCATAGCTACTTGAGTAAATGAGTGCAATAGCCCTGCCAGGTCCAGAAGACATTGTTTTGCTCTGGTCCTCCTTAACCTCTGTCTTTTCTACTCTTTCTGCTCACTCTTTTGTGACATTCCCTGAGCAGGAAGTGTACAGGAAGTGTGATACAGAGGTCTCTTTTAGGGCAGAGCATTTTATAGACACATTTCATTCTCTGCACTTTGACAAGTTGTGAGTATCTGTATTAACCATTGTCCACTGCAAAAAGATGCTCATTTTGAGGAGGATTGAGAACTGCACTGTGAGTGCAGAGAGTATTTTGAAGGTAATTTGGCACTATGTTAACTTAGTAAAATAATAGTAATAGTTTTTCCCCTAGGTCATGTGAGCTCCCCAGCCATGGATTCTTGGCCAGATTTATAGCAACAGACCTGAGTTTACTCCTGTAGAGAGAGGTCTTAAATCCAACTAGAAAACAGTTGGTTCCTCACACAGCATTCATACCACTATTGTACTCATGGACAAATCTTTCAAGGATCATTATCATAGCTCACAGTGTTCTCAGCTGGGCAAGATCTTGATTTTTCTTCATTGAGGCCTACATGGCACCTTCTGGTACTATGAAAGCTATCAAGCATGGAGGAAGCTTCCTGGTCTGTATCAGTTTGATTTTTCTATGTCTTGTGTCCAGTGTATGGTGTCTTTAGTAATAGGGTCTTACAATCAAGTTCTGGTGGGCAACTGGGAACAATGACAATAGCTTGTGTTGCTTTTGGTGGTCTCTGGGGTCTCATTGATCAACAAATAAAAAGGAGGTATTCCATACATGGCTTTTTGCTTGCTAATCGATGACTTCTTGGAGTAGAATTAACCTCTGTGTAGAACAACTCCATTTAAACTTTTGTTTGTTCATTTGTCTGTCTGTCTACCTACCCATCCATGAAGCCTATAAAATAGTAAGTTTTCAAATGAATAGTTCAAATATTGCTAGTATTAGTTACCCCTATCCACATTCCCTCCAGTGTCCCCATTGAACCTACACCCCCATTGTTATTTTTCTATTTTTCTTGGTAAATTTTGTCAAATAAGCAGTACTCAAAGAATAAAGTCAGGATGGATCACTATTCCTTCTCTTGAAGACTTTTAATACCTCTTCCTTCCCCCAGGGTTTGACTCTTCTCTCAAGGTGAAATCTCTAGTAGATCCTATTGACTCTTAGGGTCATGCTAAGAAATGAGTCTCTGTTCATTTCCTACTACACGAGCAACCTTATATCCATAGCCAGAAGACAATTTCCCTGAATGCTGTAATTCTTCCTCTTTCCCACCTGCACTGCTGGGGGTAAGATGCCTCTACAAGAAAGGAGATCATCTTCCCCATTGGCTGTTTGGAGTTTCTGCTCCTCCTGGCTCATCCAGCTGTTTCTGGTTCTGAGTAAGGGTTGGTACTATGTACAGAAGAGAGCAATGACAACAAAACATTCTAAGTTCTCTGTAATACTGTATTCTATTTTTCTTCCCTGGAAGATCCTCTCCCTGGCACTCACATATAAGAGAAAGCATACAATATATGTACTTTTAGATCTGTGTTATCTTATTCAGGATGGTTTTTTTCTAGCATTATACATTTACCTGCATATTTCATAACCTCATTTTTTCTTAACAGCTGGATAATGTTCCATTGTATAAATGTACCACATTTACATTGTCTGTTCATCAGTTGATGGACATCTAGTCTGTTTCTGATTTCTGGCTGTTATGCATAGAGCAGCAATAAACATGGATGAGCAAGTATCTCTGTAGTAGGATGATTTGGGTATATGATCAAGAGTAGTACAGCTGGATCTTGAAGTAGATCAATTCCCAGCTTCCTAAGGAACTGCCACACTTGTTTCCATAGTGTTTGTGCAAGTTTGCACTCCCACCAGCAATGCATAAATGTTCCCTTTTCCTATATTCTTGCCACCATATGCTGTTATTTGTAAAAGAGAAGATATGGTTGAAGGACACCTACAATAAATCCATATGGAAATCTACTACTGCAGAAGCTTCCAAAAGCAAATATACACATAAAAGGAATCTAAATGAAGTCACCAATTAGTAGAAGTGACAATGCTCCAAGCAGACAACTTATGCTATCAAGTAAAACCTCCAATTCCAGGAATGGGTTGCATCTTGCTGAGTCATTAGCCAAAGGGGTCCTATGAAATCCCCCGAACAATATAGGCTATTGGTTTCTCTTCACAACTTAGTAGTAAGGCTCTATTGTTGAAACACTTATATCATTGGACACAGAGAAGTTGAGCTGGCACCTGACTTGAAGCCTCACTCCTACTGAGTAGCATTCATGGGGCTGGAAAGTATTCTGCACACTACTGGAGGAGAAAAAATAATCATCATTATCACCAATCTATAAACCCTACAACAGTGACCTGGTACACTAGTGACTGCAAGATAAACCAATGCAATAATGGCACTAATGTTATGAGATTAATCAAACACTTTGTGATTGGATTTAAGGCCCATTTAATGTGATGTAATCCATACTTGACACTGCTAAAATTGCCAAGGACCTGAGACTAGATAGGTCATTGACATAGGGGAAAGCCTATACTATTATTCTGCCAAAGGAACATAGCAATACAATGACTCCTCATCACATACTGCTATATCCAGAGATCAATGCCTCACTCAGTTCACATCAGAGAGTCTTTTTCTTGTAGATAGCAACTAATGCAGAGACTCACAACTGGACAATGAGAGAGTGAGAGATTTTGGAGCATTCAGTCTTGAAAGGGATGTTTTCATCAGACCCTCCACCTCAAGGCTGAGAGATACATGTGGAAGAGGATGCAGAAAGATTGTAAATGCCAGAGCTCTAAGGAAGCAGTGTCTTCCATGTACAACAGGGCTGATACACATATGAACTCACAATGACTGTGACAGCATACACAAGGCCTGTATAGGTTCAAGCCACTTGGGGTCCCAGCACTAAGAGGAGGAAGATGATGCGAGGTTCCATCTAGAACCAAGAAGCTGTTTGCAATTGATACCTGATGGGAGAAAAATCAGTTTTCTCCAATGAAGTGTCACTAGGAATATCAACTACACTCCAGGGCATGCCTCGTGACCAGTATTAGTAGACCAACACAAAACAAACATCTTGGCTTTTGTTGTGTACTTCTTATTGTATGTTTTGTCTTACTGGTCTTTTGAATGTTCTGATTTTCATTTTTGTGTTTGTTTTTTGTGTTTGCTTTTACTTGTTTTAAAAGAGAGAACATAATGTTGGGTAGGTGAGGAGTGGGGGGATGTGGCAGAGATTGGGGGAGAGTAAGGAGCATGATCAAAATACAGAGTAAGAAAAGAATTTTTAAAATTAAAACCTCAGCAATTGAACTAAATTAACAAAAAGAACTATTCTGAGCTGATGCAAGATGCTTCCGGGCTTGCCAGGGTCTTCAAGCTGACTTTTATTTCATCAAAGTGAATGTGCTCTTCAGGACCTTCCCTTCTATTGCATGGTTGGAATTTTTTTTTTTTTTTTTTTTTTTTTTTTTTTTTTTTTTTTTTTTTTGGTTTTTCGAGACAGGGTTTCTCTGTGTAGCTTTGCGCCTTTCCTGGAGCTCACTTGGTAGCCCAGGCTGGCCTCGAACTCACAGAGATCCGCCTGGCTCTGCCTCCCAAGTGCTGGGATTAAAGGCGTGCGCCACCAACGCCCGGCCACATGGTTGGAATTTTGATCATGTTTCTTTAACATTGGCAAAGGCATCTCCTTTGCTCTCTTCCTGTGGCTCCTGCATTCAGCCAGTTCTTCTCCAGCTTCTGTTGGCTTAGATCACTTCATTCTTAGAGGGTCTCTTGGACAGGATTTTAATCAAAGCTAGCACCAGTTTTTCTTTCCTTGTGCCTCATAGGTGACTCATGGGATCCTGCACACCTCTTTCTCTCCCCAATCACCATTAGTGATGTTTCCTGACATTTACACTCATTGGATTCAGGGAGAGGGGAGTTTCAAGATATCTTCATAACTCTAGTTCTGTGTTTATCTTGCTTGGTTTCACTGTGAATTTTGAGGCTGTTGTGGCCTTTTTCGGTCCTTTCTCCTCTGGGTCCCCCATGACCTGGACAGGGTCCTGCCTCTCTAGCCTTGTCTACTATTCTTTCTGAGATCTTCCTTCTCTGCAGAAACCTTCCAACTTTTCAGCCTCTTTTCTCCTCACACACTTACATTTCATCTCATTCTTTACGTTACTGCAGCCAAGCCAAAGGATTCCAAAGCCTGTACTCTTGCTGTTTTCTATGACCAAATGTTAAAGCCCTCGAGCTGATTGAACAAAGTGAGAATCCATCTATCTGATCTTTCCCAACATGCCCCTTATTGTGAGCCCCAACTCTAAACAATATTGCTATTCAACAAAGCTGCTTCTATATCAGAATCTGCCAGGCTCACACAGCCTGCTGCCCCCTTCTCCTTCTCAGCCTCACAGCACCTGTGCTCTTAGGGTTTGGTAGCTGTTTCCTTAGCCACAGGGTCCTGGCCAGTGTTGGTGAACGATACTGATCGTCTACCCCCATCAGTCTTATTTCCCGCTGGACTGTTGTCTTCACCAGCATCATTGTCCTAGACAGACGTCCTTTCCTCCTTCCCTCCATTTCATGCTCTATTATACGGCCACAGTGGGTTGCAATGTCACAAAAGCTTAACTACAGAACTTAAGAGGAGGGCCAAGGTTGCTCATTAAGGCTATGGGAACCGTACCAATCTGGCCCCAGTGCTGGTTTTTCTACTTTCTGTATTATTCCTGGTGTCAGGCTACATGCAGTTCTCAAAATTTACCGTGTCAGTTTCTGGAAAGTGCATTTTCATTTTCTGCCAGGCATGTCTTCCTCCTCCTGTGCTCAACTGTAAGTTGATAAAGAATTTACCTGAAACATTTATCTGATTCAGGCTGCTAGTTACTGCAGCCAGCCAGATCTTTCTAAAACAATGTTTTTTTGGATTGGAGATTAGATCTTGGGCTTCACACAGCCTAGGCCAGTGTTCTGTACTCCTGAGTTATATTCCCAGTCCTCCTTTTTCCCCCCTCGCTTTGTTACAGGCTACTAACTTATACTCAGGCTAGCCTTAAACTTTCTGGGAATACTGGCCTGGCCTCTACTATAAGACCTGGTGCATTCTGAGATTTTTATCTTCGTATTTTGTAGTTATAGAATTCTCAGTCTATTTCCATCATTTGATGATCTAGTCTAGAGAACAAGACCACTTATTATCTTTGTGACCCAGTGCCCAGTATGTACCCAGCATGCTAGTCTCTCAATAATAAAAGCTTATTGTCATTTAAACATTATTTAAACAGCTCTGAGTTATTCTCTCTAACTGGAATGCCCTTCCCCTTTGCCCCTTTCGTCTAGCTGATCTGTACAGTTTGAAAACCTTGCCTTTCATGCAAGACTCTCCTTCCTTCTCCCCTTGCCCCCAGAACACCCCCTAAAGCTTCTACTGGGAAGCAGCTCTGGACACGTGTCCTTTTTCACAAAGTGCCCTCACTCCAGAGAGGGGACTTTTATTATTGCCTCTTTATTGTTGTCTTGGGCCTCATATTTAAGATGTTCAATGACTATTTGAGGGATCTCTGGCTGGATTTGCAAGATGAGCTAAGATCAAATGAATTATCCAAAGAGAGATATCTGGTTCCTGGAAGGTGGGGTCTTCTCTATGGGTTAGCCTTAGTCATCAGGATATCTGAATCAGGCTAACAGTGACAAACCAAGGTAGCACCCTCAGCCCCAAGGACTGGAAATTCTACAGTCCCAGATGCAGCTCCATCTGCTCCAGAGTCCCAAGCAGAAAGGGACTTCCCATGAGATTTAGACCTCAGTCTCCCTTTCCTAGGAGCTCAATCTTTCTTACCATGAATTTCTACTTCCCACAACAAACATATTTTTCTGTCTTCTGAGAGCTGTAGGAGCAAGGGAGGATCTGAGACTAGGGACTTGAAAGGAAACCACCCAGGCAAGGGGTGTATAGAGGAGGCTGGGTAGATAGGATCATTCTCCAGAGGGAAGGCAGGCCTTCCCATCTCTGACATTGTGAGTACAATCTGCCCAGGGCCACTTCCCAAGGCTTCCTGCCAAGCTTCTGCTGCCTGTGCCCTGTGATCCAGCAAGGGGCAGAAACTGACTAGAGCACATGCCGTAACAGAGGCAGCAGACATGGAGAGAAGATTCTTCAACATGTTGGGAGTGTTTGCAGCAAGACCAGAGCACAGGCACAAAAGTCTTTATGCATGGAAAGAAGATGAAAAACAGATCAATTTTCCTCATCTGATATAGTATTAGAAACTAGGAAAGTCGGGAGGTGTGTTCTTGCTAATTTCTTGACCAGGTTTGCTTCATACGTATATATGATAGGAGGCTGAATTGACTTTTATTTTTACTTTATGTGTATGAATATCTATATGTAGGTACGTCACATACATGAACGTACTTATGGAAGCCACACATTTCAGATCCCTCTCTCTCTCTCACCTGATGTAGGTGTTGGGTACCAAACTGGATCCCTCTGGGAGAGCAGTGCACACTCTGAGCAGCTGGGTTTATAAACTCTCTGGCTCCAAAAACTTTGTTTTCTTAATGATCTTCTGTTGCCACCAGATGGCAGCACACATTGAGACAACAGCCCTTCTAGCCCTGTCTTTCAAACAGCTAAGCTGTGGAAACAGCCTAAATGGCTACTGCTAGATGAATGGATTGGAGAATGTGATAACTACACACAGCAGAACACCGTTCAGCTTTTAGAAATAGGATAGCCTGCCATCTCCAAATATGTGTGGTTTTTGGTAAAACAAATATTTTAATATCCCATTTATCTAGTCAAATGTACTCAATATTCTCATCTCAGAATCCTTAACTGAGATGTAAGGTAACATGTTCATAAATTCAGACATAGGATGGAACGTCTTTTGGGAGTATTTGTTATGCAACCTACCACCCAGTTACAAAGAGAAAACCTATCTCAAAAAAAAAATAATTGTCAATACTCATCAACTAGAATTCTGTTGGCTGCTGTATTTGTTTTGCTCATAAAGTTTTATGTTTCTTGAATGCAGAACACACACACACACACACACACACACACACACACACTATTAATTTTTTGAGACATCTTATGTAGTTCTGTAACCCAGGTTGTCCTCAGACTTGCCATGTAATGGAGGATGGCCTTCTTCCCTCCCTCAATTGCAGGGACTACCACCGGCTTACACATATATTTGAATCTCCTAAAAATTTTAACAAAACCAGGGGTGCCTTCTAAAAGCATTAATCCTGCTTCTACAGAGATAGTCTCAAACTTACTGTGTTTATTTTGGCATTGTTTGTATTAGAACGGACATTCCTTGTACTAGAATATCAGACAGAGGGTGACATTTGAAGTTTTGATTGTAAATTAGTATCTTACAGCTATATGTAACAGAGACCATAAGCTGCTCATAATCTTTAGTTTCATTTGGTAGGTAGCTGATACATGGCACAATGAATACAATTCAAAGGGAATATTGTTTTCTCTTTGTGACTCAGTGTCTTGACCCTCATGTTTCCATCCTGCTCAGTATCTCCATCACTGGCCACCTAACTCTCCTTAGGTCTACCTTTCCTCTGGGAATGAGGCATTTTATGGGATCTGGTCAGTTGGACTTGAAAAATGGAGGGTTTCACAGGGTTCCTCTTCCTTCCCCTGGATGCTGTCTTCCTAGCTAAGCCTAAGCCGTTAGTCCTTTTTCTGCACCGTCGCCCGTTCCCAGTTGCCCATCCCCACTCATGGGCATGTATTAGTCTAGATGATACCGGGGAAGAATAGTTGAGATTCTTCAGGGAGAATGCCTTTGATGGAAGGAACAGAAACTAGGCATGTGTCTGATGGTTGGGGATTGGATTGCAGGTACAGAAAACGTCCTGAGAAGATTTTGAGAGGGAGGAGGGAGGCTGAGGAGCAGGGGAGTTAGGAGCTTCACTAACTTCTCTGTGGCACATGGCAGGGATGGCTTCTCAAATGAACTGTGAGCTCATTTAGGAGAACCACCTTTTTCCTGTATGAAATCTGGAGAAAATGTAGTATGTTTTGATGTTTTTCTTTCCATAGAACACTCTTTCAGCTTCCAGTGGTAGGTGTGGTTAGGGATCAGTGTCTTTGTGGGTACAGGATACAGCCACAGAGGAACGGGTCATAGTCTCACCCATGGCAGTGGTGGTTACTACAGAAGCACAGGCCTGTCCATCTTGAAAAGATGTAATGTATTGTCTATGGGGCAGATGGGAGGCCTTTGCTGGTTTATTGTGGAGGTTTCAGGTTTAGTTAGAGATGGAAAGAAGAGGCTTTTTTTGAGATGTCTGTGGTTCTAGTTTTCAAAGGAAATTGAATCTGTGATGAGAGGAGAATCCACCCACTACATGTCCAGGGAGAGGACGGTGATCTCGGAGATGTCATCTCTGCTTTGGTGGGCCTTCCTATTGGCATGGGAGATGCTTCAGAGGGACATATTTCTGTTGGCCAGGGAGTGGAGGACAGGGCTCCAGAACCTGGGGAGGGAATTGAGGAGGACTTTGTGTTGCTGCTGCTGGCAGGTCATTTTTCTGTGGCTGAAGGGAATCTGTAGGAATAGCACATATTCAAAAATTTCCCTTCATTTTGTTCCCAGGACCTGCTGAGACCAGCACAGCTCTGCTATTTCATGTGCCAATGACCTTCTCAGCAGTCTTTCTGGCATAACCTTGATGTCCACAACACTGGCAGCAACTTCCAGGCAAAGAAACTCTTTGGAACCCTAACCATCTCCTTTCTGTCTTCAGGTGAGCAGACCTAGCTTGTGGTCCATGGTGAACACCATCCACGTGGTGTCCAGTGCAAGGGGGGGGGGGCAGCAGGTTTGGCACTGATGTAGCACTGTGGAGGTTAGGGACAGGGCAGGTTTCAGCCAGGGGGACTGGGGTCTGTATTGTCCCATTAGCTGTGGGAGGTGGATAACAGCCCTAGACTGCAAGAGTTAAGGGATGAGTTTGACAGTGAGGCAGGTACTGAGTGGATGTTCCACTGCAACTCCAAAGGAGACACAGACAGAAATCAGTGAGGATGGGGGCAGCAAGTGTGGGCGGAGGGAGGTCCTCACAGAAGCTTCCTGCCAATCCTGCTCTTATTCCATCGACCTAGAAGCGGAAGGCGTATGTTTACGTGGGGCTTGCAGCAGAGCTATCTGATATCGATGTGACCAGAAATGCCCCGTAGTCCTGCTCCCCGTCCTCACCAACTGTGGAAGCCCAAGGTCCCTTGATCCAGGCACACAGAGCTGCTTTCTGTGCAGGGGAGGCTGCTGCTGATTTCCCTAGGCTTCATGGTTCTTCTGAGGCTGGAGGTTTCGGGTCTGCCTTCAGAACAGGGCGTTACTCCAGTGCCCATCTCCTCCTTTGGGCTGGTCTTCATCCCTTCTCTTCCCCTTTTATTCCATCAGCAAATGAGCCTCTGCTCCGCTCACTCTTCCGTGAGTTCACAGTATGAGGCAGCTATACTCTCTCTCCTGTCCTCTTCACACTGGTTGTGAGGGGTAGTGACCGCCCCAAATCCTGGAACGAAGGAATATTAGCTTATCACACAGACAGACAGACAGGCCCCCCCCCCACAAGTTTTGCCCAATCCAATATATTGCTTACCACCTGTGGTCATCTCAGCTAAGGAAAATGAAAATACTCTGAACTGAAAACAGGCCATCTACTCTCATTTGTCTTGATTTATCAGAGATTTTCTCAAGAATTAAGTAGCTATATATATGTGTGTGTGTGTGTATACATTACTGATAATAATTATGGTAAAAAGTCTCTATATTTCTTACAGTCTTTTTTTTTTTTTTGATTTTTCGAGACAGGGTTTCTCTGTGTAGCTTTGTGCCTTTCCTGGAACTCACTCTGTAGCCCACGCTGGCCTCCAACTCACAGAGATCTGCCTGGCTCTGCCTCCCGAGTACTGGGATTAAAGGCGTGCACCACCACCGCCTGGCTAAAAGTCTCTACATTTCTAAAAAACAATTGCTCTATAACTTCCTTTTATTAGACGCACATGTGTCTAGGAATTTATGTGTCTTTATCAATATTAACCTTTACAATCCTCACCAAATCCTTTGAAAAACCAAGATCCACCTTCAGTGACCCATTTGTCGTTCCAAAGGTCCTGGACAGGTACATGACACCTTCTCCAAAGATGAAGGGCTCTACCTCTGTCTCTGAGTGTGGTTGCTTTTTTGTTTTTTTGAGACAGGGTTTCTCTGTGTAGCTTTGCGCCTTTCCTGGAACTCACTTGGTAGCCCAGGCTGGCCTCGAACTCACAGAGATCGGCCTGGCTCTGCCTCCCGAGTGCTGGGATTAAAGGCGTGCGCCACCACCGCCTGGCGCTTTGAAGTCTTTAATGCTTTAACCTATTCCTTCAACAAATTCCCTGGTTACTGATTATATTTGACCATTTACTGATGAGTTATGGGAGGGACTGTCACAGATGAGAAAGAAAGATCTGTGTAGGAAGGGCAGCAACTGGGATAGCCTTTGGGTAGATTGGAAGGGTAGAAGGCACACAGGTACTTTCAGAAATCAGGACAATGGGATTTTCTCATTGGTACATTTCCCTGAGTCTCACACTGTCCAGGTAGGCATTCTAGCCCACCCAGCCCCAAACAGTCCCTCCCCAGGAGATACATGGTAGGAATATGAAAGTGTAGGCTCTGTGTGTGCTAGCATTGGAGTGCCACTAAGCCTGGCAGGAGATAGGGTTTTCAGATCCAAGAGAGGCTTGACTTTGGTGATGGGCCTCACTTTTGATCTTGAGACTTTAAGCTCCTCTGTGATCCCATGCCAGGAAAAACTCTGTCATGCTATGGGTAAAGACTCTGGGAAAGCCCTGTGATTTTCAGATTGAAACACGATGAACTCTGTGATCTTTTAATTCACAGATAGTATTTCATATTATATGGGGAGTTGTTTCTAGTCTTTCCTGAAACATTTGGATAATCAACACCCATCTCCTGAGCACCTACTGCCTGCCAAGCTCTGGGCCTTACTTTAGGGATCCGAGAAGAACTCAGGGTTGCTTGCTATACTCATCTCAGGGAAGAAAGATCAGAGAAAGCACTCCTCAGAGCATTCACTCAGGTTTCATGTTGAGAAGGAGAGGGTGGCAGGAGATGTGACGAGGATGCAGGGAGAAGACGAGGATGGTTTTCCCAGACTCTGATCCTGAGAGTACAGCAGTCTCCTAGGTTAAACATCGTTGGCTCACTTAGATCAGCCACGATTTGCTTCTATTAAATCATATTTGCTCTTCAAGATGTTAAACCAGTTGCCATACCTTGGATGGTTGCAACTGTAGGACTTTAGTTCTGGTCTGGATGAACTTGTCTGCAGGAGACGGCAGGAGGGGGGGAGGTAGAGATGATGAACAGGTCCAGCTTCATCTCACATGCGCATTCTGTGGGGATCTCTTTGATGGGGAGGGTGATGGTTATGAATAGTTCAAAAGCAGGATTGAGTGAGTGAGGAGAAGGTTCAACCCTCTAGGAAGATCGGCAGCACCTACAGTGAACCCCAATGTAAGGATTCCTACCCATAATATGTACACAGGCTCAGAAAGTGTTCAGGAACAATTGTTTTTAGACAGGGTTTCTCTGTAAAACAGCCCTGGCTGTCCTGGAACTCACTCTGCAGACCAGGCTGGCCTTGAACTCACAGATATCCGAGTGCCTCTGCCTCCCAAGTGCTGGGATTATGCACCACTGCCCAGCTCAGAAAGTGATCAAATGATAGTTTTTATGACATGTTAAAACCTCTGAAGAGATGCTAACCTGTTGATGTTAGAGCCATCTTTTCATTGTTATTGTTCTTTAAACTAGTCTCTTTGATGTCTTTATTCCATATAGGAACTGAAACTGAATTTTAGTCCTTTTTCTAAAATACCTGAATCAGCCCAGGATACTCTCCAGTCTTCCACCCAAGACCTCAGGACCATATCATCTCTCTCTTGGAGAGACCATAGCTTGTATAGTATTCCTGAGACATGCACTTGTATGGAAAGTTTAGAAACCTCAGATTCTATCCAGCTTGAGCTATGCACACCTCCTTCTATCAGTATTCTTTGCTTAGCAACTCAGGACCATCACCTGCATGGAGCTGAGTTATATACACCCTGCTGCAAACAGTGGAATGTTACTTTTCCTAATAATCCCTTGTTAACTTCCTCTTTGTGGTCAGTTTCCATTCAAACAGGACCTGGAACAAATATGGATGGGAAACAGAGTGTTGATCTAGTTAGTCTGCATGGTTTGGAGAACCTGCACAGTAAGGTGAACTGTCTCCAAAATGAACCTTTAAGGTAACTTTTCTTTACCGTATATGTCTATGCATAATTGTACACATATATGTAAAGTTTATATATATAAACATCATATATTATTCATAAAGTATATAAAAACATTATACACACACACGCGCGCGTGTGTGTGTGTGTGTGTGTGTGTGTGTGTGATTAAAATGAGATGTGTCATGGGAAAAGGCTTATGTAGTAAATAGAAGGTGGTATCACCTAAGCCTAACAATCAGAAAACCACTGACCTTTTGCCCTTTAGTAACTGACTCCTCCTTCTACTGGACCCCATAAAGGAAAGCCCCAAACAACAATCAGGGGCCCCGATGCTCAAATACAGTGTACCCTGTTGTGGGATGGTCTGTATGTCAAATTGCCCTGATTGGTCAATAAATAAAATACTGACTGGCCAGTGGCCAGGCAGGAAGTAGGTGGGACAAGGAGAGAGGAGAATTATGGGAAGCGGAAGGCTGAGGAGAGAGACACTGCCAGCAGCTGCCATGACCAGCAGCATGTGAAGACGCCGGTAAGCCACCAGCCACGTGGCAAGGTATAGATTTATGGAAATGGATTAATTTAAGCCATAAGAACAGTTAGCAAGAAGCCTGCCACGGCCATACAGTTTGTAAGCAATATAAGTCTCTGTGTTTACTTGGTTGGGTCTAAGCGGCTGTGGGACTGGCGGGTGACAGAGATTTGTCCTGACTGTGGGCAAAGCAGGAAAACTCTGCTACAGTATACCCCTGCTGTTCAAATGCAGTGTACCCCTGCTGTTCAAATTCAGTGTACCTCTGCTGTTCAAAGGCAGTGTACCCTTGCTGTATACCCCTGCTGCTCAAATGCAGTGTACCCCTGCTGCTCAAATGCAGTGAACCTGATCTTCTCTATTGCTTTGCTTCTGAAAAAAGCTCTTGACACTTTGCAATCTCTATTTGCATCTTCAATTCTTTGAACAAGATGCCAAAGACATGGAAATACCAAATCCAGACAGTACCTTCAAGTAACTGTCTCCAGGCAGCTCTCCATCTGTTTCTGTGGCTCACACTTGATTTGGACTGATTTTAGCATGCAGAGGAAATATTAGAGGACTGGCCATCCCTATGCCTAAATGTTTGAAGGCTGGGCAAACCCTGGAGATCGTTATGGCATGAAACTTAGCTTTTGGTTTACAGTTTTGGTGAAGAAGTTGAACTGTAGATGTTTCCTTTTTTTTTTTTTTCCCTTAATAACCTTTCTCCACACCAAGGAAGCTAATTTTCAGATTCTTTCATTTGCTGGGCTTCTCTGTGCCAGCTGGCCACTCAAGAGCTTGAGGAATAATGCCAAGATTGGTTTTAGTAACACTGGCTTGATTGAGACATAGGTAGAAATTCTGATTGTTTCCAGGTATGGTACCACATGTCTGTAATCTGTAATTCCAGTATGCAGGAGGCTGAGATAAGAGAATTGTGACCCCCCAGGATACATATTCTGGACAAGAGGGGCTGCTTAGTGAGACTCTACCTCAAAAGATGAAAATCAAATAAATAGTAATAACACCCCCAACAATAGCAACAAATCTGAGCTGGAACTTAGCTAGAAGCTTGCTGTTTGGGCTAGCTTTCTTAGTGCCGGCAGTTGCTGGGCAGGCAAGTGGGAAAGAAAAGTCAGCAGTGGCCTTTCCCAATTCTGGACCATGCATGCTATAATACCAACTTGCCATGCAAGACGTGCCTCCTGGTTCTATAGTGGCACAACTGTTAAGGGGGCAAATGAATGATTTCTGATTGTATCTGAGGCCCATTCTCCAGGAGGGAGTGCATTGCTTACACTATGGACCTAGTCAAAGGCATGTGACTGAGGAGTTCATAGGCACCAGGAGAGAACCTACTACTTTTGATTTGCTAAATGGACATGCTGCCAATCTATATGTTTGAACCTATGGACTGGTGCTACCTCAGCTTTGATCAAAGAAGCTCTCTGTTGTAGCGCATGGTGGTTAATTTAGATTCAACGTTGTGTCAAAATATTGAGACCAAGTGACTGTCGAGTGGTCAGCCTTTGATTAGACATCCATGTCACCCCTCCAAGGCTCAGGAAATGCTGAAGAAAAAGGGTCAGAAGAAAAGTGCGAGTGTGATGGAGAGAAGGACTGTGAACTGTCTTATCAGCATAACACGGCCCTCACACTCAAACTCATGGAAGCTGCAGCTGTCTGCAGAGTGTCCACACAAGACTGAGCCCATCAACGTTCAGTCATCCATGTGTCGGGGCGGGGGGAGCATGGGACTCTGCCACAATCAGGGTAGATACTGGCACTGGACAGCTTCAGGGGGAGAGGAAGTCATTATTTCTAGTGATGCAGTCATTGACAATTTGCTCGTTCCCCAGTGCGTCAGTCCACAGCCAGGCCCATGTGGACAGCCCTGGTTAAACCTAGTGGGTCACAAAGCAAAAGCAAAAGCAAAACAAAAAGACATTGAAGTGGGAGGGGAGCTTCCTGGAAGGGGGAGAAGGGAGGGAGTTGGTGGGAATGTGTGTGTGTGTGTGTGTGTGTGTGTGTGTGTGTGTGTGTGTGAGAGAGAGAGAGAGAGAGAGAGAGAGAGAGAGAGAGAGAGAGAGAGAGAGAGAAGAGGATGGAAGATGAGTGTTACCAGAATGTATTATACGTATGCATGAAACTATTAAAGTCTAAATTAATTTTAAAAAAGCAAAGAGAATAAAAATGCAGATTGTCACTTGATTCTGAAATTAGTTGTAATAGGCAGCCATCTGCCTGATGCATCAAAATACTTAACGGCTGGCCATCACTTTTGTCCTCCTGTTCTGATTCTTTACATCTAGTTATAAGAGGAAACACAGCTGAGGTGGGCAAGTAGGCATTTGAGAAATGGTGGACTAAAACCACAGGAATGCATATAGGAAATGTACTGAATTATTTTGTGACCTGTTTCCTCTGTATGAAAGACCCTTTGTCTCAGTTACCTTTTCTTTTGCTGTGATAAAACACTGGCTGCCTTGGGTCAGAAAGTTTACTTCAGCTCCTAACTTATAGCTCATCACCAGGGGAAGCCAAGGCAGGAACACAAGGAGGGAATCTGGAGGTGGGAACTGAAGAGAGCACCCTGGAGAAAAAGCTAGCTACTGATGCATTTCCTCTGACTTGCTCAGCTAGCCATTTTCTTTACTTTTCTTTTTTTTTTTTTTTTTGCTCACTTCATCACCTTTATTCAAGTCTTAGCTGAGAAACAGAGCAAAAGAAAGAATGAAAGTCATTCACACAAGAAAGAAGGAAAATTCAGCTGTCACTGTACACAGATGACATGATTCTACGTGCAGGAAAATGTCAGTGACTCCACCACAAATGATTAGAACTAGTAAACAAATTTAACAAAGTGATGGGCTAAATATACAACATACAAAGCCTACAGCATTCCTATGCACTAAGAGCAAATGGCATGAAACAGAAATTTTAAAAAAGAAAGCCCCATTTACAGTAGCTACTAATCTTACACTACCTAGATACAAATTTAACTAAAGGGGCCATTTTTCTTATACTGTGGGGGCAGCACCTTCTAGTTGTAGCAGGAGGAGGATTAGTTGCCTTTGGCTCCCTCTTGTGCCTTGGTCTTTGGTTGCTGCTGACTCCTGCTATCAGAACCAGAATTTCTAGGCTTCTAATACTGACCAAGGAACTGTGGCTTTTTAGGAAACTTCTGGGGTTTCAACTCCGGGTTGGGACTGTTGAGGCGCCCAGCCTCTAGGATCTAGTAACTGCCAGGTTGTTGGCTTCTCCAGTGTGAGACAGTCACTGTGACACTTCTCTTGATGTGAGGCACCTTGGCCTCAAGGACCTGCAATGCCAGGTTCTCAGCCTTTCAGATGTGAGATAACATTTGCTACTATTTCAATGGAAGCTGATTCACTACATTCTTTACTACATTTAAATATAGTCACCTTATCCGTTCTGTTGCTCCAGAGCGCACCAATACACCTTTCCCTTCCTTAACTGGCCAGTACTCTTCCACCTGCCTGAAACACAGACCAACTGGGAAATGTTCATGAATGTGTTGGGTATAGGAGTGTACACACGTGTGCATGTAGAGGCTAGAAGCTGACATCTGTTGTTGTCCTCAGTAGTTTATCCACTTGAATTTTTGAAATTAAACCAGGAGCTCAGAAATTGGCTAGACTGGCTGACCAGCAAGCCCCAGAGATCCTCCTGTCTCCGTCTGTCCCTCCCCCTATCATGGAATTACGGGTGCTCACAAATGTGCCTGGCTTTTTATATGGGTGTTATCTGAACTCAGATCCCAAGCCATCTCCCCATTTCCAAAATGGAAAAATTGAAGAAGAAGAAGAAGAAGAAGAAGAAGAAGAAGAAGAAGAAGAAGAAGAAGAAGAAGGAATGTAAAGAGCAAGAATTTGTATTTAGATGTGGGATTGATAACTGTCAAATAAAAAGCTTCAAGTGCAGACATCATGTCTGGCCTTCTAAAATGTACTGTGATATACACACAAAATTAATATTCTGTGTCAAGTACCCACCATCAAAAATGTCATAAAATTGAACCATGTTCCACATTTCCTAGATTTAACATGAAACCTGCCAAGAGAAAACTGCAAAGTGCAGTTATCATGAGAAGCTGATGCTCTGTGTTGAGTGTATAATACTGTGCAATGAAATTACCCCTCAATTCCTTGCTTTGTCGCCATTTTAAATTCATACTCCACTTATTAGAAGAACCTGAAAACACTGGGTAGAGGTTTCTATCTGCTCTGTTGCCAAGGCCTCCCCAATCCTCATTACCATCCATACCTTGCAGACTCTCTCTTAGTATTTCAAAAGTGCGTCCTTCTCCCTGTCAGCTCCCACATACTCAGCACCACCATTTCACTCTTGATTAACATGCAAGTTCTTTCAGTCATTGGTGTTACCCAAGATTTTCAAACAGCAGGTCAGGAGCATTCTGCACTTGCAGTTACCTCCCTGAGCCTGCAGGGGGCAGCAGTAGAAATGGAGGAGTTAAAAAAAAATCCTGGTCATGATCACAAGGTCAAAAACTACAAAGGGTCTCTCTCTCTCTCTCTCTCTCTCTCTCTCTCTCTCTCTCTCTCTCTCTCTCTCTCTCTCTCTCTCTCTCTCTCTCTCTCTGTAACTTGGGAAGGGAATGGGTGGATATAGGTGCTATGAAGTGGCAAATGAAGCAACAGGGAAGGGGCTTCAACTGGGGAGCAGGAAGGGAGGGCAATAAAGGAGAAGGAGGAAAAGGGGAAAAATAATGTTAAAGTTCTTTTGACAAGGTGTCAAGGAATCATACTATTTTATATTTATTTAAACTTATTCACAATGCATATAAGGACACACACACACACACACACACACACACACACACACACACACACACACCTTAAAGGAAGTTAAGCTTCTTGGGCTAACAAAGCTCCCCATAGGAATCATATATTAATAAAAACACCAGCACCAGGCACAAGAAACTTTTGTAACGGTTGGTTAGGGTAGTCCAGGTGACTCCCAAAACAATATAGATTACCAATGCATCCCTTGGTTGCCCCTCAGGGGTTGAGGGTGGGCATCTGCTGCTGAAGACACCAAACACTTGAGATGATCTGGAGCTGGATCTGACCTGAAAGCCTCTTTTCTGCAGTCCAGCTTCTGTGGTCTCAGAAATACTATGCAAGCTGCCAAGGGAGGGAAGAAATTCAGCAGTCCCACGCAGCGGCAACATCTATTAACCATGACAACTCTCAGCATGGCAAGATATGCATAAAGTTGCAATAAGTGTCACTCACGTGCCACTGGTAACCAATTGCCATCTAAGGACTTAAGGCCCACTCAGCAGGAGGGAAATCATGCTTGGTACTGGAAGCTTAGCCAGCTTTCCGGGGATATTGAGGTCATGTTAGAAACATATTTACTACCACACTTTCCAAGACCAGCACAATTCCTTAATAATGCATTCTAAATCTTATCCCATAGGTAAGTGTAGCTACCACCCCTCAGCAAAGAAGCCTCCTTTTCATAGCAAATGGAGATCATCAAAGAAAACCACAACTGGACAGGATACACCAATCAATGCATATTGTGGGGAGCCCAGCCCCACATGACACATCTACATCACAGCTCCTGCGTCTGTGTCTCAGGGAGCATCACAGAGGAGGGGTGGAAGGTAAAAGCCGGAATGCCAGGAAGCCTGCCGTCCAGGAAGTCTCTTCTAGAACCGGCTACATAAACAAAACCATCACATCAGTATCAATGGATGTGCTCTCATGGAAGAGGGAAAATTTGATGAGGCTCCACCCCTAGAAAAAGAACTACAGACAAGCAATGACTGCTAAAAGAATTAGCCTCTCCCCTTACTGGTTGTCTGCTCCAGAGTGGTCAGCCTTGAAACCTTATACACACAACCAACAAAAACAGACTCAGCAGGTTGTATTTACATAAATATATATATTTATGCATACACATACATATATGTGTATGTAACTCATATATATGCATGTAATAATAATAAAGAAGAGGCTCTCAACTCGAGAGTGGGAGGGGACATGAGGGGTTTGAAGGAGGGCAGTTGGGAAAGGGAGAGGAGAAAGTGATGTAATTCTGCATAACTCACTGAACATGACAAAGTCAATCTAGGGCCCACCTAGAGCCTTCACTCTTAATGACTAGTGTTCATGGTACAATGTGAAGAGACCTTGGGATGCTCAGTCCTGAATGGGATGTGGCTATCAAATCCCTCTCCTCAGGGCTCAGAAAACTATGCAAAAGAGGAGACAGAAAGATTGTAAAAGCCAGTGAGGGTGGAGGACACCAGGGAAACAAGACTGTGTAGGCACAGCTGACCGACACACATATGAATTCACAGAGACTATGACAGCATACTCAGGTCCCAGCCCTAGGAGGGAAATTGGATAGTGCCCCCACCCCATCCCTAACCCAGAAGCAATCTCCAATTGATAACTGCCTGCCCCCACCCTACCCCCCAAAAAAAGAAAGGGAAAAAAAGAGGAAGAAAGGAAGAAAAAGAAAAAAACAGTTTTCTCCAAGGAAGTCTCATGGATGTACAAACTACACTTAAGTGCAGACCCCATGACCAGCAGGAGATGGTCAACACAAAACAAACTCAGTGGTATTTTTGGAGGATTTTTGCCCCATAATGCTTTGTCTGGACATTTTTTCCTACCTTGCTGGTCTTCTGCTTATTTATTATGGCTTCTGATTTTGTGTTTTTATGGAATTTTTTCTGTGTAACTCTGTGTGATCTTCGTGTGTAACTCTGCATCTGTATGTGTTTCTTGTACTCTATCCTTTTTTTCTGTTTTTTTTCCTATTTTTTCCTCTGTTTTCTAATGAGAGAGAGAGAGAGAGAGAAAGAAAAGGTATGTATTTTTGTGGGTGGGGAGGTAGGGAGGATCTGGGAAAGACGCAGGAGGTAAACACTCTGTCAAGGCAGCCACGGTGGAGAATCTTACTCCTGAGCACTGCGTGGGAGAAATCCCTTCCTCCCACCCACTCCTCATCTATAAACTAAGATCTTCTCATCATCTTCCATGGTTGCCATGATGGACAGGCCATTGTGTCCCCAGAGCTCAGTTCTGACCAATTGGAGCCTGTCTGGGGCTGTACCAATGTGGCCCATGTGTGCCCACAGACATCTGGCCCTGGTTCTGGATTCTTCTTCCTAAGAAGATCATGCATACACTGCCATGAACCAGAGAACAAGTAAACTGTTTGGGAGGTGCCAGGAAACAATCGTGCCTGTAACTATACATCTAAGGAAGGGAGTTTGGAGGGAGGAAGCATGAGACTATCCATCTTAGTGCTGTCCCTTATGAAGATGCGATCTTGTGTTCCAGAGAGCTGAAATGGGATGTGTGGGAGGAAGTGATTTGTAGCTAAGAGTCCCCAATCATTTCTTCCCATCTCAGGAGCACTTCCTGCTTGCAAACTTTCCATCTCAACTGTATTCAATTAAGAGTCAACCAATCTTTCAGAGGCCTTTAGGTGGAGAAAACTTAACTATAATTACATGATTTTACATGGTCACACACAGAAAAATTCTCCTTTGGCTGATTTTAATTATGTGGAAACTTTGACTTTCCATCTAGACATATGGACAAGTTTCTTCATTTGTCCTTCCCTGGTTATTTTAAAATTGAGCTGTTTTTTGGAGGTTAATGAATACATTTTGAGCTGGCTAAAAGTCGGGATCACCCCTACCCTCCTCCAGGCTTCTGCTACCCAGCTTTGAGTGCAGGCTCAAGGTGAGGCAGCCGTACAGAGAGAAGCTAGACAAGGCTCCAGCCCAGATTCTGAGAGAACCATGCTGTGATCTAGGCCTTTGGTGTCCTTGTTTTTATTTGTTATCCTGTGGATCATAGCACAGTGCCCAGGCAGGATGAGAGGGGCTCTGGTGTGCTCGGGATGCTTACAGACCCACAGAAAGGTGACAGCATGCTCTGGGGAGGACTCTGAAATGCAGCTGCCTGGTGTCACTTTCTCTGGAGAAGTGGGAGGGGAGAAAGAGAGGACAGGTAGAGGCAGGTACTCGTTGTTTTTCTGTCTGAGGAGACAAAACAGATCTCTTGTATGTGAAACAACCACCCACTCTAGGTACACATGATGAAATTACTATCAACATTAATACACCAGTTCTGATCTTTACAATTAAGTGAAGTTCATTTAAAGTCACCGAGCATGTACCTGGGACTAGACCCCATGCCTAGCATAGTGTAGGATTGTAGGTAGTTACTGATGTTTAGATAGAGTTAGAATACAGAGAAATATAACATAAGTTTGTTCATTTCGGGTGATGACTGGGGATGGGTGGGTCATGGAAAAAAAAAGGAATCATGTTCTGCAGGGATGTGGCAGGGGAGATTGTGTATTGTTTTAGGGTTTTCTGTATCTAGACCTTGCCATATAATATATATTTATGTAGGCTTGTGCTCTCCAGTCACCTGCAGGGATGGATGCTGTGCCTTTCCCTTCTCCTTCCCAGCAAAGCTCCCTTGGTCAGTGGTCCAGAAGGAAACTTACCCGACATCTCATAGTTAAGGAATGCTAATCTTGTTACTATGTATTGCCTCTAGTCATGTGCTTCTTGCCAGAAAACGCATGTGGCTCTGATCATGCCATACCACCAGTCGCCAGCTGGTGGTGCTAGAGGCACCTCTGCTATCGGAGTAGAGGAGGGCTGGGGCTACTTATCTGCTCAGTTTTAAGCCCGTTTAAGCTATGCAAAGTGACCCCGAGACTGACAACTGATGCTCTATCTGCATGTGTCTAATGTGGCCAAATTTTTCTAGTTTGAAATTTAATGGAGGAAGCATCAATAGATATAACCCACAAGAATAAAATCTCGAGGTCCTCAACTATTTTAGTAGTGTAAAAGTATTTCTTAGACCAGTCAGAGAGCTGCGGCGGAGATCACTCCTCCTGCCAGAGTGGGCTTTATGCCCACAGTTCTGGCCCCAGAATTGCATTCCATGGCCTTGCATGGACTTGCAGGACGGACTTGCAGGGCCTGTTTTATGCTCATCCCAGCAGGCAGCCCCACCTCCCCACCACCCTCGTATGGCCAGGTGCCTATCAAAGAGGTGGATCTGGGAGGCAGCACCCCAGGCGTTGAGGATGGGAGTCCAGAGGGGAGAAGGAGGCTCTATGGTTTGAGCAGGGTCCCCACCTCACCCTCATGCTGCCCCTGATTTCTTCCAGGCTCATTCAGTGGATTTTCCACTTTCTTCCTCCTCTCAGGCCCTTTTGTCCCCCTGTGACTTTCCTGTGTTCTCTGTAAGAAAGCAGAGACATGGCCACCCAGGAACACACACACACACACACACACACACACACACACACACACACACATATGTATATATACATACATACATATATATATTCTGACATAACGTAAGTCAGAGTCTGGAGGAGGGGTACATTTTGTTTGGGATTGTGAGATTATAAGAGAGTAAGTAGAAACAGAAGATCTTGCTGCCTTCACTAAAGAATGTGCAATTGTGATGCAAAGAACTATTGAAAAAGAAACTTTCCCCTTATTTAAGTTTCTCCCCTCTCCTTCATATTTGCTTCTGGAAACTTCCAAAGTGTCCAACTCCTTGGAGGCAGAGCCGGTTCTACATTCTTGTAGTGACTTCAAATAACCACAGGGAGGCACTGTGGTAGAAGAAGCTGTAACTGGAAATACTGGACATTTTGGACCACAGGAGGTAAGTCCTTTTATCCTGGGCGTAGCAGTGGACAGGAAGTCAAAGGAGGTTTCCCTGCCATTTCCTTATCCCAGTTCTTGAAACCACCCGCCAAACTCCCCCTTTCCCCGAAACTCCAGCCTTACATGTCTTTGGCGGATCAGAGCGTTTACTTTTCCCTTGAGCTGATTCTGTGTGTACAGGTGATGGATAGAGCAGAGGGTTTTGTGGATGTGAAGAAGTAAGAAGGAGGGGGTTTCTAGGCAGGACTAATGGAATTGCAGCTTTTCCTAGGGCTTATAAGGCTGCACTGTATTTTGAGCAGGTATCTGCGCCATCCCACTTTGCACAAAGTAAGCGCCACACACAGCTTCTTTAGCCCTGATGCACGGAGTCAAGTGGAAGTAGGATTGTTTATCCAGAGAGCACTGAGAACCCCTACTAATAGGTCAGATCCTGCGAGTGGGAAAGGAGGAAGTGACAGCAGAGACCCCACCTGGGATCAAGGAAAGGTCAAGATTTAAAAAGAGGCAGATGCGACTGACAGGCAGAGCAGAGGGACCACACAGCAGGCACTGATTAGCGTACCACACTAGGCACCTTGGGGGGTGAGTGAGAGGAGAGCTTCAGGAACACAGTATGTGGATCCTCCAGGAGCCGGCCTGATCCTGACCCGATCAGTCCCTCCACCGGCTTCACACCACTGTGCTCTAAACTGCAGTCCATGAACTGACATTGTACCCCTTCTACATTCTTCAGGAGGGTTTGACACAAAAGACCTCCCATCACAGCCTGTGCATCTAAGCAGAAGAGGAGAACCTTGTTTGGTCACTAACTTTTTCTTGTCCATCAGGTTTTTTTTCATCCTTGGGAGTCCTTTCCCACATGCAGCCCCATACATGTGGAGTCCTGGATGTCACCTCTTACCACCTGGTAGACTATTGTGGGAAGGTCTGTAGTAAGCGGGTCAAGGAGCAGATCATATAGACTCTAAGTCCTCAAGGAATCTAACCTCAAATTTTAACAAAGACTGATTTTCTAACAAAAATGAAATAAGGTTCATTATATTAAAAACAAGGAAAATCTGAGAGAGACTTGGGGTAAAAGAAGAGAGTCAGAGTGTCAGAGAAAGAAAAGGAGGTCTTCATGTCCTGCCATGCCTAGACTCCCCAGAGACATTAGCCAGGCACCCCCGGTCAATGGGCCTCGTCCCCACAAACTCCAACTGCTGATACTCTGGGAGTGGATCAAGAGGGCTGAGAGATGGTGTGAGCTAAGGAAGATCTGATGTAACCCAGTCTCGCCATAGGAAGACCTGTGGAAACACATTCTTTTCTTGCTGTCACCCAAGCGCGTTCTGAAATTTTATCTTTTGTTATGCTTTAAAATGGCTTCTTCAGGTGACTCTAATCCTTCCTGAGCCGGGGACACATTTACTGGCGGGAGGTGCAAGATGAAGTGGGAAAAAGGATTAAAAGCCCAGGAAATGTAATCACCTTTAACCACCCACACCCAGCATCCAGCCTTGCCTCGGTGTCAGGGACACACAAGGACTTACTGCTTTCTCTATACCTGGTGGCACAGGGTGGCTTGAGGGGCACAGCAGCCCCCTCTTCAGAGCCATGGGCCGGGTTTCCCCATCCTTTGCTCCTTTACTTGAAAGCCTAAGAAATACTAGTCCTTCATCAGTGACCAAACTAGAATTTTCCATGCAAAGAACAAGCTTGACGTCTGTGCTCAGAAGAACCGGGCTGTCCATAGCTCAGGAAATGGCCAGTGTTTCCTCGTCTGTCTGAGTTCAGAGCAAAGGGGCGCAGGCTAGACCTTTCAGTTACCAAGGAGCAGTTTTGTGATTGAGGAGGCCCCTCCTGTCTGACTGAGGAGGCCCCTCTTGTCTGAAGTGATGGGCTGTTGGCTTCTAATCAGATTTCCCCATGGATGGTAGGGGAATAAGGAGGGTTTGATGTGATAAAGACTGACTGGATGGGTAGATAGCAAGGCTAAAATATCTACTGCTAAAAGGACACCAGAAATTTAACGACAACATTTAAACATTTATTGGGAGCCCTTGAACGATGTCCTTAAGATCTCTCTTACTGTCATCAGTGTGTACAAGATGGGAAGTAGAGTCCAGAGAGGTTAGTTCAGATCAGTGGCTTCAGATTCAGACCCCCCACCGCACCCATCGCTTGTCCATCCTTCTTGTGCCTCATTCTTCTCAGTATCTGTTCTTTAGATGCTCTGAAGCCTGTGGGCTCAATGACAGAACACTATTGTCTTTCTCTGCCCAGCATAATGGGATTCACCTTTTTGGAGTATGAGCTCACAAACAAATGGAAATATTTATGTTGTACTATGAAATCTGAGAATGAGAAAAGAGAAGGCAGACGACTTAGAAATGTTTCTGCTAAGGACAGGCTCCGCTGGCCTGGGTGCCCGAAGCCAGTTGGCCTCCATAGGAGAATCATCTGGAGACTCATTTTGCTTGGTCTCCACCTTTCAGAGGAGATCCTGCTCGGAGGGATCCAAGGGAGGGAGAGCAATGCACACTGGGATAGGAGCTCGGCTTGTAGTTTCTATTTATTCGTGAGTGTTCGACCCCTTTAATAACACAAAGTGATCTTATCTGGGCTTTAAGTCTTCTCATCACGTATGGAGGACTAAATCTTTCCTAGCACCGTCCCTTCAGTTTCTTCTGATTTTCCAACTGGTTTCATGGGAACAGGTGCTTTCATTCTCTTAACCTCCAGTGATGTTGTCCTTCCACTCCATACCCTACCTTGGAGGTTTATCTATGTTGGGCTTGATCCTAGGGTCAGTGCTTTTCAAGAATACAAGGGTCAGGATTAGGTAACTATCAAAGGAGGGCCACTGCCTGATACGATTATACCTAGAAGTTGGTCATTGTCCCCTTAGATACTACTGCAGTGAGATATTGACGAGGCTGGTCCTACAGCTGAGTGGTGGTGGCAGAATGGCAGATGCTGGAACTGACAGAATATGTCTCACACTGAAACTAACATGCTCAAATTTTGATCCATAAGCGGATGCTATTTTCCCCGAGAGCCTTTGGCATGTGGTGAGGTCATGGGAGTAGAGCTCTTGTGAGTAGGATTAATGCCTAAATAATAGTCAAGACTACACACTCGGATTATTTTGTTTACTGACACAGTGCCTTAACATTCGCCTTTCTTATTGGGAGATATTGAGGTCTTATGAGTCACATTGTGTTCTGGTAGACCAAATGGGCTTTTCTCAGTTTAATGAAAGAATTCCTTTAGAGGGTAACACCAATTCTAGAGGACCGTCTTTGTAAGATAAAATCTTCAACTATGACATCTAAGGCCATGCCTTTCACTCTTGAGAACTTTACCAGACACCAATTCGACAGGAATTAAGACAACATGGTGTTCGTGTAAAGACTGGCACTCAAGTTCATACACCAGAATATCGGTTCTAGGGACAGACTCACACCATTATGCTCTTTGATTTGTGACAAGGGTGCCTTGGTGAAGTAGTGACAGGGAGTGGATTTTGTTCAATAAGTAATTCTTAGGTTGGCTGGCTGCTCAGACATATTTTTCATGTCTGGGTTGTAGGACAGGCTTTTGAATGCATTTGGTCATTTGACTCAGGGAGGACAGGACACTTTATATTTCACTTGAATTATGAGTCTCCTCTGACAAGGGATCGCAGGGAAACAAGACAGAAACAAGGAGACAAGTGAGATAACTTTTGTGGTTGTTCAGGTGAGTGAGAGACGGAGGCTCCATTATTGTAAGAACATTGGAAATAAAGTGGTGAGAAGGGATGATGTTCTCAAGGCAGTACTCAGGACTTGGGGAGAAATTGTGTGGAGGAGAGACTAACAAAGATGAATGCTAAGATTTTAAAATTATAACAATGGTAACTATTATTACTATTTTCATTACTTAAGAAATTAATTTGGCAGACGAAGGCTATCACTGCCTTCAGTGTTGTCCACACAAATAAGTTACCTGTGCTCCCACTGAATACCTTCCCTCCCATTCTAAATTCAGTGGACCTCACACAAAAGAAAGGTGTGAACATAGGCGGGGGACTTACTAAGATGGATGCCAGTAGGAACTGGACAAGGTAAAAATGACTGAAGTATAAATGTATGAAACTGTCAATGAAAATGGGGGGGGGAATCTCATTATTTGGTTTGCAGCCTGAGTATTTCTATACACAGGGAGACATTGTTGTAGAAATACTCTGTAGAAATACACACTGTACATATTAACAGTGGAGATAAAACATAAATGATAGATAACATCATTACAGGAAAGGATAGTGAGTAGCTATAAACAACTTCATAACAATAAATCCTACAACTTATGAAAGCACAAATATCTTGAAAACACAATTAGCAAAAATGAACACCCAGTTAGATAACCCTGAGATGTTCTTTCACTATGATCACTAGCAATATTCCCTCTTTGTTTAAACAAACTAATTTACATGTTTCTGTGGAGGCAAATATAATTAAAGTATGGAGTAAATTGATTTGAAGTAAGGGAGAAAACTCTGGATAATCTGAGTTGGTCTGAGTCAATCAGTTGGTAGGCTTTAAGAGCAGAAGTGAAGCCTCTTGGGAGAAGACATTCCGGGTGGGATGGTAGCTTTAACCACACATTTCAGCCTGCCCTCCTGCTCTCCTGCCTTATGGCTTTCAGATTTGCCCACTCTGCACCCAAAGTCCCATAAATCATGCCTTTGCAGTATATCTCTGAATGCACACTTCCTACTTAAAATCAGGAGGCTTTTGTTTGTAGTTCAAAGCTTCTCCACATGGAAAGACTCAGGTTTAGATGCCTTAATTGGTGAATTACATAAAACACTTAAGAAATAATTTTAATTAATTGAAATTAATTAACAAATAACCTCTTCTAGAGAACAGAGGAGTGGGAAAAGTAAGGGGGTGATCAGAGGAAGTTGCAGCAGGAGGGCAACTTAAAGCTGCCATCGAGGATGAAAGTCTAGGACAGTAGAGTAGCCCTCCAAGTTCCACACTGCCCACCTGTGATTCTCTGGCAGTGCTGGATCTTCCCTTCTTCTTGACTCCACTGTACAAACCCATGCAGCACCTTTAGAGAGGATCTCAGATGTCCCGGGAACTGTTAGATAGTGAGCATGTCCACTGTTGAGTAGATGTAAGGACAGCAAACACTAGCCATCATTTCCCCAAGCATAGCAGGAAGCTTTCTTTTTCTTTTCCTTAAAAAAATTCTATTTAGTTATATATTTGGACAGAATAGTACATGATGACCTCAAAATTGCAGTTCTTCTGCCTCAGTTCTTGAGAGGTAGAATTACAGGCAGAGGCCACCATGCTTGTTAATGAGAGAGCCACTCAGGGAAGGAAATCAGGTAGGATAATCCCATCACATCTGTGAAAGGTCATTCTAGCTGCTGTGAGTGACTTACAGGACATTGAGAATCAGTCTTCTCCAGGAATAAGCCCCCAGATAGGTTATGCAAGTAGTCAGCCCCAAAGTCATATACATATGAACAACACTAAATGGACCCAGCAGGTTGCATTTACACACACACACACACACACACACACACACACACACACACACACACACACACACACGCTTTTAGATAATTAAAGAAGAGGTCATGAATGTGAGTAGGAGTAGAGACTAGGGAGAGGGGAGAGTGGAAATGATGTGAAGATAGTACTTGTGTGAAATTCTGAAAAATAAAATGAAAGTTAAAAAAATTAAGAAGTTTTCTTTTTTTGAGACAGGGTCTCACTATGTAGCCCTGGTTGGCTTGGAACTTGCTGTGTAGATCAGGTGGCCTGGAACTCATTCAGATCTGTCCACCTCTGCCTCCGAAGTGTCGAGATTAGAAGGAGTGTGACACCAAACCCAGCCTCTTAGAATCAGTCCAGATGAGAAACAATGGAACCTGAATCAGCGTAGCATGTGAGAAACAGAAAAAGTTAGTGGAACCCGGGGGAAGAGAGAGTTAGAAGTGTTTACTTCACAGTATTCGCTCTGATCGTTCTAATAATTCTCCTGGTCTAATACAGCAATATCCCAGCAGTCCAAATCATGGCAAACCTAGTAAGTGTAGTTAGAGCTTTCAGGCTCCAGAGTGCAGTCTACTACCTGAGATGGTCATTCCTCTTTCTCCTCGCCCTCCTATTAATAGGCTTTGCTTCAACTTGCTTGGCTTTAAAAATCAATGAAAAGTTGTGCTTATGGGAGAATGTATAATTTTTCCTTTTTTCCCAGTATCCTTTGAACATCTCACCACACCCAGACTGTCTTAGAGACTTCTGTATCCCACAGTAGAACCAGAAAAGAAGCCCCATAAGTACTGACTACCTAGGACAAAGCACTTGACTCGGGTATCTCTTTCAGAGAGGGGCAGTCGGGAAAGTCTTCCTGAAGGGTGTGTTTTCCTGGCAGGGGAGTGGCTCTCTTTGGCCCCTGGCTGAGGATGAAAAGGTGTGCTCTGGACAAAGAGGCGGCAGCAGCGGAGCAGGGATGCTGGCAGCAGCTTCCGTCCTGGGCCAGTTCTGTGGTGTGGTCGTGGACAGGGTTCTTTGATACTTAGCTTCAAGCTTTGTTCTTCAGGCCTCCTGGAAGTTCCATAATCCTCCCCAAGGCCTTTTGACAAGCCCATTTTAATCATCCAGAGTAAGCTTCCAAGTGACCCAACACTAGCTGTTATGAAATAGTCTCAAGCTGTGATTCACTGATCCTGGGGTCTTTGGCAAAGTGAAGAGGACAATGAGATCTGAATAAAGCCTTTGTTCACCTTGACTTTTATATAGAGTATGGGGTATATCAAACGTTCATCACAGACTAGAAGACATGTACAACCCTTTACCATTCTGAAGGATCTGGGTCACTGGGGCTTCTCACAGGTTGATTTCTGAGTTCATCTATAAAAAAATTAAATTAAACTGTTAAAAGGAAAATGCTGCCTCCGGCCTACAGAGTATGTCTTTCCTGAATCATTCTTTTTTTTTCTTTTTTTTTTTTTTCGGTTTTTCGAGACAGGGTTTCTCTGTGTAGCTTTGCGCCTTTCCTGGAACTCACTTGGTAGCCCAGGCTGGCCTCGAACTCACAGAGATCCGCCTGCCTCTGCCTCCCGAGTGCTGGGATTAAAGGCGTGCGCCACCATTGCCCGGCTTTTTTTTTTTTTCTTTTTAATTAATTTTTTTTTTTTAAATTTTCTGGAGCTGAAGACCAAACCAAGGGCCTTGCACTCGCTAGGCAAGTGCTCTACCACTGAGCTAAATCTCCAACTCTCTGAATCATTCTTTCAGGATGAGGAACATACCATTTTAAATCTTCCAAGGGATCTGTGAGTGGGTGGCCATTGGTGGAAGAGTCAAGGAAAATGATTTCCAAAGAGAAGGGGAGGTTTCAGTGTAGCCACCCCAAACTTAGGAAGCCTCTGGAACATTTCTGTACATGTGATTTCAGTCTTGCCTATAATGCTTACAGGGTCAAGGTGGCAGCTGTCTTCAGAGTCCCCCTCAAAGGAGGTCTGTTTTATAAAACAATTTATATCTTATATAAAGATAAAATCTGCCTCCTTTAACGTCTACACACTCTCCCTAATTCAATATGGCCTCTTTGTAATGATCTGTACACCCCCTTGCATGGCTTTTAGGAGTTGCCTTCTCCTCAAAATTGTCCCTTCTCTAGCATAAGCAACTCTGTGGCCTCTGAGTTTCTACACAGAGCTTTTCACAGAGCTAGTATTGGCAGGGTTGGAGTCAGGCAGACTATATTACTTACAGCACGTATAATCTCAGACACCCTGTTCAACCACAGACAGTTGCAGTTATTAATTGGAAGTATGCTCCCAGCCCAATGGACTTAGTTCACATCTCCATTCTACCTCTTCTAATTGCTCAAGAATTATTTAATATTTTTGTTAGGCTGTAAATTATTCAAATGATTAGTAATTTGTATTTGTGAATGTGAAACTCTTTAACCCAGGTAAAGATCTGGAATGTGCCCACTCAAAATTTGAGCCCTGTTCTATTTTGCTGTCAGCAGAAGTGGTCTAGATATGCATCTAACCTTTCTACAGCTTCTTTCATGATCTGTGATATCTATGAATTGGATTCAGTCGATCTTATTGTGGGCCAGGGCATTATATCTACTTCCTAAGTAGTCACTAGATGTTATCCTCTAGGAGTGTGTTTTTCAGTAAGGTAGATATGAGCTTTAGAGAGGGTAGGGTTGAAATTATTGGGAGGACAATGAGGAAGATTATTCTGGGAGCAGAATTCTGTGGTGTGGGGTGGATAAAACTCAGAATGTATGGATGGATAGCAGAGCTACATTTTAGGTTTTGCAGAGATAGGGCTAAAAGTGAATATAAGACAAGAGAGAGCACAACAGTGTGAAGACAACATAGTTTGGCATTGTGGAGTGCATTTGTGACAGTAAAGATGGCCGAAGATTATCTGACATTTCTCAGTGAGAGGTGGGTGTCTATGTCCTTGGAATTTCTCTAGACCAACAGACTATGGCATGATACAAGGCCGGCTCCTACTTGCTGTTGGCATCTCAGGCTGCTGGCATGGCTGGGTTCAGTATCTCAGCTGTGTTTGCCAAGGTATCAGACACATGAGTGAATCCACCTTGAACGTTTCAGATCAGCCAGCAGTCAGGTGAATAACACAGAATGATTCCAGTCCATATCATCTGAGGCAGAATTGCTCAGCCAACGTTCGCCTGACCATCTGGCCCATAAAATTTAGAGATAAACACATATTATTCACAAAGATGGATAAATACTAAAATAAAGCTATCCTTTGATATGAGACAGAGTCAAATAGACTCCATGGATTGCTAGCGATATAATCCCAATAATCCTTCCCAGATTTCCCTAGAATAAGTCATTTGTTTTTCCATTTCCTTAGGGTTGTCAGCCCCTTAATGTTTGGCTACAGGAACAAAAAGCTGCCTTGAGCCACAGCTTGCCTTACTAGGATGGAGCATATCCAGTGCCTGCCCAGGAGGAGGATGCAGTCGTGCGACTATCTGGACCTACTGTGAGATGAGGACAATTAATATCTCTATGTGGTAGGTAATGAAAGCAAGGACAGGAAGTTTGGGTGACATTCCTAGGGTGTAATTGCTGGTGAGGAGCAGAACTGAGATGGAAGTCCCTGGCCCTGAAGCCAGGGCTCTTGATTATTTCACACTGCCTAGGCTTCTGTCCTAGATGTTGATTCCTAGCCCCTCAAGAAGTACCTGGGAGGTTAACAGGAACAGGCACTTCTTTAGGTTGATCAACTGTAAGGAATACCATTGTCTGACTGTGTCTGAACTGTTTGGGTTCTGGTATTCTTTTGGGGCCCCTACTCTCAGGGGAGCAGTGATTCCAGGTCAAGAGCAGCCCTTGCAGCTGGGTAAGGTTCTCTATAAATTGTGCTGTTTGTTCAGGTAATGAGGCCTGTGAGCTTCCTGTGTGTGTACTATTGGTATAACCAAGAGTGCCAATGTGTGGATGCCTAACTTGGAGGGCAGAAACTTTGAGCTGAGATGAGAACTATATGTAAATAGCAGGAAGAAACAGCACAACTATCTTACATTTCAGAGTAGAGTTTCATAAAAGAACAGAAGCCACTTGGAAGTGTGATTCCTTCTAATCAAAGAAGGTATTTCTAAGTAATTTTGTCAATGACACCATTGTTTGCCTTCCATGCTTGGTGCTCTCCATTGCTGGCAGACATTGAGGAGAGGCTGAAAGATCATGTATCAGAAGTTATTTTAGAGCAGACATCTGTTTAAAATGTGTTTCTGGTCCTGTGACTATTCTTATCGAGGATTTTTCTCTGTTTCAGATTTCCTGTCAGGATCTTGCTATTTTTCTTTTTCCTCTTTATAGGCCAGCTTCCACACACTTACTTTTCTAATTGATATTGTACAAATCCCCTCTTCTACATCATTGTCCAAAGAATAGGTTCTGACAGGATCTAGGCAGAATAGAACGCAATAAGCCAGGAAGTCCCAGAAGTGCTTCTCACTTGAGTAGGTCTCAAGCCTTCACCCAAATTCTTAGGTCAGTGTCATCACTTGAAGACATCTTTGAACATCTGGGATTTGAACTCTGGTCCAGGTGAAACAAGACCTCCTGGCATAGAAAGAGTATATGATGGAAAAGTGGTGATCTGGATATGGAACAATCTTGGCAAGGCCACATGGTGTCACTATAACTTAATACCAAAGACCTGGGATTTCCAAAGCTAATCTTAGAATTGTGCTGTTTGTCTTGATATGCTTTCCTTTTTTTAATAACTAAGAACTCTAGTCCTCTAAAACCTTACTGTTGGGAATGAAAAGACAGTTTAGTGGTTAACAGTGCTTACTCTCTTATAGAAGATCTGGGTTCAGTTTCTAGTACCTGCAATGAGCAATTCATAAATGCTGTAACTTCAGTACGAGGGAATCTGATGCCCTATTCTGACCCATATGGGCATCTGCACAGGCATGATACACATACACTCAAACAGGCACACATACACATATTTTTTTTAAATCTTAAAGCTCCCACCTATGTTTGTGACAGCATGCATAAGACCTGTGCAAATTCAAGCTCAACCAAATTCCAGCATGGAGAGGAGGGTACCAAGTCCAACCCCAAGCCAAGGAGCTACTGGCAATTAGTTGATAGGAGAGAGAGAGAGAGAGAGAGAGAGAGAGAGAGAGAGAGAGAGAGAGAGAGAGAGAGAGAGAGAGAGAATGAATCACTTTTCTCTAAGATTGTAGCTTCTAGCAGGTAGATCATGCTCCAGTGGAAGCCTACAACTAAGAAATATATGGGTGACACAAATTGGACTTGATAGGTTTAAAACAAAAGGGAAACAAAGTTGGGTAGGTGAATCTGGGAAGAGTTAGGGGGAGAGAAGAGAACATGGTGAAAGAACATTATACAAAATTCTCAAAGAACGAGATAGTTTACTAGAACTAGTTAGAATGTGTGTGAGTGCGTGCATGCATGTGTGTGTGTGTGTGTGTGTGCACGCGCACACGAGTGTGTATGTGGTGGAAGGGAGAGAGGGGAAATGTAGGGGAGAGAGAGAGAGAGAGAGAGAGAGAGAGAGAGAGAGAGAGAGAGAGAGAGAGAGAGAGAGAATTTTTGGGAGTCCATTCTTTCCTTCCACCACGAAGGTATCAGGAATAGAACTCAGGCTCAGGTCATCAGGTTTGGAAGCAAGCGCTTTTACCACTGAACCATCTGTCCAACCTGGGATGGCATTCTTGAGTCAACCACCGACCTTCTTCTGACTGGATGGGAGCTAGCCTCAGAGCAAAGGAAACTCCCCCTAGCTGGCCAAGATACCACGACCATTGTCTCTTCTTCAGCTTCCTGCTTCTGAGGATTAAAGTAAAACAAGTGCCTTAATCTTGTATCTGGATGATTCTAAGTGTAGTCAAAGCCGAGCTTGCCGAAAGCTTAGGGGGTTTCCGGTTTCATGCTTCACTCTGGGTTCTGAAACGACTTGTTCAACCTTCCTTGTGTGGAAATCCCCAGTGTGGCAGGTACTTCGAGACTAGTAAGGTTTCTGTTGTAGGAAGGTCAGCCTGGGAGGAATGGAGCCCTTTCCTACCTCACCTTTGGGGTGGTCAGCCAAGGGTCATGATGGTGCCAGAAGAGGCAGGGACTGTGAATGGGAGAACAATGTGGGAAATGGTAAGTGGCAGGCAGGTGCTGGGTGATGTCTTGCATTCTAATCAGTAAAAGTAAAACCTCCGGGTCTGGACCAGATAGTGCCGTTCCACCATAAGCGGACTCTGCAGACTCGGTGGATACAAATCGTCATTAGAGAAAGCTTAGTGAGACAGGCTGTGAAGTAGACCAGGCTGTCTACTTGACAGCGATGGCTTCAGCGTGGTTTTATTAGTCAGAGATTCTTCATAGCAGGTGGAAGATAAAAATCAGGTTCGGTCTTATCTCACAGGGCAGTGGTTGTTGGTGACTTCATGTGTTGGTGAGTGGGTCTAAGGCCCTTGTAACCCAGAAATCCTCAACATTTACATACAATCTATCAATTTATATGTTGCCATAGCAGCTATTGACTCTGTTTTTGTATTCTAGTATTTGTGCATAGTCAGACACTCTGGATTTCAGGTGGTCACAGGACTATCCAGACAAGGGCCAGGAAAGGATGCTCTTCACTTGCTAACATTCTGGGAAACTCATTGCCTGTGGAAATTTATGCAAAAATACAGACAAGAGAGTTTCAGTCCTTGAAGTACATTGGAAGTAGGTGCACTGCTTTTTTTTTGTGAACTCTAAATTCATGTTTACTAATGTAGCTACTGTTACTAATTTAAGTCAAGTTTTAGAAATTTAAACTTTTTTTCTCCAAGGGTCTTTGGAGGAATGATTGGTGTCTCTAACAACTCAGATTAATTAAATTCTGTTAACCAACTTAAACTGAAATTAAAAGTTGACACAGTTGTCAAGTACTTTGGTCCTCTGACTGACAAATACAATTTCAAACACACTGATGTGCTGAAGAAAATTTGTACATCTTTTGATTGTCATGTTTCTAAAATACTTTAATATTGTTCAGAAATGAAACCAAACACCTGTATAAATTGCAGCTTAAAATCAGATGTAGATAAATTAGTTAGTTGTATGGTTTATTATAAACTCTAAGTCTAGTTTCTTTGATGATCTTACATTCAGATTTCACATTTTAAATGGCTGATTCCTGGGTACATATGCCCTCATATCATGGCATGGGGGACTGACACCTAAATGTGGTACTCTCACAAGTTATGCCCTTCTGATTTAAATGTGTTATTAACTAAGTACTGTCCATTATTAAAATCTGTACCATCCTTACTAGATCCCACCTTAGTCCACTCACTACTCATTAATTTTCTTATTTCAATCTTTTAGTGTATTTCACTTTTTAAAAAATAGCATCATTAATATGCTTATATCATCCTTTAATTTTTTGAACTTAAAATTTTTTTAGATGAGAATTAAAGTATAATCATTTATTACAGTACCTAACAAGAACAAACAAGGACTAACTGGAAACTATCAGGGTATTTCTATTATAATAAAAGCCATGACAATGAAAGTCAGATTGTTATAAACACTAAAAATGCACAAACATAAGGGCAGCATTAGTGGGGACGCGAGAGAAATGAGTTTCCATGGCAATAAGGCTTCATTCATTGGTTTCCTCTATTATCCTTTCAGTTATACTCTAAAAGCTGAGAAGGCTGGAGGAGAATGGGCAGAGACTGGATCTGGCAGGTCTAGGCAGAGGCCTGGCCAGGGAACCTGTGCAATCAGAGGAATCATTGCAGGTTGAACTGGAAAGACAGGCAATAGAAGTCTTGAATGCTAGGTTAGGGCTCACAATTACAATTTAATTATTTATGTGAAGAGAGTTGCACCATGAATCATCTGGAAGGATGGGAGAATGAACAGCAAAGAGGTGAGTGCATGAACCACTCACCATTTCACACAAAACAGACACAGAGACAGAATAGCAACAACTGAGATTCAGTATCTTGAAAAAGACTAAAACAAATATTCCAGCAAGAAGTGCAGGAATATGCTTGGTCTCTTGCAAGGTAGAACTGACTCTCATTACACTTTTCAAGGACGCTTTGTCTTCAGAGGGTCCAGGTGACTTTTATCTTGGATCAAGTAGATTTATAGAAACAAAAGGGATTTCTCAAGAGTAATTTTTGCTTGCTTTTGAGACATGATCTTATATAACCCAGATTGGGCTTGAGGCTTGCTGTATAGCTGAAGATAAGCTTGAACTTCTGATCCCCCTGTCTGGGAGTATAGCCATGCATCACCATGCCCAGCTCAAAAGTAATTTAAATATAAAAAGATATGAGTTGCAAGAAAATTTCTTGAGGGAGGAGTAAGAAGTACGTGGGAGGAATCATTCTTAAGCTGCCACGTTATTTCTCTAGACTGAAGGTGTTTCACAGGTTGGTTGTATGTCACTCAAACTCAAGTCGTTTTTGAATAGTGGAGCCACTTTCCTTCTCTCTTCTCTTCTTTAGACCACTTCTGTGTGCTTCTGTGCACGTTGGGGAGGTTTAGGTTAGGGATGCTGGAAAAGCACCATCTCTTCAGGGATGTCGGAGGTGCTGCAGTTCTCACTTTTGGTCTCGATCACACCTCTCTCCCTTCTCTTGGTGCAGCAGTCCCTGGCTAGTCAGCCCCTGAATTCTCTATGCATAAGAGCACTGACATCTCCTACTGTCTTTTGAGTTGTGAATAATTTTATGCATCAAGTTTTGTTTATCAAATAGCATATTTAAGTATTTTAAAGTCATTTAAAAAGTGACTGTTAACTGGAAAACACAGGTGTTAGCTAAGATATTTCATAGCTTGGAATGTAAGATGAATTGAATAAGGAAGGATTGAACTACTACTATTAATGGTTGTCTCAGTCTGTCTTGTGTTATATATAAGAATTCATCAGAACTCATACTTTATGGACATGGAAGTCTGTTTAGCTTATGATGCTGAAGATTGGGAAGTCCAAGATGGAGGAAGTGCATCTGGAAGGTAGTTCTTGCTGTATCATGACATGGCAGAAAGCACCATATGGTGAATTGTGCTACTTTTTATTTAAGAACTCTGATTTTAAAACAACCAAACCAATTCCTCTATGATGACGTTACTTCATTCACAGGGCAAAGCCTTCATGACAGAATCACTATTTAAATGTCCCACATGTCAGCTGTTGCCCTAGGGTTAAGTTTCTAATATGAACTTGGAACAAAACATTCAAGCCTTAGAAGATAGATTAGAAAATTTCCTTCCTAATAGCATCAATATTATTTGATTTCACTAAATGGTATTGGTACTATTTGATGAGGGCTAATAAATACAGGCATACTTCAGACGATGAGAAATTTTAGACTCTAGAGACACAATAACTGGTCTTGACATGTTTTTGGTTTATAAAAGAGAACAATAGGTTTGTAATGAACACAGTATATTAAATTCCTATAATTGAGGTAGAGATGTTGAGTGGGTATTCAGAAATGAGACCCGAGACTTTAGCCCACAACAGGGCTGACATACAGACACAGTGAAGAGAGGATTCATAAGAACGCTGAAGGAGAAAAGTCAAAAATTTTGTTGTGAAAACTCTTCTAAATTGCATGTTTACTGGATGTTCCTGGTAGAAGCATCAGTTTCAGGATTTCAACACACAGAAGAATATTGTAAAGTGCCACACCCATTTCAAGAGCATCCTTGTTCCTTGTGGCATCTATGAGAGAGGTCATGCTGCCCAAGAGACTCTCCAAATGACAGCATAAAGTACACTGGAATTGGACACGAATGCCATGTGGACTCAGACATTAAAAATATCAATTTATAACACATTACAAATAAACTAACAAGAGCATAGAACAAGGAAACAATATTGAAAATTGTAAGAAAATTACCAACACATTTATGAAGGCAAATCTACCAGAATAATTTTGATTTTTCAGCAGAAATTCTTCAGGCCAGGAGAGCATGGAAACCATGTGTTTCAAGCACTGAAAGGATACAATGGCAACAGTTGTAGATTGCTATAGCCAGCAATGTTACTCCTCAAAATCAAACAAGAAGCAATGACCTTCCAAGAGAAGCAGAACATAAGCATTCATGACCGCTACTCCAGGCTTACAATATTTTTTTACTTAAAAATTTAATAATAATGCTAATAGCAATGATAATTTTATTTTATGTGTATTGGTGTTTTGTCTGTATGTATGTCTGTACACTACATGTGTGTATGGTGCCTGAAGAAAAGAAGAGGGCATTGGATGCTGAGTGAGCACATGGATGCTGGGAATCAAACCCAGGTGCTCTGGAAGAGCAGCCAATGCTCTGAACCAGCAAACCATCTCTCCAGCCCCCAGAACACTCTTAAAGCAAATCTTGTACCCAGGAGAGAAGGAAAGATGAACACAATCAAAAGAGCAGCAAAGAATAAGTATCATTAAAGAGCTGATAAGCAAGTGAGAATTAGGAAAGAATCAATCACCATTTATTCTTAAGCCATCAAGTACCTAATGTGAATAAGGGAGAAAGGAACTGACTTAAGTTATTCAAAACAAGTGGAAGAAAGGAAACAAAGAGACAGAAACTAGAATAGATCTGTCAGTAATCACTCTGAATACAAATGCTACTAATTTTCAAATCAAAAGATGTGGACTGGAGGCTGAGGCGATGGCTCAGTGGTTAAGAGCACTGGCTGCTCTTGCAGAGGATCTGGGTTTGGTACTCAGCATCAGGTGTTCACAGCTGTCTATAACTTTAGTTCCAAGGGATCTGATTGTCTCTTTTGGTTTCTACAGACAGAGCATGTACATGGGATGCTTTACACACATGTATGTAAACACTCATATACATAAAGTGAAAATACATTAAATCTTTTTTAAAAAATGATGTAGACTAGATATTTGAATTAAAAAGCAAGATTTATTGTTTTGCTATGTGGGAGAAACTCATGTCACTGGTGTAGCAGGAATCTTAAATGGTCTTATTAATAAAATCAAACCTGGAGCCAGGTATTGGGATGAATGCTGGAAGATCAGAGAAGCAGAACAAGCCACAGCTACCTCACCTCGCCAGTTCCTCAGCTGATCCTGTTTTCTCAGACTGGAAGCCTCTCAGTCTTCATCCAGAATGAATCTCAGCTGAACTGTGCTGCTCAGAGCCTAAAAGCTTAACCAGCCAAATGCTTCTAGTTTCTGGTCCTCACATCTTATATATCTTTCTGCTTTCTGCCATCACTCCCTGGGATTAAAGGCATGAGTCACCATGCCTGGCTGTTTCCAACATGGCCTTGAACTCAGAGATCCAGAGGGATCTCTGCTTTTGGAATGCTAGGATTAAAGGCTTGTGCTACCACTGCTTAACCTCTATGTTTAATATTGTGGTTGTCCTGTTCTCTCACCCCAGATAAGTTGATTAGCATGAATAATATTTTGGGGAACACAATACACTGGCAAAGACAGATTGAAAACAGAGGATGTCATGGTATTCCACTTGAATGGAATCCAAAACTCAGGAGGAATAGCTATGGTCATATGTACACAAACAGACTTCAAGGCAATACTCATTAGACAAGACAGAGAAAATTACTATATTTTATATAAAGGGAATAATAACCAAAAGGATATGACATTTATGAATGCATATGAGTCTATTGGGGAAGTCAGTTTTATAAAATGAAGGCACTGCTAGATGTTATGGGAGAGGTAGGTTTCGGTATATCACAATGGGCTACCATAACACTCCCCTCTCAACACTAGATGGACCACCCAGATAAAAAATAATGAACTAAGAAGCATCACTGTTAAGTTGCACATAGTTCAATGGACTTCACAGATACCTATGGGGCATTCGATGCAGCAGTGGCAAAAGCATTCTTTCTGTCCACACGGGGAAGATGCTACTCTTCCTAAAGTATCTGTAATAATAGGCCACAAAGAAGCTCAAAAAATAAAGAGTGGTGGAAACAATTTGTGATTTGTGTCAGATCATAATGGATGAATCTAGAATTCAACAGGAAGAGAAATAAAAGGAAGTGTAGAAAGACATGAAAACTGAGACACTTTTTTTAACTTTTGAGATTATGATTTAATATCATTTCTTCCTCTCCATTCCTCCTTCCAAATCCTTCCATATGCCCCTCCCCAGTCCCCTTTAAATTCATGACCCCTTTTTAATGATGTAGGTGTAGGAAAGAACTTCCTGAATAGTGGCCTGCATCCGTTGTTGAATGAGCAGGCCATTGAAGAAGTCAGGCAGAAATATTTTTTATTTAACATAATTTCTTTATTGAATATTTTGGAATTTTACATCATGTACCCTAATTCTGTTCACCCCCCAGTTCCTCCATATTCTCCCTCACTCCTGCAGTCCCCTTCAAAAAGAAAATTAAAAAAAAAATACCCAAGCCAACCCAACCCAACCCAACCCAAAACAAACCAACCCAAACCAACCCAACCCAACTCAACCCAACCCAACCCAAACCAACCCAACCCAAACCAAACCAACCCAAACCAAACCAAACCAAACCAAACCAAACCAAACCAAAATAAGCAACTAAGCAAACAAATAAAAACAAAAACAAGCAAAACAATAAACAAACAAACAAACAAAAAACACCTCTTCAATTTGCCATCTTTCTTGCACCTCTCCAATACCTCTTCATTCATCCTGGTGGCATTGGGAGCCACCATGTGTCACACAGTATATCCTTTTGTCCAATCAGCTTTACTTGCAAATGTGCATTGCATTGAGTCATTGGTCTGGTTTAAGGCCTCTGGTTTCTGGTACATCATCATTACTGGGTCCTCACTGAAACTCCTCTCAGTTATCCTGAGGCTGCCCCAAGACATGGAGATCCTGTAGGGATTGTCCCACAGGACCAGTCTCTTCTCGAGCTCCAGCAGGTCCTCTATGGGTAGATGTTAGGGTGGGCCAACTGCAGGCCAGGCTGTGGGCCTGGGGGTTAGCTGAGCTGGTCAGTCCAGGCCGCTGGGGCCAACCCCATCAGGGGAGAGGTGGAGCCAACTTGCCTACACCCATTCCGTCAGGGTCAGTTCTTCCTCCCCGTGGTGAGAGGTAGGGCCATCTCTCCCAAGTACAGGGCAGCTAGCTCTCTTGTTGCAGTATCCAGCAAGGGACAGAGTCAGCTATCCTAGGGCCAGCAAAAGGCAGGGCCAGCTCAGCATGGCCCTCTGATTTCATCTTGCATGCTTCCTATGGACCCCTAAGGTAACAGGGGCCATGACATCTACACATACCCTAGCTGCAGCAGGACTATGGACCTAGACATGGCCCTCCACAGCAGCCTGGGCCTGAACAACATCCTGGCTCTGGGTGGAAACACAGGCCAATCAGATCAGGATGTCTCTGGTGGCAGCACAGCTCCCAGACATCATCAACAAGGCCACAGGTTGTGGCCCTGACTCCTGGTTTCTGTATGACCTTTAGTGGCAACACAGGCCTCTGACTTCAACACAGACCCTGGCTGTGTTAGGACCACAGACCCAGACATGGTCCTCGGCAGCAGCCAGGTCTGGATGTCACTATTTCCTCAGGTGGCAGTGCAGGCCACTCAGATTGGCATGACCCCGTGGCAGCATGACTCTCAGACACTGACATGGCCCCATATCTCAGCCATTCCCATGGCCTTTGATGGTAAGAGGAACCTGGGACATCAGCACAGACCCTGACTGAAGTAGGGCCACAGCCCTAGACATGTTCCTCAGCTGCAGCTCTGGCCTGGGCATCACCATGGCTTCTGGTAGCAGCGCAGGCCATCCGATCTGCATGATCCCAGCTGTAGCATGGCCCTCAACCACCAACATGGACTCAGTTTGCTGACCTGACTCTGGGCATCCACATGGTCCCTGGTGGCAACATAGGCCATGGACTTCAACACAGACCCCATTTGTGGCAGGCCTACAGTCCTAGACATGGTCCTCAGCAGTAGTCATGGTCCAGATGTCACCATGACCCCAGGTGGTAGCACAAGTCACCTAGACTGGTATGGCCCTGGGGGCAGGATGGCCCTCAGACACCAACATGACCCCAGGTGGAGGCCCAGACCCCAAGAATTCACATGACCTTCTTGGCCACAGACATCAAGAGACCCTGGCTGCTATAGGACCACAGACCCAGACATGGCCCTAGGCAGTAGCCCCGGCTCTGACAACACCATGGACCCAGGTGGTAGCACAGGCCACTCAAATCCAGACAGAAAAATTTAAATTACTAGAATCAAATTAAACTTAAAGCACAACATATCAAAACCTTTAGATATACTAAGTTTATAGCTATGATTACTTTCATCTGAAACAAAACAACAAAACAAAATCCAAACAGCCAACTAGTGAAAGCATTGTAAAATAACCGGACTGATTCCCCAGGAAACCAATAAAGCATCTCAAGAACTAGAACAAGTAAGTACAGACATTAGGATAGGAGTAGGGGATGGGGACTTGGTTTAGTGGTAGAATACCTACCTAGCCAGCACAAAACTCAGGGTTCAATCCTAGCATTGAAAAATACTTAAAAAATATTAGGGAAGGAATAAATGAAATATACCAAAAATGTAAAGCAAAGGATCAATGAAACAAAGTTGTTTTTTTTTCTTTGAAAAACAGGCCAAATTGACAAAACCTTAGAAAAAAATAGCCAAGGAAGAGAGAAGACCACAATAAATAATAGAAGATGCAAAAAGGCTGTTTTTACAAATACTGTTGAAATCCACAGAATCATAAAGAAATATGTCTAAAGCAGTTGGTCAATAAATTCAAGAATAAAAAAATACATGGACAAATTTCTTTACATATTTGACTTAACAAAATTGAACCATGTGGTTATCTAAAATGTGCTCTCTCTCTCTCTCTCTCTCTCTCTCTCTCTCTCTCTCACACACACACACACACACTATAAAACACTCACACACACTATTACACACACAAACACTACAACACACACACATACACACACACACACACACACACACACACACACACACACACACACACACACTCCACACACACCACACCATACCACACAGCAGTGAGACGAGACTGAAGCAGAAATAATTCTCCCATTATAGAAAAGCCCAGAACCAGATGGATTCTTTGGTGCATTTTGCATGATGTTCCAAAATGAATTAATGTCAATTCTTCTCAACTGTTCCATAAAATAAACAAAGAAGGGACTCTTCCAGATACTGTCCTTGAAAACAGTTTTACCTTGATACCCAAATTGCACAGGCACACAACACATAAAGAAAAGCAGAGTATAATATCTGTAATGAACATGTCTTCAAGATTCTTCAATGTAAAACTTTCTAATTGAATTCAGTAGCACTTTAAAATGATTATACACAGCAAACTGGTTTTGTTTCAGGGATGAGAAGGATGATTCAAATCAATGAGCATAATACTTACATAGAACTAGTGTAGCAGAACTTAAATAGAAACTCAATGGTAAATATCACATGACTATCTCAATAGACACAGAAAACAGCTTTGACAAAGTTCGGTGCCCATCCACAAAGCCCTGAATAAACTAAGAACAGAGGGATTACACCATGCATTATAAATGGTATGCATTACAAACTCATGACCCCCATCATCCTGAGAGGGGACAGACAGAAACCATTTACTCTCAGATTAGGAACCAGATATTCAGTATAGTAGTTTAAATTGTAAGCAGAGCATGTAGGCAATAGGAAGAAATAAATCACATACAAATTGTTCATTTCATCCACACACATTCAGTGCCCTTTACCAATTAGCATTAATAGTGCCAAAAGTTGCCATGAATGCTATTGGGAAAGAAGAGTGATCAGTGATCACATCTAACTGAAGACTCTGCATACAACAATACTGAATTGCCTGGCAAGATATGCTGATTGGTGTAGCAGTGGTGTGGATGTTCTGGGAGAAACCAGCTGCTTCTGGATTGGATTTGAGGCCCATGGTATGAGAGGGAATACAAGCCTGGCACTGCCAAAAGACTATGGCAATGGAGGTCACAGGCTCTGTGAGGGACTCTACTATTGATGTTGTACCAAATGGACATGTAGTTAAACTGTTTTCTAAACCTTTATGTTTATGGCCATAGACTAGTACAGCTCCTAGGCTTTATTAAAGAAGCCTCTTTTTTATTTTAAAAATTTTATTGAACAATAGATTCTTTTCTCATATAATAAGTCCTCCAGGAGTCCAACAAGTGAGAGAGAGGAGGGATTAGATGAGCAAGAGATATCGAGACCATGATGGAAAAAGCAAAGGGACAAATAGTCAAACTAGCAGAAACACATGAACTGTGAACCAATAGCTGAGGAGCCCCCATGGAACTGGACCAGGCCCTCTGGTTAAATGAGACAGTTGATGAGCTTGAACTGTTTAGGAGGCCCCCAGGCAGTGGGACTGGGACCTGTCCTTGGAGCATGAGCTGGCTTCTTGGAACCTGGGGCCTATGCTGAGATACTTGATGCAGGGAGGAGGGGACTGGACCTGCCTCAACTGAATCTACCAGGCTGAGCTGAATCCTCAGGGGAGACCTTGCCTTGGAGGAGGTGGGAATGGGGGGTGGATTGTGGGGGAAGGCTGGGGAGTGGGTGGGAAAAGGGAACACAGGAGAATCTGTGGCTGATATGTAAAATTAAATTAATTATAAAATAAAAATATTTAAAAAAAAAACAAAGAAAACAAATCCTGATTATAGTTTCCCTTCCCTCTACTCCTCCCAGTTCCTCTCCACGATTCCTCCCCTCTCGGTCCATTCCCTTCCTGTCTCTCATTAGAAAGGAACAGGCTTCTCAGAAACAACAACCAAACATGGAAAAATAAAATATAATAAGATGAAGCAAAACTCATCATATTGAAGTTGGAGATGGCAACCCAACAGGAGGAGAAAATTCTCAAGAGAAGGCATATGCATCAGAGACACAGTTGTTCTCATAGTCAGGAGTCCCGTAAAAATACTAACTTAAAAGCTATAACATACTCGCGGAGGACTTGATGCAGACACATGTAGGCCTGTGCTTGCTGCTCCAGTCTCCATGAGTTCACATGAGCCTTGCTTAGTTGATTCAGGGGGCCTTTCAGACAAGGCTCTTTTGACAGTGGCAGACAGTCAAACTAGAGACTCTTAACTTGCTAAAGTGCTGAGAGAGTGATTGTTACATGCTTGGCTCCAAAAGAGACATGGATGCCATCCCCTCTGAAACCCAGGGAACATAACAAAAGAGGGGATGGACAGGCAGTGGGAACTAAAGAATGCTGGGAGGTGTTGTCACCTGATATGACATGTCTATTGTAATCGAGAGCACACAGTCACTGTGACTGCCTGCATGGGCTCTGAACAAAAAAGAGGAAAACCACACAAGGGTAAGAGGGCTACTAGCTGGGAAGAGGGAAGGGAATTGGCAGGAGTCGGGAAGGGTGGGAGAGGGTAGTGTGGGAGGGTGAATGTGATCACGTTGCACTGTAGAGAAACGTGACACTGTCAAAAAGGTAAATTAATAACACAGGTTTTAGTATGACAGTGAGGAGAAAGAGTAGCATTCATGGGAGAGAAGAGAACACCATTGAGAACGAATGTGGACTTCTCTAGGGGTTGTGGAAATGAGACCTACACAAATGTGGATATAGGCTCTTCATGGGAGAGTTGCAACTGTTGTTTAAGATTAGCCATATATTCCATTTTTGGAAGCTCTCAAGTTACACCCCCAAAACACTGCTAAGAAACCTTTGCTTTTTCTTCTCCCTCCATTTTAACAACTGAGATTATAAGGTGGCTCTGAAGGTGCCCTGGATGGAATTATAATGTGATAAAGTAAAACCAGAAGCCACTGGCATTGCACAAGGGCTTTGGTACATGTCCATTTCCTGCAAACAAAGTTTCTGGTGAGATTTCTAGAAAATTATATGTTTACAGTTGGGAAGGAAGAAAGGCCTTAAGCACTGTCAGTTGTGCAAGTGGAATTCTTTCTCTCTGCTGCCACCAGGCTTCAACAGGATCACAGGGTGAGGCAATCCTCTCCATTCTCACCTGTCCCCCAATTTTCCCTGTTTATCTATCCTGTCTCCATAGTAACAAAAAGAACATTGAATTGGCAGAAAAGCAGACACCTAAACTAATTCAGTAGAACAGAGGAGCCCCCAAAGCATACACATCTATAACAAGCTGCTTGCCCACAGAGGTGAGAAAGCATGTGTCTGAGAAAAGCCAATTTCTTCAACAAATTGTTCTCTTGTCCTACATAAAACTCAACTTAAAATACCAGATACTTTAATGAAGACTCAAACTTTGAAACTACTAGAAGAAAACATAGAAACTCTTAAAGATATTAACACAGGGAAAATTTAGTCTATAAGACTCCAACAGCCCAACAGACAAGGCATTTGACAAATGAGACTGCATTGAGTTAAAAGATTTGAACAACAAGAGAAATGAATTAACAGAGTGAGAGAGATGATTTGTCAACTAATTAGTGGAAAAAGTATATATAAACAAATAAAAATCTTAACATCAAAATCACACAGAGAAAATACAGGCAAATGAATTGAACACACATTTCTCAGGCAAAATAGCTGAAATTACAGGAAAAATTATTCAAAATATCATTAATCATCAAGGAAATGCAGAAGGAAACTGTACTTCTTTGAGAATTTCAGTAAGAATGACTAACAAAAAACCAAACAAAATAGATGTTAAGGAGGATGTATAGAAAAAGAAACTCTTACACATTATTAGTGTGGATATAATATAGTATTTTCATTAAACTGAAATGTGGACAGTCATCTAAAACTAATATTTGGGCTATTATGTGTTCCAGTTACCCTACTCCTGGGTATTTATCTAAAAGAAATGAAATCAGTATGCAGAAGAGATACTTGCATGCCATATTTGTTACAGCATAATTCACAATGGCCAACAAACAGAATCAACCCAAGAATAAACAGATGAATGGATAAAGAGACCGTGCTGTATATGCAAAGACTTATAATTGATGAGAACGCTGAGATAAGTACTGTTGGATGCTTTGTCCTAAGTGGGAAACCTATATCAATGCCTACTCCCTCCCTAGTGCTCAGATAACACCGTAGAAGAAGGAACAGAAAGAATTTAATATAAAAGCCAGAGGAAGGGAGAAGGTTGAAGAGACTGACTTTTTACCAATGTGTGCTTTCTTACCTTTATGGACAATCAGCTTGATATTAGTGCTTCTTTATGGGTCCTCTCTTCTACTAAACTGGTCTAGATGGTACTTTTCTGCCAATACCATATTCCTTTTGCTACTGTTGTGGAATACTTTCCTCTAGTTATGAGATGGCAATTGCAGTCATGATCTCACAACAGCTGTGATTACTGCACAAGACTCTACAATAGGGTCCTCCAATACTCTGTTATGAAGGAGTGATGGGGTGACAAACTCATGAGGCCCGTCCCTCCCTGAAGATCTTTAAGCAGTAAATAGTGCCGGAGGAGGGAAAGACATTTTCTTCTGCTGTGTAGCCACTGTTATGGCACCATGCTCCTATAAACAGCCTCTCACCCAGTATGGAGGCAAACATCCCTAATTAAACTCATCAAGTCACCAAAATTGTCATAAAAGTAGTAGAATGGAGATTAGATTAGTTGGAAAGAGGAAGGAGATCAGTGGGACAGGGAGGGGGCAAGAGAGGGTAATGGAGACAAGCGATTAAAATAAATTATATACATATATGAAAACTCCACAATGAAACTTATTGTTATGTGTAATTTAGAAATGTTAATTAAAAAAAGAAATTATGGTATGTATACACAGGGGTTACATTCATCTGCAAAGAAGAATGAATTCATGCCATTTTCAGGGAAACAGATAGATTTGGAGACCATTACAGTAAGAAATATAAACTTGATGCAGATAGACAAATACCAAAAATTGTCTCTCATGTATGGAAACTAAGACTTGAAAGGGTGAAAAATATGATGTGACAGTAGATGGCAGATTATTGGGAAAGGGAAGGGGATTTGGTGAAGGAGTGGAGACAGACCCAGAGAAGGCCAAAGGATGCACATTCTCACAGCAGGTTGTATGCTAGTATAAAAACATCACAGGGAACACATAAGCCTGAACAATTAACACTTGCTGATGAGTATAACAAGGAAATCAAAGTACTAGATGGTGCTAAACTCTGAGAAATCATTTGTAATATACACTTTGAATGAAGCTCAGTGTTGTTTTCTTACCTTATACATGGAAGGGTAAAGAAAAGTAAGTGAGAATTTACTGATAGTCTGTGAATAAAGGCACACTGTGATTCTGTTGGAGCAAAGAAGCTTAAAATGCACATTACCAGTGTGGTAGCACAGGTCTTTAATCCCAGCACTTGGGAGTCAGAGGTGGACAGATCTCTGTAAGTTTGAAGCCAGCCTGGTCTACATAACAAGTTCCAGGATAGCCAGGGCTACATAACAGAGAGACATCAGTCGTCTTTGCATAGCATCTCCCTGGGACCCCTCTCTCCTTCCCTTTCTGTCTTCTCCTCTCAGATCTTCTCCAAATTGCTCATTTCAATGCTTCAGAATCACTCACTGTTTTATACCAGGGACTCCCATGCTCCATAATTCACATCTCCACTTCTTCAACTACGTCACACCAATTGAATTCTTGCACTTTGTTACTTTGAATCCATGTTGTATTTCTAGCAATCTTTTAATCTGTTCCTTATCTAGTTCAATAAAACAAGAAGCTTCCCTGTGTGTTAAGTGAGGGGCTGGGGCTGGGGTAAGGAAGGACAGAGAGACTCTCAAGGCATATCTCACACGTGTTTTTTTCTAGCACAGATTTAGCAAAATGTTCTTCCCCAAGACTTGTAAGATTGTTTTAAAGCTTGCATGAGAAAACATTTAGGAAACTAAACCCAATTATTAAACAGCTGTTTCCCCACCACCTGCCATCTTCCAGGACCCAGGTAAAGACACAGTGCCACTATCAAGGAAGCTGAAGTTTGAGTGAGAAACAGATGAGGGGAAACTCCTTGGACATGAGAATCAGAGCTTGAGTGTTTTGTGGGATTCCTGACTGCTTCTCTCCTGGCAGAAGGAGTCCAGAAGGGGTTTCACTGAGTGGTGGCTTTGTTACTGAGGATGGCTTAGTCACCGAGTGATGCCTTCATTGAGAATTGTGCAGACTAAGAAGATGGACTGTCACAGTTATGGTAAAGAAATTGACTGAGGAAAGAAAAAATGTGGTTTGTGATAAAAAGAATACAGGGGGCTGCATGAACTGTGGACTGGTGGCTGTGGAGCCCCTATGGGACTGGACTAGGCTCTCTGGATACAGAAGACAGTTGTTTGGCTTGAATTGTTTGGGGGGCACCCAGGCAGGAGGATTGGGATCTGTCCCTGGTCTATGGGCAGGCTTCTGGAATCCGGTGCCTGTGGTGTGATGCCTTATACAGCCTTGGTGCAGTGGGAGGGAACTTGGGCCTGCCTGGGCTCAGTGTGCTGCACAACTTCCCACGGGAGACCTAGATTTGGGGGATGTGGGGATGCGGGGTGGCTTGGGAGGGAGGGTTGGGGGGATGGGAGGAGGGAGAAGGGGGCATCTGTGGATGGTATGTGGAGTGAGTGGAAAATTTCTTAATAAAGAAAAAAAGTTAAAAAAAAAACCACACAGGGCTGGACATTATAGCGGCTTGCCAGCACTATAACACACAGAGTAATGCAATCACAAGCACAGAGTAATACATACAGGGCTGCAAGGAAGGATGTCCCTGTGACCTGAACTCGTCCTTTTCAGCCATTTACTGCATGTGTGTATGTGAAGGTGCCCGACTTGGCTTTTTAAAGGAGCTCCCAGACTGCTATGAAGAAAGAAGGTGGCTCTGAATCAAACAAGATTGTAGAAAAAAATGATATGTTAGGAAGCTATGATAATTGAGGAAGATGAAAGATAAACTGGGCCATGGTAGTCAGCATGAAGAAATGAGAATGTATTTCAGAAATATTTAGGCTGTCAAACTAGATGGGTAAGATGTTTGATTGGATAGGAACAAGTATTAAAGAGAAATGAATGAAGGAAACTCACAGACCTGGGTGATTGACAGAGAACCAGATAGACCATACAGGACAGCAAATGGTTTGTGGGAAGGGGAGCAGCAATGGTGATGCTTGGATAATAAAGGCTATAGATGTTTAGAGGGCAAGAGAATATGTTTGAAGTGAATTTTGGAATTCAAATGCAGATGTGCCATTTAGTGATATTCTTCTGGTTATTGAAACAGTTGGATTGATTGCAATTCTGACTCAGAAATATAAGCTGGTAAGATTCCAGAGGTAGGGACCAATCACTCCATTTGACACATAGAGGAGAACAGCTGGGAGTATGACCAGGATAGTAGTGGATGGTATGGATCCCAGCAAGTAGAGAGTTAAGAGGCATAGGAATTTCAGAAGAAAAATCTAGAAAAATGAAAATTGGAAATGGCAGGTTTATTTCCCTAAACGCTGTTGTAGACTTCAGAGTGCTTTGGGCAGAGTGTAGGGGCTAAAGGCAGATTGCCATGATGGGGGTATTAAGTTGGGTGTGAAGCAGAAGATTCAGCAAGTGGGGAAGACAGCTCTTTGTGAGACACAGTTTGCTTACAAACTGGCAATAAGATGCCAGGGAGCTGGGTAGTTGGATTAACAGGGGATGAGAAGGGGGAGAGAGCAGGCTCTGAGATGTGGAGACCACGGCACCCGTGCATAGGTGGGCCCGTGTGTGCTTGGGCTTTGCGGTCAGCCAGAGATTTCTTCCTCTAATCATTCTACTCTACAATGGCATCTAATTTCCTCATAGTTTGTCATTTATTGTCTCATCAAATTTAAATAAAATAACTTTCCTCTTTGCTGTGAAAATTCTTCCTTTGCCCAATCTCATCACCATTTCTCCTCTCTAAATTTTATGATTGTGTTTTCAGCTTTATAATTGTCCTTGATTTAAGCACTACAGTAGATTTCCTTCGTAGTAGTTTCCTTGGCATCCCATCGCAAGACAGGTATATAAGGATATTAGTTCCTTGGCCTTTTCTTTCACAAAGCAGGTGACAACCTTGACTGTTAAACAATGAAGATCAGCAACACTTGCCTTTTGTACCATGTCTGTATTAAAGCTAATGTAATTTGTACATATGTTAACTTAAGGTTCAAACCCCAATGGAGACAATTATATTAATGAGACCTACAGTGAAGATTTTGAGATGCTGAGCCTTGAAGCCGGCCTTCAGGACTTCTCTGCGTGGTAACACAGGGTTCTTAAATCTGTATTTCATAGTATTAGAAGATGGCTACTGAGGGAGATAAGTCATCTGGTCTATTCAGACGTGAATCCTAAAAGCCACAATACTAACCTGACAGGCAAGATGTATCCACTGGTTTAATGGTGGTATGGCTGCTAATGGGGGTAACCCAAAGTTTTCTGACTGGATTTGAGACCTGTACTATGGGAGGGAATTCCTGTCTAATACTATAAATCCTGATCAAAAGCCAATGGCTGGGGCAGTCATAGGCCCTCTGGGGGGATCTATTTCTGTTGTTTTACTAAATAGTCATGATGTCAAGTTGCCTTTTCAATGTTTATCTTTACATCCATAGATAGGGCTGTCCTCAGCCTTGGTCAGGGAAGCTTCTTTTCATAGTGGGCGACTGTCCATGCAGGAGCTCCTAACCAGTCAGTGTGCTGAGGGTAAATGACTGTTGAATGCTCAGACATAAATGGGGCACCCGTATTACCCTCCAAAGAAAAGGGAACACTATAGAAGAGGGGAGGGGAAGAAGAGTCAGAGGGTGGGGAGGGGAGTTATGAAAAGCCTCCTGGATACAAGACCCTTGTACCTGTGAACTGACAGCAGCCGTGGTGGTTTTCTCTACAACATCTGCCCTAGATGAGGTTATCAATATCCTATCTTGGGTGAAAGATGAGGTCATGAGGTCCCACTGCTAGATGAGGGCTATTAACAGTTAATGTTTGCTAGAGAACGGAGTCATTTTCTTCAATGGTGTCGCGCCCCCCGCCATAAGTTCATGCTTCAGTAATTAACCCTCACGCATGTTCACATAAACACCTCCAGTTAAACTCAGTGGGTCATACATCTCAGACAAACAAGACGTGAAAATAGAAGGGGAACATTTGAGAAGAAAAAGGGGTTCACCAGAAATTGGAGGAAATTAGAAGGAGTAATGGGTTTGCATGAAAATAATTAAAATATGTTATATACATACATGGAGCCATTAAAAAATAAAAGAATCAGCAAACAAACAAAAACTGAATTTAAATTATTTATTCTCCCAGTGGTTCTGTTTCCTCATATTTAAGCTGGGAATAATATGAGTAAATCTTTTTTTTCCCAGAATTCTTTTTTTTAATTTAATTTAATTTTACAATATAATTTAATTCTACATATCAGCCACGGATTCCCTTGTTCTCCCCCTCCTGGTCCCCTCCCCTTCCCCCCAGCCCATTCCCATTCCCACCCCTCCAGGGGAAAGCCTCCCCCGAGGATTGAGATCAATCTGGTAGACTCAGAATTCTTTTTTGAGTATTAAATTTGTAAGCATACCTAATCATTTAGAATTATGTCTGGCTTCCCAAAAGCATAGTGTCACATATTATCTAGTATATTACCAGTGTTCAGAGCTTAACTGGATAGTCTGTTAATATTGTTTTTTAAACTATGAATTTAGTGTTTTGATCTTGCTACTGAAAAATGACTTTAGCAGGAATTAATGTTTAATTTAGGCCTCTACCATGTAGGGTTTGTCTTTAGGCATCTCAGGCTGTGTCTTGTTACTTCTCCCCAACCTTGCTTCCTCCTCTTCCTCCTCGTTCTCTGTTTCCTTTGGAGCATTAAAGCACATTCTCATTACACCAAGAGAAATGCTGGAACCAACTCTTTCAGGCCCTCGAGAGCAGACTGTTGGCCAGTATCACAAGTCAGGGCATGATTTAGAACTGTATTCTCTCTGTGGCTGACGCTGTAAATAACAATGTCTGTACAGTCAGTTCTTTTCCAGCAACTTGGGAGTCATTTACAAGCTTACCACTGACTATATCTTAAAGCACACTAACCTCTTCTACTTTCTATATTGTATGTTTCTTTGAGGAAATAACCCTTCTGTAGTCCTCCAAATGTGTTGCAGTGGAGTCTGGCTGATCCTCTCATTCTCTTAATCAGTTTCAAGTGTTTTCCATCTCAAGCCTCTGCATTTATCTTTTAGGGGCTTTGCCTTTGTTTGCTGGAGCTAAACAAGAAGCTACATGGGAGAAGGTGAAACTGGATCTTTGCGTTTCTAGACATGAGCATATTTTTGTGTCATAGTTGATTAGAAGTTTAGCTACAGATAAAACACAGTCTCAAGAAATAGTTCCCCTAGGCATTTTGAAGGTATGCAAATTTGATGATTGGTCTTCTAGAAGTCATATCTGCTGACCGGTGGATTTTTTTTTTAAACCATGACTTATCTAATCTTGAAATAACACATCAAGCTATTCCCATCCCCAGCCTTTTTCACCAGGGAACTACACCATGAAAAATGTTTGTTCCTCTCCCAGCAGCTATCAACAGCCAAGGAGTTGGGTGTAGGCAAAGGGAGCAGATGAATCATATCTCATTGTATACACACATGAAATTCTCAAAAATAAAAGAAAACTATTCCCTATTTGCATTTCGTCTACTTCAGATTCACTTGTGTCCATTTTCCTATTTCTTGTATTCATGATCATTTTACCTTAGGTAAAACTGGAAGATGGTTGAACAAATCCTTACCCTGGGCTATTTCAGGGAAGAATTTCCTCTGTGCTTCTGGAAGCTTCATTTGCCTTGAGCATTAGCTTGGAGTTTTAGTTTAACTGGGACAAAGCAGATTTTACCTTGTGTTCAAGTCATCCTTGTAGCCATACTGTTCATTCTTTGGTAGATATCCACCATATCTTCCTGTTGAGTGCTCATGTTATGGCAGATGAAAGACAGTTTAGGACACTGGTGTCTGCCTCCTGAGGGAGAAGCATGGGCCCCAGCATGGAGGACACAGAATGTGAGTCTTGCATCACTGATATTCTAGACCTATAAGGGAGAGCAGAAAATAAGCTCAAGTTAAAGCCACAATGAAATCTGAAAACTAGAATTATATCTGAATGTGCTTCACAGTTATCTTATCAAAAGCCTGTGTGAAACAGATGAAGAATATCACACAGACAGAGTTTTATCAAAAATTACTGTGGACAGAACAAATGGTCAAGGACTCAGGTGGTGTAGTCAGCCAGCATCAACTCATAGTCAGGAAACTAAGGAGTTCCTTATCACTAAGGAACAATTTCCTAGTGACTCTTATCTAAATAAATAAATTATAATAGAAAAACCACACCAGATTTACTGGATTTGTAAAAGTGAGTTCTCAGACAGGATTGTAGAATGTTATACTTCATATTTCTCTGGATTAGACTGTTTTCATTAAGAAAATGTGGCAGGGATCTTCTCCATTATTTCTGAGTTTCTCTTTAGTTCTTTTTAATAATACATAGTTGTACTGCTTTTACTTAATTTATTACTGTGAGCCACATAAATATGAAGGAGGAATTCAGCTAACACTGGCAAAGCTAATACCTGGAAGAACCAAAGACTCTTACAGAGGGAAGCTGAAACTCAAGGAGTCTTGATGATATTGGCTTCTGAATGTATTAGGTATTTCCTGAAGTGAAATTCTTGTGTGCTATTGTAGCTTTCACATTTGATCCTTTTCCCAAAACTTCTAACAGTGCGGTTGATCATTTATTGGGCATGACTTCCCCTATACTATTGGGATATTTGGATACTATTCCCTAGCTGTGTTTGATAGCAGTCACAGTCAAAACCCATTTCCATCAGGCCTTTGTTCCTTTTTCTAGAAGACTTAGAACGTGCCTTTCTGTAATTATCTTCATTAGCAAACATCTGGCCAGGGCCATCTCTGGACAAAAGTATTTCATCTGAGATACTTTGCTAACATCCTAGGACAGACTGCAGATAGATAAGCATTAGCTCATCTCGCCTACAGATAAGAGAAAATAACCACTAACATTAAATCCTTAACTCCTTACCTTCACCCTGGTTTATTAACACAAGACCCTAATTTAAGAGATTTACTTCTCAAAATTCTGGGCTGGTGGTTTCTCCATCTGCTAGTTACTGAGATAAGGTAATAATTATTCATACTGACCCAAGGAGACTACAACAAGGCCAGGCAGATGACAGGTGCCAAGCTTTGTTTCTTATGCAAATTAAACTTTAATTCTCCCCTTTTTATCTCAGCTCAGATGTTATCCCTAGTTTTAAAGATTCCCCCTTTAGCAATTAACTCAGAGCGGAAAGTGCTTTTACTAACCAAATGCTACATGTTGTGACACAGGTTGCCTAGCAACCGAGTAAACTTCCCTCACCCTGCAAGAAAATGGCACAGCCAGGATAAGCTGAGCCAAGAGTGGCGCCAAAGGAAAAAAGACAGTTTTTCTTTACTTGTGACTTATGCTGACATACAGACTCCTAACCAACTTACCTAGACATTTCTAAGTTTACAGTCTAAGCACATAAATTCCTTTTTCGAATCCCCTAATGATTTTAACCCTTAGTTGACCCTACCAGAGAACTCCCATTAGTCATTCCCCCTTTGGGTTGTAGATGGAAGCTGACAATTATTGCTCTATGTGTGGATCTTATCGCCTCTCTCTACAATACTGAAAACTTCAAGCCTCACATTCATTGCCAAAGAATTGCTGCTTCTAAGTGTATATATACCAGAACCCCCACAGCACTTGTAGAATCGACTTAGAAGAATAAAAGGGCTCAGTGTAGTTAGATTTATTCAATATTCCTGACTTTAGATCCTCAGCTGGTTGTAGATTCTTACCCTGACCTTGGGAAAGAGTTATATGGAGCTAGACCCCTATAACTCTTGTTAATTTATAAAATTTGAATCAAGTTAAACATTTTGGAGAATCTTAATTCTCTCACTTACATTTGTGTTATTTTGTGTTTTATTGCTATAAGAAAGATGATCCAAGGGGTATCCCTTTGTCTGGTGTTTATATGACATCATCATTATCATGTAGTGTTGTCTTAGTACATGCATCACATTAAAAGTTAAACATTGACAACAAAATGACAAATTCCTGGGTATGTATTATACTTCTTTTTAACTTATTATTTTATGTGTATCAGTGTTTGGCTTACATGTATTTATGTTCACCTCATGTGTGCCCGGTGCCCTCAGAGATCAGAAGAGGACATCAGATTCCCTAGAACTGGAGTTACAGATGGTTGTAAGCTATCACATAGGTACTGGGAATTGACTTGGGTTGTCTGGAAGAAAAGCCAGTGCTCTTAACAACTGAGTCATCTCTCCAGTCCCAACCATATTGTTTTTACAGGTTTTATTTTATTGTTAATTTGTGTGTGTGTGTGTGTGTGTGTGTGTGTGTGTGTGTGTGTGTGTGCGTGCGCGCGCACGCACCCACAGGGGCCAGAAGAAGGGATCTGATTCCCTGTATCTGAAGTTAAAGGCAGTTATGGGCCACCTGACATAGGTGTTGACAGTTGAACTTGAGTCCTCTACAGGAGCAATATGTACTCCTGACAGCTGAGCCACCTCTCCAGCTCTCATACTGTTTTTATGTGAATATCTAATTTATTATTTTATTTTATTTTATTTTATTTTATTTTTTATTTTTCGAGACAGGGTTTCCCTGTGTAGCTTTGTGCCTTTCCTGGGACTCACTTGGTAGCCCAGACTGGCCTCGAACTCACAGCGATCCGCCTGCCTCTGCCTCCCGAGTGCTGGGATTAAAGGCGTGCGCCACCACCGCCCGGCCGTGAATATCTAATTTATATTATTTCTAACTATCTCTCTTCCCCTCCAATTCCTCCAAAGCTCCCTCTCAAATTTAAGACCTTTTCTTTTAAAATTATTATTGTTACACACACACACACACACACACACACACACACACACACACACACACACACTTAGTGCTGACTACTTGGGAGCAGAAAATCTCTCAGGGGGGTTATCCTTGGAGAAAACTGAATCCTGTATTTCAACAATATGGTTGCCTACATAAGACCTGCATAATGACCATACCAGGATGACTTACCCTCAGTAATTTTCAAAGCAACTATACTGTTATGCAATTGCTGTACAAAGAAGTATATGTATTTAATGTGTATAATTTGATATATTTGAAATAGAGATGAGCAAAAATATAAAACCCAACAAAATCAAATGTTGATTAAAATAAGTACAACCACAAACTTAAAACTAAGTAAAGGAAAAAAGAGAAACAACTTAATAAAATTAGAAATGAATGAGATGACATGACTCACATCATGAGAATAAAAAGAGGATTTTTAAGGCAACTATGGACACTTCTATACCACTGATTTAGACAAAATAAACAATAAATTACTAAAACACGCAACCTACTATGACTGAATCTTGGAGAAGTAGAAGATTGTTCAGATGAATAATCAAAGTTAATTTATTTTCAATGAAAAGAAGATCAGGTTTTGAAGCCTGTAGTAGTGAGCTTTAACAAACAGGCAAAGACTTACTATCAATCCTTGTAAATGCTTCAGAAAAACTAAAGAGTAGTGAATGTAACTGGCCTCACCCAGCATTGAGCTGATGCAAAACACAAAAGTTAATATTCATAATAATGAATGTTTTGCTATAACTTAAAAATTCTTAACAAAATTCTAGTGAGCTCATTTCATCATATATTAAAAGGATCATATATATGAGCATGTGGTAATTATTCCTAGGATGCAAGAATGGATCAACATAGACAAATCTATAGATATGATATAGCATATGAACAGAAGTGTGGGTAAAAGCCACACAATCATTTTAATGAATGTAAAATTCCTGGGACAATCATAAACATTTTCCTTAATAAAAACATAAATGTATAGAAATATATTTCAACATGATAAAAGGCAGCTCCAACTTATTCAGAACTTACATTAGGCTCTACAGTGGGAAATTGAAAGCTTTCTTCTAAGATGAGGAATATGATGAAGACACATGCTTCATCACTTCAGTTCATTTCCATTATTAATTTTATATCCTTTGTAACTTAAAGAGATTATTTTTCATAAGATAAATCTTAATTTATTGTTGGTTAGCATGGGAATAATTTTATTTTTACCATGAACTCAGGCTAAAAACATTAAGCAAATAGAATAAAAATGACCACTGAAAACAACCGTTTCCCCCTCCTTATCTTTCCACCTCTCCTTCCTGCCCCTCTACATTCCTTCCTTTTAAAAATTTCTCTGATTCCCATGCAACAACTCTATCTTTCCTATAAAAAGTCTTTAGGCAAAACAGGAACTTTGGGAGCAGGCCAGTCGATCTCTGAGCCTAATATTTGATTTTCATAAGTTATTTTGCTAAATGTTATGTAAATCATTTTATTTGCTCCACACTAAAAATTTTGTCAAAATAGTACTATGATAGGCATGCTTTCATTAGGAAAATGAGAACTGTCAAGGAATTCACTCAAAATTACAACTCTAGTTAAAATAAAGAGCATGGGTTAAACTTAGTCATTGTGTTTGTGTTATATGGTCCTGATAATGGAATATTTATAGATTTATTTGTTTCAAAGTCTCTGTGTCTCTGGGTATTTAAGCATTTTGAATTGGCAAAAGAAAACACACAAGAAATAAAAGTTCAAAAGTAATCTTAAGAAATACAAGAAATTAAGGAAAAAAAATGTCACATAGTGGAAGTTGGTCTTTTCCACTCCAATCACTTAAGATTGCTTTAATTTGCTACAGGGACAGCCACTATCAGTGCCTTTTAGTTACTGATCATCAATTTTAAAGATTTGTTTTACAGGGAATATTTCAAGTATTTATTAGGGATATTATGAGTTATTCTTTAGTTATTTTCTGTGTAGATTATGAAATTATAGACCCTCTTTGAAAAGTTGAAAATTTTAGAGACCATTTTTTCCTAAGAAAATAGGATCTTCCTTCAGTTAATGAATTATAAATAATAATCCAAACAATGCTTTGGTAAAACTAAATTTGGAAGCTCCTAGATATTCCTGAAGCAAAAACAGCAGGTCTAAAACTTCGTTGTGAGAATTCTAAGTCCTGTGCATCTTCTCTGTTTCCTTGTTACAGCAGGTACCAACTCCAGGATAGCAACACAGAACAATGCTGCTTATTACCTCACCCATTCCAAGACCATCCCTGTCCCCTGGGGGCACCCCTCTGGATTGTCAGTTTCTGGATAGCAATCTATGCAACCAAACTGCTGAGACTCAGTGCTGTGGAGAAGCATCCTAGCTCATGTCCTCCCTCTAAAATGTCAGTGGCAGGCTCAACCCAAGGAAGTTCCTGATTCTTTAACTCCCTAGGTTAGGCCATGGGTTACATTTCTGTAGCATTTGAGTCTGATTACAGGTTCTGCACAGCATTCTTGAGTAAAGTGTTCAAGGTGGTATGTCCTTCTCTGCTGTCTCAGGAAAAAGATTCAGGCCCTGCAGGGTCTATCAGACTCATTCTTCTCACACAGAGGGTCTTCACTCAGGAGAAAGTAGATGGCAGAGCAAAGACTTATTCTAAACAATGCCATTCTTCAGGAACCGTTTGGCATTTCTGAAATCATGGATTAGTCTTGATTAGTAGCTTTTTATTTTTAGTTCACTTTTCTGGGAGACATACTGTGTGTTCTGTTATGTGTTTCTTTGATTTTTTTTTTTCAGCAGAGCTTTGAGAGAGTAATAAATGGTCCCTGCTGTACAACAGTGTAAACTGCCCTTCGAAGAGGTTAATATTACTGCAGTTTAATAAGTTACACTCAGAAGTTATAACAGGTTCTGTGCCAATCATATTAGAATTTATGTAAAATGCTCATCAAGTAACATGATAAATTGCTTCAAGAACTTCATTGTTTGAGTGTGAAAGGCAGGCCTAAATTTTTACCAAATGACATTTCAAAAGGAGGGAAGCTATTAAGGAGTCAATTTAGTCAGCTCATGTAGAAGAAGGTAGCATGCTGTAGTTACAACTTTCAAATGATGTGGCTGAGACCTAGTGGTTCTTTTGAAGAATATGGAAGAAAATGAATTTGGGTTTCTTGTAGATCCAAGTCATTCATGGTCACAAAGACAATAGAGATGAGGTCACTGTTTAAATCTGAAAACATGGAGTTTGGGAGCTCTGAGGAGACTGAGCCTTCAATACTGAGGGCTGAGGTTGCCCCATTGAAGTCCATTAATGGCACTTAACAGATGCTCACTGAGGATTTGTGTGCCTGAGGGAAACTGAGACTTTGTGGCACAAGTCAATGAACTTTCCAGAAAAATATAGCAATCAATAGGCCATGACAAGGGGATATTGATAGTAACAAAAAAGTATAACTGAAGTTAAAATACGGCTAAGTCTGTAGGTTTCTGTCATTAGAGATCAAAAGCAGATAGTGGGTACAAGAATTTGTGACAGTCTTTCTTATAGAACCCTTGAGAAGCCATGTGCAGGGGAGAAAGGAAAAACCATTTCTAACTGTAGAAACTGTTTCAGTTGTCACAGAACTTCACATGTTCTCTGATGTCACCTGGCACTGGCTTAGGGAACCTGGTGCAAGGTCTCAAGGAAATCACTGTACATGACCCCCGAGGAAGGTAAGACAAGGAAGTTTCTTGTTATCAGTATGAGTGTGGCAAGTCACTTTTGAGATTGCATGAAGATGGTATTTTGGGTTGGGAAATAAACACATCTTCAAAGTCCTGGGCTGTTCCTTCTGATTGGGTCACCCGGGCCTTATAAAAGAGCTCTCCACCACCCTGACATTATCCTCTTACCTACCGCTCAGGTGCAGATTTGCGTTGGAGACTCTGGTGAGTACAAACTGTAGAGGCTTTTCTTTGTCCTTGGGTAATGGTGGGCTTTAGGTTGGGTGCAGAGATGACTATTTAGCTTGTTAATGTGTGATAGAGGAAAGAAGATAATGAGGTTCTTCTGTAAATTTAGCTGCATTTTGCAGATGACCTCGAAGGTGATGAGGGGAAGGTTTTAGAGACATGTCTAAGTGACAGAGTTTTGAATAGTTCCATACCCATTCCCGACACAACTCCCTCAGAGTTGGATCTCTGAGTTTGGATCTTAAAACAACAACTTAATATATCTGAGTTTGTTTATAGCCTTACCAGACCCTAGTGAAGCCAGGGGGAAATGGAAGCACCATTTCCAGTTACAGAAACCTTTTTAGTTATCACTGAATTTTACGTATTTTCTAAGTGTCTCCTTACACTGGCCTTGGAACCTGACACAAAGTCTCAGGTAATACCTGGACAGCGGCATAGTCGGCTCAATGAAAAGGTTTTCATGGGTTTGTGCTATAACTCCATATTTGTTTCAGGATTGTCAGGATTGTCTAGAATTATAGCACAAAGCACCTTTGTTGTCTCATAGAAAATTTCGTCCTTGGAAACTAGAAGGAGCCGGGCGGTGGTAGGGCACACCTTTAATCCCAGCAGAGGCAGGCAGATCCCTGTGAGTTCAAGGCCAGCCTGGACTACAGAGTGAGTTCTAGGATAGGCTCCAAAGCTAAGCGGAAAAAAACAACAGAGAAACCCTGTCTCAAAAAACCACAAAAACAAAACAAAACAGAGAAAGAAACTAGAAGGATAGGTATTAACTAACAAAAGCCCGAGGAACAGACTACTAAGAAACAGAGCCCGGAGACTGTAGGATAGATATCCTAGCTAACTGTTCTGCTTGCAGGACCACCTCTTGTGAACAGTGTAGTTTGTTTGTTTTTCAGATTCTCTGAGACCCCGGAGAGATGTCTCACCAAGGACAGCAGTGCAAGCATCCCTGCCAGCTGCCTCCTGTGCTTATAAATAAGTGTCCAGATCCCTGCCCTCCACTGAGGTGTCCAGAGCCCTGCTGTTCATTGAGGTGTACAGAGACCTGCTCTTCATTGAGATGTACAGAGCCCTGCTCTTCATTGAGATGTACAGAGCCCTGCCCTTCAGAAACCCAGTGTTCTGAGCACTGCATTCAACAACAACATCTGGAGTCCTGCCAATCACAGAAGTCCCCAGTGTCCCACCCTCTACCCCTGGGTACTGAGCCTGGCCTTCGACCACAATGCCCTCAGTCCTGCCAATCACTGAGATCCTCACTGAAGTGCTCAGAACCCTGTCCTCCCTCCGTTCGTCCTGAGTACTGCCCTCAAACACAGTGTCCTGAGACTTGCCAACCTCCAATGTCCCCAGAGCCCTGCCCAACATCTCTGTGTATCAATCACGGCCCTCAATCACGGTGTTGTGATTCCTGTCAACCACCAAGGTCCCCAGAGCCCCGTTCTCCACCCTTTTGTCCTGACCACTGCCCTCAACCGCAGTGTTTTGAGTCACCAGAGCCCTGCCCTCCACAGAGGTGTGCAGAGCCCTGCCCTCCACAGAGGTGTGCAGAGCCCTGCGCTCCACCACGGTGTCTTGAGTCCTGCCAACCACCGAGGTCTCCAAAGCCCTGCCTTCCAATGAGGTGCCCAGAGTCCTACTCTCTACTCCTGTGTCCTGAGCCCTGCCCTCCACCACATTGTCTTGACTCCTGCCAAGCACCGAGGTCCCCAGAGCCCTGTCCTCCATGGATGTGCCCAGAATCCTGTCTTCCACTCCTGTGTTCTGAGCCTTGTCCACAACCTCAGTATCCAGAGCTCTGTTCTCTGCCGAGATGCCCAAACCCCTGTCTTGAGCTGCAGTGTCCAGATCCCTGTCCAACTCTGCAGTCTCCGGACCCCTGCCTACCACTGCCGTGTCCTGAGCCATGTCCACCACTGCAGTGTTCTGAGCACTGTCCTTCACCACAGTGTCTTGAGACCTGCCTGCCACCAAGGTCCCCAGAACCTTGCCTTCTACCGCAGTATCCAGAGCCCTGCCTTTCACCAAGATGTCCAGACCCCTGTCCTCCACTCGAGTGCCCAGAGCCCTGCTCACCACTGCCATATCCTGAACAATGCCTTCCACTAGAGTGTCTTGACCTTTGCCCACCGGGGAGGTGTCCAGAGCCCTGTCCCCTACCAGGGTGCCCAGAGTCTTATCCTGAACCACGAAGTCTTGGTTCCTGCTCACCACAGCAGCATCAGGGGCTCTGCCTTTCGCCTGAGCTGCGTCCTTCCCTGAGGTGCCCTGATCCATGTCAACCTGCTCCCTGCCTACTTGTGCGATGTGCTTTTCCACCATACCAGCAGAAGTGCCCACTCAAGAGCAAGTAATATCGGGACCCCAAGACAACGATTTCCTGCGGCTCCACTTACTCTTTGGATTCTATGGCCTTTCTTCAACCATGGTGGCAGACACATCTTCTCTCACCCCCGACTTGGGTTCTGCCCGAGAGAGGGAGTGCTTCACTCCCGACATCCCATGTGAAGAAATGAAAAGCAGAACCCTCACCTTGGCTTTGATCTCAGCCAGTGTTTTCTTTTCTGTGGCCAAGGGTATCTCTACTCTCACTTCTCCAATAAAGCACATGGTTCCTGGTTAAGTGTGTTATTTTGTTTTATGTTTGTTTTTACTCTCAGTTGTTAAATCTATCAGATGGATGGTTTCTTTGATTCCTATTGAATTGCTGGAATCGGATTTTTCCACCACTGAATGTACTTGAGGAGGAAAGGTGTCTTTAGTATTATTTATACCAAACAATTCTTTTTACTTTAGCAGGAAGTGTGTCTTTTGTATTATTTATGCCAAACAATTCTTTAAAGGCACTTTACAGCCCTTTGTCATGATGATCATGAAATGGTCACTTGACTCTCTGGTTTCTAAAAAAATGTGTTCAGCTCAGTGCAATCACTGGAACACTGAAACAGATAATTTATCCACCAATGTTTCTTTTTTTATTTAAATTTTTTTCTATTCAATTTATGTACTAAGCACAGATCCCCTCTCATCCCTCCTCCCGCTCCCCCCAACTCTGCCTAACCAGTCCCTCCTCCAAAAGGGTAAGTTCTCCAATGGGAAGGACAGCAAAGCCTGGTACATTCAATCGAAGCAGGACCAAGGCCTCTACCCTCCTGCCTCAAGGGTGAGCAAGGTGTTTGACCATAGGTAATGGGATCCAGAAAGCCAGCTCATGCACCAGGGATAGATTTTGATCCCAGTACCAGGGGCCCCTCAAACAGACCCAGCTACACAAACTGTCTCCCATATGCAGAGGGCCTTATTCCAGTCCCATGCAGGTTCCACAGCTGTCGATCTAAAGTTAGTGAGTTCCTATGAGCTTGGTTCAGTTTTTTTTTTTTTGATTTCCCTATCATGATCCTGATAGAGGAGAAAGTAGGAAGTAGCTTAGAATGCATTGGCACAGGAAACCACTTCCTAAATATAACACCAGTAGCACAGACACAGAGCAACAATTAATAAATGGGACCTCCTGAAACTGAGAAGCTTCTACAAGGCAAAGGACATGACAAATTAGGCAAAAACAACAAAGGCTGAGCTTCAAAATATATAAAGAACTCAAGAAACAACAACAAAATACCAAACAATCCAATCAAAAAATGGACTATAGAGCTAAACAGGGAATTCCCAACGGAAGAATCCCAAATGGCCGAAAGACATTTAAGAAATTGCTCAACATCCTTAGTCATCAGGGAATTGAAAATCAAAATGACTCTGAGATACCAACAATGTTTCTTAATGGTCTATCCTGTGGTAGGTAGTCTCTGTGTGCTGGGGTATAAATATTGATATTGTGGATATTGGCATTTTGTTGACCAAAAATCTTCACAGCTCTTATGTTGTCTATACGCTTAAGGACATTTTGACTTCTCTCTCTCTCTCTCTCTCTCTCTCTCTCTCTCTCTCTCTCTCTCTCTCTCTCTCTCTCTCTTTCACACACACACACACACACACACACACACACACACACACACACACACACACTCCTCAAATGGCAGTGATACATGGATTGTATTTGAGAAAAAACTGATTAGCAACATTCTTCTAAAGTGAGTTTTTGTGTGAATTCATGAATTAATCAGCAAATTGACAAAAAGTATTCAGAAAAGAATTCAACTGTACTGAACATGTACAGTTAGTATTTTTTTTTAAATCGACATTCCCTGAGGTTAATGATAGCTGTTTATATAGCATGTATTGGGTATTAAGTGACTTAGAGTTGTGAACTTATGTGCAAATACTATGTCATTTTTATATGAGATGAACATCTCTGGAGTGTGGTGTCCCAAGAGGGGTCCTACCAACACTGAGGTATAATTATATATGCACACAAAAACATTCCCACACATACATATATATTTATATAATGTTACTATTTTAATTAATGGTATAATTTTCTCATCGATTCACATTTATATCAGCCCTTGGAACAAATTTATAGTTTTTTGTTGTTATTTTGTTTTGTTTCTTTTTGCAATAATTTAGTGTGTGTCAGTGTGCATGTGTGTATTTGTATTTTCCGATGGTTTGGAAATGGGAGTCAAGGAAGGAAAAACAGAAAGGAGGAAAGAATGAAGGTGAAAGGAAGGAAAGAAGAAAGGAAGAAAAGGAGAGAGGCAAGAAATTAACATCATTAAGTTAAGATGAAAAGAAAAAAAAATGCCGGTGGATTTACTGGACATTCATTTGTATGTTACAGTTTCTACAATAGACACCTTGTTTTTTCAAAATTTTTGTGTTTGCTGTGGTGTGTGTGTGTGTGTGTGTGTGTGTGTGTGTGTGTGTGTGTTGTATGTATGTGGTGTATGCACATGAGTGTACAGGCATGTGCTCTTATGGCTGTTGGAACAGGGCATTGGATACCTTTCTCTATCCACCTCTGCTTTACTGTCTTGATACATGGTCTCTCACCAACCTGGATGCTCACCTTGTAATTTGGCTGACTGGCTATTGAGCTCCCAGGATCTGCTTATTTCTCCTTCCGAATACTGGGGTTACATGCACACAATGTTGTGCATGCCTGATGTTTTACATGGGTGTTGAGAATTCAAATGCAGGTCCGTATGCTTGCTGAGCAAGCACTCCTACCCACTGAGTCATTTCCTTGCCCAATAATAGATACTTTTCAAAAACTATCATTAACTCTTACACAGCTGAGTTTTATGACTACGAGTAAAAATTTCAGACCTATTAAAAATTTATAATTCATGGGGCCCTGGAAAATGGCTCAATGATTAAGAACACGTATTGCTCTTGCAGAAGACCTAAGTTCAGTTCCTAGGTTCTATGTCAAGTGACTCACAGCTACCTGTAATTGTGCAGGTCAGCTTGGATGCCCCTGGCCTCCACAGACACCAAAACTCATATGCAAATACCCACACACATACACATATTTAAAAATAAAAAAAATAAATCCTTAAAAATATACAGTTTATAAAATGCAGGATTCAAGAAGGCAAGACCAAAATTTGCATTTAAACCATCTACTACTACAACTAGAGACTTTTATTTTTATATTAAGAATTGAAAAATGGGGCATATAAAACATGGTCAATTTTAATTTCAGTTGAGTACTTCTCTTTATAACTAGTTGAAAAAAACCACACAGGTCTTTCTTTAGTTTACTGAATCATGAACATGAACGGCAGAGTTACCCAGCAGGCTGATGTATACACACACAGAACAATTCACAGCTGGCACCTAGGTAACTGAGGACGTTTACAAATGAGCAGTTACTTTATATTTCTTTTGCTGAAATGGCTTTCTTTAAAAAGATGAAGCTCATTACTGATTTCATGTTTTATTATTCAGAAAGAGAATGTTGCTCTGTAGATGTAACCATCTTGTTAAATAAGAAACACAGAGCCAATGCAGAGATGAAAGCCCAAGAGGTCAGAGTAATAGCTAAGTGCTAAAAACCTTACCCTTCACTGCTGCTCCTGTCCTTCCCTCCATAAGAGACCTCCTTCCTGTGTCTCTGTCTTCTAATAGACTTTCTGTTCTGCCTTCTCATTGGTTGTAAACCCAACCACATGACCTCCTCATCACTGCCCATCTATACAGACCTCCAGAAATTCTACTGTTGGTATTGAGATTAAAGGTGTGTGTCTCCATGCTGGTGGTATCCTTGAACACACAGAGATCTGCCTATCATGTGATCGGGATTAAGGGCTTGTGCTACCACTGCCAAACTTGTGCTATGGCTTGCTATTAGCTCTGACACCTAGGCAACTTTATTTATTAACATACAAATAAAATCATATTTCAGTACAAATAAAATATCACCATATCACCCTTTATTCAGACTATTAGAAACTATGTTGACATGATCATCTTTGGCTTTTAAACACATATACATAGGATGTCTTGGCATAATATTCAGAAGAGCATATGGGTCTCACACATTCTTTTAGCCCATTTGAAAAGAAACTGCCAAACCACCCTCCAAAGAGACTTCTCCAAGTGAATTGTCACCAGCAGTGGGTAGAAAAAATTTTCTCAGATACTAGTCAAAATATGTCTGTTAGCATTTTGTTGAAGCTGTGAGTGTGAAAAACAGTATTTTTTGTTTTTATTTTAATTTAAATTTATGAGTTTTGGTGATGTTAAAGTTGTTGAGCTTTTTTTCATTTAGATTTTTTTCTAAAATTTTTATTAGCTTTGACAAATAAAGCCCTATCATTTTATGATGGGACCTTCGTGAACTTTACAAACTGCACTACTGTTAACTGAACTACAGGCTTTATTCAGATATATTCACATTTCTTTAATGTCTTTTTTCTGTTCCAAGAACCAATTTAGGGCCCCACATTTCATTTACTTACAATTTCTTTGCTGATTTTTTTGGTTTTTCTTTTATTTAATACCTTTAAAACACTTGAATATTACAGATTATGTCTTGAGTGATAATATTGCAAGATGAGCCACAGAGGTACCTCCTGAGGCTGAACCTTGGCTACTTACTTATCTATGAAGACGGGGGAACTTAGGCTCCTTAATAGAGCATCTAGCACTTCAGTTTCTTCCTCTTTAAGTTGAAAGGGGCAACCTTGGTAACTGTTAAGATTTAGTGGGTTTTGTGTATTGCAATACTCAGTTCTTTCAAATGAGATGACTGGCTTCTTGGAATTTCAAATACAGTCTATAGCTCACAGGGGTCTGTGTTGTAGGAAGCAAGGAATGAGATGCTCATGAGTATGTAGTATGGCATCTGCCTATTTGATGATAGGTTCTTAAAGAATGTTTGTTTTAAGCTGAAGGAGGCTGAGACCCGCTGAGTTGGCAAAGAGCATGGTTTTCATACTAGAGAAGACGATTGATGACCTGGAACAGAGTTACCCAGACTACAGAGAAGACTGTGGGGTTTAAGTCAGCCACTGGATTAGATACCAACTTAATTCAATGTATTTAACCCAAACAAGAAGATTGCCAACTCTAGAGTGTGCTGTGGTTTGCTCCTTTCTTGTAAGAAGTTCCTCCCATTACCCTCTCTCCACTTGGTGGGGAATGCTAAGCAGAGAATGAATTCATGTCCAAATACTTTGTTTCAGACAATCTTTGAGCACCAGTTAAAATTAAATTTTTCCTTTTCCTTTCAAATGGCACAGCTTCTTTGGCTATTCTCTCTCTCTCTCTCTCTCTCTCTCTCTCTCTCTCTCTCTCTCTGTCTCTCATACACACACACACACACACACACACACACACACACACACACACATATATATTTGAAATTAATATAATTATTTCATTTCCCCCTTCCCTTCCCTCCCTCCAACTTCTCCCATGTACCCCTGTTGCTCTCTTTCAAATTCATGCCCTCTTTCTATACGTATATATAATCCTAAACACACAACCTAACCTGTTCAGTCCGTGTAGTGTTACTTGTCTGTATGGGTAACCAAATGGCATGCCCTTCCCCGGGGAAGACTATTTCTCCCACTCTCAGCATTCCTTTGTTGCCTGTAGTTCTTTGTCCAGGGTCAAGGCCTCCTGAGATTTCGCCCTTTCAGATGAGCAAATCTATGGTATAGTTCTTGTTCAGGTCATCCTTAGGCAGCTATGTTGATGAGACTTCATGGGGGTAGTTTTCCTGACTTTTCTAGGAGGCACAATTTTGCAGCAATCTTCCTGCTCCTCTGGCTCTTACAATCTCTTTGCCCCCTCTTCTACAATGTTCCCTGAGCCTTAAGTGCAGGATTTATGTTGTAGATATATTTGTTGGGACTGTGTTCCAAACTTTATATTTTGATTGGTTGTGGTTTTCTGTGATGTTCTCTGTTGCAAAGAGAACTTTCCTTGATGAGGGCTGAGAAAGACACTTATCTATGGGTATTTATCCTTATAAATATTTAGAATGTACTTATAATGCATAATAATAATTTAAATGCATTTAGAATGTAGGGATTATATTTAGTTTAGTCAGTAGTGCTAACAATTTAATCAAGGGTGGTTGTAGAGTGAGAGAGTTTGGACAAATTGCCTCTTCTGATTAAAGCTGGAAGAGCAGAAATGAAACACTCAAGGCAGCTGAGCACTTGAGTGTAATGATCATGACAGGGCTCATTTTTATTATAACAGCTCCTTTGCTAACAGAATTACAACTTTACAGTTCAGCAGAGAAGCTTGCTTCACAGCCCAGAATGTTCAAGGTTATACGAAGCACAGAAATGTTATTTGTGTTCAGAAAAATGTCTGAGGAATGAGAACATCATTTACCCCAACCATTTTCCAGAAATTGAGGACGGCTTTAGGCATTCATGTGTTTCTTTCCCACATTTGTTGGCATTCCAAATTCCCTTGTTGAGAAATATCAACATCAGATGTCCCCATGCGCATGTCATAAACTCATTATCTACTCACATAATGTTAACTAAGCCTCCAACATGTCCCCCTTTTCATTGCTTAATATCCTCAGAATGCATGCAGTTATTTATAGGGGTAACAGAATGCTGGACATAGGTAAAAAAAATGGGGGTGCAGCAAAGAACAAGGGCTCTTACCATTAAAGGTCCAAGGAATGGGGAGATTCCAAACCAGAATGTCCACAGCTGTGACTGTGAAAAAGGTTGGGCAGTGTCTCATGAATGTCTTAGTTGCATGTAATTTGTTGATTTAGTCAGATAAACTAAAACAGCATAGGCCAGAGAATTGCTGGCATGCTCTTTCAATAAGAGGTAATCACCCAGTGTCACCCAGTTTTGTAATACAGTTGTTTTAACATCTCTTAGTTCTTGACTTAATTCTCCTAATATTTGAGCTGTAAGATTAGTGGCTAACAGTACAGGCCAGTTTTGTAATCTCCTGCTGAAGCTACATCAAGGCTAGGTACAGGCACAAGAAAAGCAGCTGTTTTAGGGACAGACATAAGCTTTAAATGGCCATCAAAATCATCAGGAAGGTCCCTATCTTTTTGTGTATAATAAATTAGAGACCAGACAATGCAAGAAGCATGACCAATGGCACGTAAAGCAGAAAAAATGATTCAAAGAGAAAGGAAGCATGATTCTTGCATAAAAAGGACAAGCCCCTGGTAAAGCTTTCCATGTGTTAAGGTTGTACACAATCCCACATTGAGAGCTTTTCTCAGTCAAAACATAAACACCAGCTATAGAAAACAAAAGATAAAGGAAGTCCTAAAATATTTCCAGAAATTATATTGTACCCAATAATGTTAGTATGTTCAATAAAAGAGATTCTTAATCCTACCAAACATTTCTTTAATAATTTTGGTATAGTATTGTACCCATTAATACAAAAGAAAATCTTATTAAGCACCTCCACACAAAGTAGCTATTTGTAGCCATGAATTATTATCCAAGATTTCTAATGACCCCACAGCCAACTGGGGATGGATATATACCTTTGTGTTACAATAATATATTTTTGTACCTCTTTTTATTTTTGACAGTCATACATGACCTCGATCCCCAAATTTAGCTATAATTTAAACATTCCAAGATCAGTATTCCCACTTCTCAATTGAGCTGGTAAATTACACTGTTTAATATTCCTGGGTTCATTTGTTTAAAAATTATTTATTCCCTGTTTTCCCAGCCAACAATGTCAACTTCTGGAATTTCATTAACATAAATATATGAACATCTCAACACTATAGATTGGCCCAACTTTGGTGCCACCTGTAGCAAGGCAGACAGAGCACAAGAAGCAGAGGTTGAACAAATATGTATTGATGCCATTATCATCATAAGAAACAAAGTTATAGCCTGATGATTTCACTCCAAGGCACATTCATCTTCTTGGCACAGTTTCTTAATCTGTCCCCATATAGGGAATCCCTGCTTTTTTTTTTTAATCTGTCACATTGTCACTCTTTTGGACTGATGATCTTCATCCTTTTAAAAAATGCTTCCAACAGGTCCTAATGTTGATACTCCCACCATTTCATACCTGGGTTTTATAGACTGCTGTGATATCTGATATGAATCTGTAACAGCACAAGCAAACCTGTTTCTCCATGTTTCCACATACCTGCTATATGACAGTGCCTTTCTGATAGTTACTGTCACCATACAGGAACTCTTCTGTTTATTATTATTATTTTTTTTCATGACAGGGTTTCTCTGTGTCATTTTGGTGCCTGTCCTGGATCTCGCTCTGTAGACCAGGCTGGCCTTGAACTCACAGAGCTCCACCTAGCTCTGCCTCCCGAGTACTGGGATTAAAGGCATGTGCCACCGCTGCCTGGCTCTGTTTGTTAATTTTTAAGAAATAAATCTCATGCTTCTTTCCAAAACATTTTAGTAGCTGATATGTTATGATCTGCTAAGATTTCAAAATTTAAGGTATACAGAACTTTCAAAGGTTGGTCATGAGGGGAAACTGGGGGAACTGTTCCTTTTCTAATTTTTAATATAAACCTTCAAGGTGCAATTGTGATGCTCCATGATAGCTTGACCAATTGAGTAATAAGGATTACCTGTTTTATGTTTTATGCTGTAAGGAGTAAAAACCATTGCAAAGCCAACTAAATGTTGAGATAAGAGTAACATACATTGGCCAGAGTCCATTGGGTGGATTCCTCAAGGATTAGTTTTACTTATGGAAGAAAAAGTATTTGAAAACATGTAAAAGTCCAGGAACTGATGATATGTAGTGTTTAGAATCTAGACAAAGAAAAGCATGTTTGTAAGGCACATGTGTAACTGTGTGCCATTGTCGAGCACCTTTGATAGCTGTACGGACACCTATTTTTCTACTTGATCATTCCTATTTACTAGGGGACCAGGAAGCCCAGAATGAGCTCTGATATGACTGACCTACACAGGAAGAATTCATTGTCTTATCAACTGTTAAGTCTGAAAAAAATATCAAAGAGATAGGGTTATTATCATTTTATATAATGGTAACTGTTTCTAAAAGTGGTAATGAAACTGTAACATATTGGGAATCAGTAATGGGATTAAACGGAGTGGAAACATCCTTTAGTAATTGCTGTGGTATGGTCTTTCTGCTGTGAATATGTGATGTTACCATTGGTTAATAAAGAAGCTGCCCTGGCCTATGGCAAGGCAGAATAGAAATCCAAGCAAAAATACAGGGAGAAGAAAGGAAGAGTTGGGGGAAAGATGCTTTTAGCTGCCACCAGGAGAAGCAAAATATGAGAGAACAGGTCATATCACAAAGCCACGTGGCAAAACATAGATTAATAGAAATGGGTTGAATTAAGTTATAAGAGCTAGTTAATAATGAGCCCGAGCCATAGGCCACATAGTTTGTAATTAATATAAGCCTCTATGTGTTTACTTGGGACCCAGCAGCTGTGGGACTGACTGGGACACGGGAAAACTTCCATCTACAAGTAATATTCATGAGGCAGGCAGCTTATGTTGTTGTGTTGATGAAGAGGATGTTTGTAAAATCTTCATGCACAGTCCAGTCTAGGCTGCCCATTTATGACTGGTACCATCAGTAAAGTAGGGAGAAGCTCCCTCAATGGGGGAGTATGGGAATGTTGTGAACTACCCAAAGAGCAGACTTTAAGGACAGTAGTTTGCTTTAGGCTAAACTTTGACAACATATACAGGAGAATATTCAATAGGAGATAGAAAATCTTGTCCTTGTAAACAAATTAAATTTTTATTTAATGTGAGCAAAACATAATTGGGGACATATTAAAGACATTTGATGATTCATAAGTTAACTGGCCATTAACTTGTATGTTTTAAATACCTTTGTTTTAACAGTTTTATTATAAATTAGTAATTTTTATAAAATTACAATTTATAAATGAAGGTAATTTGTCCCTGTTAAAATTTTGAGCCTTAAACACTTTAGTACCAAAGTAAACTTTAAACCATAAAAACAGCCTGTGTAGAAACTGGGAACTTCGTTTTTTTGAACTTTTTGTAGTATTTTTTACAAGATAGAAATTAATTTAATAGTTCTCTTATATTACGTAGTTTATTTTTCATAAATAATATGATTTTAGAAGAGTAAATTGACTTTTATAAGGAGACATTTATGAGAATAAAAAGGTATGCTATTAGTCTTTGCCATAATTGTTGTTATGACTCATTTTTTCCAAATGATTAAAACTTAACAAAGTCAACAAGGACATAGACTAGACACACATTTTGAAGTTAGTTTTTTTATTACCATAAATAAATAGGTCATTATAACCTAAGAATGTATGAAACTTAATCCTCAAACATATATCATCCTTAAGTTCCATCTTCCACAGTCTTGTTCAAACTTATTTAGTTCTTTTGTGACTTGACTTTTTAAACTTTTATGGTTAATTTCCCTCATCTATTTGTTTTTGTTTTGAGGACAAAGTCTCATTTTATCATATAAAAAAATCCATCCTTATCTGCATTTTTGACTCAGAATATAACCTCATATTTTAAGTATTTTTAAGCATTTTATACCTAAATCAAGGCTCATCTACATCTTCTTGTTTCCTCTCTGAAGGGCGCTTTCCATAATCCCATGGTTTCTCCTTGTACCAATACAGCAGAAATTCATTCAATGCCTGAATGCTAAGGTGTAAAGACTGCAAAGAGACCATATTTTTACATGTAACACTTCCCCTTCTAGATGCACCTTACAAAAAGTTTTTGATACCTCTCACCACTCTTGAACTGTCAGGGTGCTCTGGGGAGGAAGCCAAAAACAATGTTTCTTTATATATTTGTGTAATATCTTAAAATCTTGCTTAGATGTGAATACTCCATACCTATAGTTATAGCACACAGTAACTGTAAAGTCTTTCTGCTTAGTTTATTTTTGTCCCATATTTGTGTGCTTGGCATATTGAAGAGATTATTTATATTGCAGTCTTTCTGTGGGTGATATCCACCCTGTGCAGTCTCCATATTGGTTGCCAGCTGAGAGAGGTTGATCAAACCACTTCTAATTAATGCTGGAAGAAGTGACATGGGAAACTGCTGGGAGGGGAAGGAGGAAGCTCAAGGCAACCAAGCACTTGAGCGTAATTTGCATGACAAAGCTCATTTTTATTATAACAGCTTCTTTGCTATCAGAGTTATGAGAGATTACAGTTCAGCAGAGAAGCTTGCTTCACAGCCCAGTATGTTCAAGGTTAAATGAAGCACAGAAATGTTATTTGTATTCAGAAAAATGTCTAAGGTATGGGGACAACATTTGCTCCAACTATTATCCACAAATTGAGGAAGGCCTGAGACATCCTGGGTTTCTTTCCCACATTTGTTGGCATTCCAGATTCCCTTCTTGAGAAGTATTGACAATGAATGTTCCCATGCATGTATCAAAAACTCACTATATCTCTTTTAACCTTAATTTAAACCCCAATAGTAGGTTCGTCTCCAAGAACCATGACTTCACTAGCCCCTGGTAGGTGGCTAGGCTTCCAGTACCAATCATAGTTTCCCTCTTGTTGAGCAGGCCTTAAGCCCAATTAAAGAGCTGTTGGTCATCACCAAGGTGTGTGTGCTACTATTGCATCCTTAGAGTTTTCTTGCAATGCTGGTCATTGTGGTTCATAGGTGTTTTAGTTGGGTAGGACTACTGGTTGCTTCATATCTTTGGAAAGTTGCATGGCACCTTTTGCTAATATGCAAGCTACTCCATGTCAGATCCAGTTCATGTCCTTTGGGAAGTATGTTTGAAGTGTGTGTTGCCTTCAACAATAGGGATTCACATTCCATGTCTTGGGGACAACCAAGGACAACAACAACAGCTTATAATGTTTTAGGAGTCTCTTGGTCAACTCTGACCAACAATGCAAAAAAGAGTTTCTCGTGTCTGGTACTGGAAGTTTTTGTTAGACTATGATTCTTAGGAGTTTTTGTTAGACTATGATTCTTACGAGGAGTAATGTCAGTCCAGATGAGAAAATTTTATTTAAACCACACACACACACACACACACACACACACACACACACACACACACACACACACACACTCACACACACAATTGTACATAGTATAGGTATTTTTAGGAAGATAGTTAATAGTGTGTTTCCTTATGATTTTCTCAGACATCAGACGTCCTTACTATTATTTCACCCTCCTCCCTCCTGTATTCATCTCCCCCACTTCCTTCCTCTCTTCGGATCACTTGTACTCCCTTCTCTGTTACTCCTCTTACCCTGCTGAAATGGTCCCATTTGGCTTTCCTGGTTTGGTTTCTGCAGTTACTCACATTTTAAGATTCAGAGTTAGGAGCCTCAGGTGAGAGACAACATAAGATGCTTATCCCTCTGGGTCTGGGTTATCTCACGCCACACAATTATTTCTGGTTTCATCCATTTACCCACAACGTTTATGATTTACTTTTTCTTTAAAGCTGAATAACATTCCGTAGTGATATGTAGCTTATTTTCATTATCCATCAATCAGCTGGAAGACACTTAGATTGTTTCCGTTTCCTAGCTGTTGTGAATAGAGAGCAGCAATGAACATGGCTGAGTAAGTATCTGTGGAGCAGGATATCCGAGGAGTGGTAAAGCTAGGTCATATGGTGGATTTATTTTCAGCCTTTTGGGAATTCTCCACACTAATTTCCAGAATGACTACAGCAGTTTGCAACATCACCAACAGTGACTTAGGGTTCCCGTTTCCATGTCCCCTCCAACATTTGTTGTTGGTTGTGGTTCTGACAAGAGTAAGATGAAATCTGAGTTGCTTTGAGTTTCACTCCCTTAACTGAGGTGGATGATGGACTTTTTTTTTTGAGATATTTCTTTGCCATATTTTCTTCTTCCTTTGAGAATTCTCTGTTCAAATCCCATACCTGTTTTTGAATCATTTATTTTTTTTTACTCTGACTTTTTGAGTTCTTTATATATTCAGAATATTAATCGACTGTCAGATGTATAGCTTGCAAAGATTCTCTCCAATTCTGTGGGCTTCCTTTTCACCTGGTTGATGTTTCTTTATATGTTTTATGAAGTCCAACTTATCCATCATTGACCTTAATTTTTGGGCAAATGAATTCCTATTCAGAAAGTTCTTTTTTACACCTGTATCTTGTAGGGCAGTACCTGTGTAGTCTTCCAGAAGTTTCAGGTTTTAGTATTTAGGACTTTTATCCATTTGGAGATAGTTTTTGTGCTGGGTGTACGGATCTAATTTCATTCTTCTGCATGAGGACATCCAGTTTTCTCCACACCATTTGTTGACGATGCTTTCTTTTCTCCAGCATTCTTACTCTTACGTTACATTTTTTCCTAAGATAGTCAGGGAATTTCACAGTGAGTATAAATGCTTAATGCTGAGGGAGTTTTGTTCCTGGGAACTGGTCAGTCTTACACTTTTCAGCAGAGGCTCCAGTATCCGATAGTCATGTGTAGATTAAACATCAAAGTCTATAATCTTTCTCTTCATTATTGGTGAAATTATGGGAGACTGAGGTTGTTACAAGAAAATGTGTGGGGATTTTCACATTCAGAGCAAAAATAAAAAATGTGTGCTACATCCCAAGTGGCTTGAGCCCTAGAACTCTGAGTAGGGGTAGCAAGGGAAAGAAGTAAGAACAGACATATAGACATGTACAGTAAAGTCATATTGAGGCTGCTGTCATTAAAACCACAAGTTGGGATCTCAGCTCAGCTTGTTAATTAGGTATACCATAGTATGTGTGTGTGTAGTATTAGCTAATCTTGATAGGAGGTTTCTGTAGGTGAATAATCTCAGGATATACATATCTGGGAGGAGGAAGCTGCACTTGCTAATCTTTGCACACACTGATCAACCATCAGAAGCACGAATCTTAACAGGTCTTATTAAATTAAACCTGAAGCCAGGTATTGGGGTGAATGCTGGAAGTTCAGAGAAGCAGAACAAGCCACAACTTCCTCACTTCACCAGTTCCTCAGCTGATCCTGTTTCCTCAGACTGGAAGCTTCTGTGTCCTCATCCAAAATGGATCTCAGCTGAACTGCTGCTCAAAAGCCTAAAAACTTAACCAGTTCTAGTTCCTGGTTTTCACATCTTATATACCTTTCTGCTTTCTGTCATCACTTCCTGGGATTAAAAGCGTGAATCACCATGCCTGGTTGTTTCCAGTGTGGCTTTAAATTCACAGAGATCTGGATGGATCTCTGCCTCCCAAGTGATAGGATTAAAGGCATATGTGCCACCATTTTCTGGCCTCTATGTCTACCTAGTGGCTGTTCTGTCCTCTGACCCCAGATAAGTTTATTAGGATGCACAATATATTGGGGGACACAATATATCACCACAACAATCAACCACTCATAAATACTCATCTGTGAATTCCCAAGGAGAGCTCTGCCACCCTTCTTAAACCTGGCCCATACAGTTCTGAGGCCTTGGAGTCCTCAATTTGGCTGTGTCCATGTGAACAATATACAATTACTAAGAACTTCATTTGCTTAGAGCTTCCTCCACTCCCTACAAAAGGGCTGTTTTGAGAAACCATAAATCATAGCTAGATTGGCCTGGTCATGTTGAGCTTACACCATACTCCACTTAGCAGAACAAACCTCCTTTGAGCATTGCTGTAGAGGACGCTGGGTGATGATTGTTGCCTACATGTCTTCTGCTGTATCCTTGATGCTCCTCTGCCACCTACATTTTCCTTTCACTCCAAAGTTGTTCTCTAAGGGGAAGGTGTCTTACTCTAGGAGATGTCTGCTGTGGTCTAAGGCCACATGTGCAGCAAGGAGTATCGTAGGGTTCTGTGCCTTTAATACAAGAGGCAGGGGTAGGTGGATCTGTGAGTCTGAGGCCAGCCTTGCCAACATAGCAAATTCCAGACACTATCTCAGAAAAAAAAAAAATAAACAAGCAAAACCAGTGCTAGCCATTAGTACACTGAGCAAACAGTTCTATTAACAAATGTTGGGCAACAAAGAGTCTTCCCAGCAGCCAAGAAGAAGAGATGGACTGAACTTCATCTCTACTGTTCAGGGACTAGCAAAGGAAAGCTTACTTTGCCAGGACTTTAATTCCTTTGGGGATGATGATAATAAAAAACCAAGAAACTCCTGATTGAGTTAGATATGGAGTATTCTGTAGGTAGAGGCTGAAAATTCTTGGCTTTGTTTTATTTTGGCTTTCTCAGTTAACACCCAAGACTGAAACATCCCACACTCCCCAGAGGCATGGGGGCCAACTCAAGTTTACAATTCCAACTGAAAATCACCCTGCTTATGACTTATCTGAACCCCTGCACCCTGCTTCTATTTATTAAGCATCACACCACCCAGAAGATGAACTTTTAACAAACTGTACAATTGAATAAAACCAAGTCTGTTATTTAGATTTTTGTAACTATATCATGTTTGTCTCAGGACTGGAGAGATGGCTCAGTGGTTAAGAGAACTCACTGCTTTGGTAGAGTACCCAGGTTCAGTTTCAAGTACCCACACTGGGGAGCTAACAACCACCTGTAACTCCAGCTCCAGGGGATTTGACATCCTCTTCTATCCTCACAGGCACTGCACACATAGTGCACTTTCAGATGCAGGTAGAACACAGCAAATATATAAAAATTAAAAAAAAAAGTTTGTCTAAACACAAGGTAAAAATCTAAGATTATGTTCATGAACTAAGAAGCATGTTGTGATGCTTGGAGACTGGGGATGTTTGACAACGGCAAAATATTTTAGATGGAGGTCAGCTAAATTCAAATGAATGTCTGTGATGTTTGCATACAACATTATCAAAGACTTCAAAACACTGATTTGGCTTTTCATTTGATGACAGTTGTGCTTAGGTGGACTCTGTTCCTGAAGAGAAGTTTGTTGCTCTTGAAGATTCAGCCTGTAGTATACTTTTGCCCTTGAGAAGTCCATGCACTGTTCCTGAAAGTGCATCAAAATTTTCATTGCCATGAACAGTAGACACTTGGTGTGTTTATATGTGTGTTCAGGTAAATGAGGTAGTTGTGGCTGTGTTCCAGAATTAGGTAAATAGCTACAAGTTTTAATATTAGATTGTTGAAGTGAAGTCTTCCTTTAAAAAATTATGTCACAAGTGTATCAGGAAGACATGAGGAATTGCTTTCTCCCAGGGGAAGTCCCTTGGTGTGTCCAAGAGGCTATATTCCAGTAGTAGATTTAATGATAATGATATGATTTGTAGGTACTTGTTATTAAGACATTGTGCATAATACTGATCTCACCTAAAACTCTCTGATTCCTGGCAAGGGATGGTATCAGGTGTTCTGTTGCTTGAGTGAGTCAATGTTTCCATCTTGCTTAGAGCTCAGCTGAAAGGCAAATGTTGTCTCACCATGCTCACATTTCTTCTCTCTCTGGAAATGTATATTCTAGAGAAGAATTTTGATGACCTCATCAAATCAATTATGTTCAAGTGGAATTATGTGTGGTGTGTTTGAGGAAAGGAAAATAAGTTATATCATTCATGAATTAACCAAATAAAGCTTTATTCAATGTCAACTATTTACCTAGACTCTATTGTAGAACATCTAGAAAAGCAAGGTCAGGTCTGTCATTTGGAGTTTCCATTTGGTGGTGAGTGACACACGTGTGTCTGCTTGTGTAGCCAATGAGGAGTAGTGGAGAGAAGACTCATATTAAACAACAGACAAACACGGAACACCTTGCCTTCATGGGTTAGAGTCTAAGTGGGGATAGAGGAAACATATCAGTCTTGCTAAGGTCGGACCTCATGAATTCACTTGTACTCATGCCCTTTTTGAAACCAGAGGTAAGGACATAAAATGGAGCTTCCATTTTCTCCAGGTTTTGTGCATGTTTAATCTTGTCTTTATTCTTGAAGTGTAGGGTATATAGGTCATGCCTCTATGACATGTCTGAGAGTTAGGACTTCAAGTAGTTCTTTTCCCAGTGTCTGGAAGTGGAATGGCCTCAGAGTCTGGAGAGCACAGGAAGAAAGCATCATGGGGGGAGTGTGGCAGGATGAGGCCTTTTCATGGCAGATAAAATTTCTGAATTACTGAGAATTAAATCCTGTTAGAAGGATTTGAGATATATTATGGAGGTGGACATCAATTTTAATAATTTCATTACCACCACTCTTCTTTGTGCATTTTGTGAACATTATCACATACTTACTGGTTTTCATTGGAATTTCTTTCAAAATAATAGTTCTGAAACATTCAGGATTTCCAGTTGGTTTTATCCATTAATAACAATTTTGAAATTAAAATGCAGGTCATAATAGGAAACACTTAAAAAATGTCTTTGCCACATGAAATTGTCTGCAATAAACCATGCTATTGCAGTGTTGGGGGATGAGCTGGATTAGTGTTTACTAAAATAACATTGCTGGCACAAAAGCATCCCTATTTCTGAAGAATTTTCCCTTTATTTTTTAGCTGTTAAGGTGACCATTTCAGTGTGGAATACAGATGGGAGGCTGAGGAGTACTCATTTCAAGTTGGTACTGTGAGACAGATGGGTTGGTTCTCACAGCTCTTCTCTGAAGACTGAGCTGTGCTGTGAGAACCAAGAAGGGTCAGAAGACAGTACTCGCTATTGCAGCCAGTGGAAAGGAAGAAGATACGTAGACATCTAGCTACTATTTCTTAGGTACCCTGAAGCACCGTGCCAAATGTCCCATGTTGTTACCTTTTTCTTTCTGCTATCCTGCAGCCAGTGGAAGGCAGATTATGCTTCTTACCAAAGTACATATTCATACCCTTGCATGAATTAATGAATTTAAAGTGTCCGTTAAAGTAAGAATAAATACTTATACCAGATTCCTCCCCAGTCTGCTCCCATTAGCCTCAATATTCTTTGAAGTCACTAATGATTTTTTGTGACATTGAGATGGGGTGGGGTGGGAGGAGGTCACAGTGTATATGCTTTTGCTGGGGTATGTCTTTCCGTATGTTGTGAATATATGTTGTTCCCATGGACTGTATCATATGTTTGTCTCAGGACTGGAGAGATGGCTCAGTGGTTAAGAGAACTTGCTGCTCTTGTATAGGACCAGGGTTCAGTTTCAAGTACCCACATTGGGGAGTTAACAACCACCTGTAACTCCAGTTCCAGGGGATTTGACATCCTCATCTATCCTCACAGGCACTGCATACACATAGTACACTTTCAGATGCAGGTAAGACACAGCAAATATATAAAAATTTAAAAAAAGTTTGTCTAAACACAAGGTAAAAATCTAAGATTATGTTCATGAGCTAAGAAGCATGTTGTGATGCTTGGAGGACTGGGGATGTTTGACAGAGGCAAAATATTTTAGATGGAGGTCAGCTAAATTCAAATGAATGTCTGTGATGTTTGCATGCAACATTATCAAAGACTTCAAAACACTGATTTGGCTTTCCACTTGATGACAGTTGTGCTTGGGTGGACTCTGTGCCTGACGAGAAGTTTGTTGATCTTGAAGATTCAGCCTGTAATATACTTTTCCCTTGAGAAGTCCATGCACTGTTCCTGAAAGTGCATCAAAATTTTCATTGCCATGAACAGCAGACACTTGGTGTGTTTATATGTGTGTTCAGGAAAATGAGGTTGTTGTGGCTGTGTTCCAGAATTGGGTAAATAACTATAAATTTTAATATTAGATTGTTGAAGTGAAGTCTTCCTTTAAAAAATTATGTCACAAGTGTATCAGGAAGACATGAAGAATTGCTTTCTCCCAGGGGAAGTCCCTTGGTGTGTTCAAGAGGCTATATTCCAGTAGTAGATTTAACGATAATGATATGGTTTGTAGGTACTGCTATGAGGAGGGGATGGGTAGGCTGAGGTGGAGAGGCTGAGAGGGAGTGGGAGGAAGGATGAGAGGGGGCTCTATGGTTGGTATGTTAAAAAATAAAAATATAAAACAAACTGCTTTTCTTTAAACAAGGACCACCCTCAAGTCTAAACTTCCCAAGGCCTCAGGAAGAAGTGCCCCACCACGCACTGAACTGTGAATTCTATGAATCAGGCAGGTATTTCAATTACATGATAATGTATTTCCTTTTAGTATCATGAATAAAGAACATGCATCATGGTTGGGTGGAAGTTCAGTTTCTCTTTATTCTTTTTCTATAAAAAAAAAAACACAACCAACAAAAATCCTGCTTCTAGCTCTGAACCTGTTGAATGTTTCTGATGTATGGCAGTGTGCTTGTGTGCTTTAGTTTTTTATCTTTTTCTTGTTTGATTTAGAGTTTTCTGGTTTTAAAGTAAATATTTCAGAAATTTGATGCAGGTAGAACGTATAATGATGACTCGCCAGAGAATAGTTTCCCGTGGCTTGAACCTACGCCATCCTCTTGTGAGAGTTTTAAATGGCAATGGTTCTTCATGGAAGGTTGCTGGACTCACACCACCTGCAAGATGGTTCTGCCAGTCAAGGTGCTTGCCTCCAAGCCCAACCACTTGAGTTTGACCCCTGGGACCCACATGGAAGGAGCAAAGAACCGACTCCCACAGTTGTCCTCTGACTTCTGGACCCACACCTTAGCTTGTGCCTCTCCCCACCCAACTGGCAAAACAAATGCAACAAACATAACAAATATGGAAATAATTCTACAACATGGCTCATGAATTTGTCTGATTCAGCAAAATTATTAAAGAATAATGGGGGATGAGCAGAAGGCAGAAAATCAATGGTGGCAGCAGTTACCATTTCTCTGGGGATATCAGGAGTATTTTGTTACAGTTTCCATTTGTTTACATTTATTTCTTAGTTGATTGTTTAATCTTGAGTTGCAGAAGCCATCTCGGTCATGGGTATATGATATATAGTAGTAAAATTTGGGTAAAATGACAAGTATTAGAAAAATTGAAGTCTTTTGCTCTTCTCTGCTATTTTTTCATGTAGCAGGGATTTGTAAAATCCCTTCAGCAATAAAGAATGAGAAGTATTGGAATTGAGCATGGAACTTCTGATCCTTAACAGTAATAAAACACAGGGTCTATTAGACATTTTGTCAACAATGGTAGGGAGAAACATGAGCCCACTTGAGAGTATGTGTGCGCGTGCATGCGTGCGTGCGTGCGTGCGTGCGTGTGTGTGCATGTGTTTGTGTGTGTGTGTGTGTGTGTGTGTGTGTGTGTATGAGAGAGAGAGAGAGAGAGAGAGAGAGAGAGAGAGAGAGAGAGAGAGAGAGAGAGAGAGAGAGTAAAGTATGAGGTGTTTTCTGTCTCAGTCCTTGGAGGTTAAAATCTGGAGAAAGTTTGTGTTGTTGTTTCACTCTTCATCTGGGACAGTTCTTTCTATAGTTTCTCAACCTTCCCAATGCTGTGATCTGTTAATACAGTTCCTTATGTTGTGGTGACTCCCCCAACTATAAAATTATTTTTGTTGCTACTTCATGACTGTAATTTTGTTCTGTTGTGAATCACCTGTGTTTTCTGATGGTCTTAGGTGATCCCTGTGAAAGGGTCATTCTAACCCCCAAAGGGTTTGCAATCCACAGGTTGAGAACCCCTGCTACTGCTGATCTGCAAGGAACTCATTCAAAAACCATCCCAGTCTGTAAAGTGATGACAACTGCTCTCACTCTGTTGCCTGCAATATTATGATTAACAGTAGTTCAATAAATTTTATTTGTGAGTGTCAATTGTACAGAGTGAGGGGTTTTCTTATGACCTATCCATTCATGAATATACTACATTGGATCACATTCACTTCTTTATTTCTCTTACTCTTAGACCCCTTCCTGTTTCACAGCTCATAGACCCTTTGATATTTATGCTTTCCTCACACCCCAGATTCTAACTCTGGGGAAAAAAACCCACATGATATGTGTCTTCATGGGACCTCTGATTTTCTTTAACTCAATGCCTTTTTGATTGTGATGTAGTTGGAGAAAGAGCAAAGATGTAACCAAAACTTTATTGTGATATTCCCAGTTGGCCAGCTTGTTTTCTAACTTTGGATGATAGAAACAAGACATTCCCCTAGAATGATGCTTTAGATGTGATGTGAGAATTTGGAGAGTCATAAGAGATTTACTGAGTAAAGGCACTTGATCTATCTCTATGGTATGTGTAGTATCTAGTGTGAACCATTCATGATGATGCCATTTGTCAGCTCCTGGCTCTTTCCCTGTAGATACTCATTGGGGACAGTGGTGTTGTTGGCTAAACTCTTCCTTATTGTCAGCAACATTGACAGCTCTGAGGAGCTGAGCTGCTAAGCTGAGGTTGACCTTGTGCTCCTGTACTTTCTGAAGAACAGCTGGTGGCTGATTCAGAGAGTTTAAATCTTTCCTTTCCCTTGTCATCCTTGTCTTCCTCCTCTACTTGTAAAACTAGATGCCATTTGAAGTTTCTAATCATTTGATTAATACAAGGCAACCCTACCAATGTTACTTTAAATGTTGAATACATAGTTATCCAGCCCTATTGATTGTATGAAGAGGTGAAGGGACAGAAATGGGGATAGTCTATAAACGTATTGACAGTGTCTTCTGTGACTAATGAATGTTAGCATTTGTCTTAACAGAGAACAATGTTGCTGTCTTCTCTGTACAATTTGGTATATGTAGGAGAAGATGGTGGACAGGTAGACTGGGTGAAGAACTTATAGAAAAATGTCTACAGAAGAAAATTTTGAAATACTGTCTTCCAAAGTTACTAAATTTACCTGAAAAGTTAGTAAGTAAAATCCAACATGTGAGTCTGAGCTAACTTCATATCCCCCTGCCTCAGATTTCATACTTTTAATGCTCTGATTGCCCCTTCCTAATTTACTCTTCACTATTTGTATGTGGTGACTGAGTCTAGTCTTCTTGTTCTGCACCCTAGAAAGCACCACTTGGGACCACACAGGTGAGGCCCGCTACATACATTTGAATCAATGCTTGCGATATGTGTTCAATTCTCCCCTTTTCCTTTATATGATGATTAAGAGTATGATTTATAAAAAAATAAAAAGGCTTCCAGGTGGTGGTGGCACACACCTTTAATCCCAGTGCTCAGGAGACAGAGGCAGGAGGATCTATGACTTCTAGGACAGCCTGGTCTACAAAGCGAGTTCCAGGACAGCAAGAACTGTTATACAGAGAAATTCTGTCTCAAAACAAACCACCCACCCACCCACCCACCCAACTAACCAATAATGAAAAGGCTGTAGCATACATCTTGTGGGAAGCAAAGAAAAACAGCACTGGACAGACTAGATGCCACTCTGACCAGAATCTGTCCAGGGAGAGTAGCCCCATTCCCAGTGGGAAGATGACAGGTACCAAAAGCAGAGAATGTAGATCAAATCTGAGATTCTCCAGGGGGAAAGAAAGATAAAAGAGAAAATTTTATGCTGAGAGGAATCACGGATGGACCAATGTTGTTAGCACTTACTCTGAGAGACAGGTATTATTTCTCCATGCTTCTAGAAAAAATAATTAAATCTATGGTAAATAGAATACTCTGACCACAGGGCTTGTTAAAGGGAGAACTTGGACAAGAATGAAGCTTCTTTTGCTTCTCTTCTTCTTTCTAACAAACCTGTAAATGTCTGAGGAAAGTAAAAACAATAACAACAACAACAACAAGAACAACAAAATACCCAACCCCACCCCTCAAAAATGGAAATGGGTTTAAACACAGCAAAATAACAATGAATTAAAGAAGGACAAATAACACAAAAACTTGAGTTTAAGACAAAAGGATGGTTGTGACACACAAAGAGGTATGGTCTCTACTTAAGAAAGAACTTTAACAACCTGTTGGATAATCCCCCAACTTTATAGCTGCCCCAATTACTGGAACCAAGAAGAAAGGAAAGACCTCTGAGTCACAGGATTCAATCCAGTGATGATAGCCTGGATGGAATATTTCCTACTTTGCAGAGTCCCCATCCAGCCTGTTATGGATGGATTTGCATTTATGTTAGGAAATTGTTGGACCTGCCCATTATAGCAGATCCACTTCCCAATGGGTGAGGCAAGCAGTCCTATAAATAGAGTCTCAATGTTTGGTTGCAGTATTCTTGGCACTCAAGCACTGGTCTACTCCGGAGAACCTGGTGAGTCTAATTTCTTGAGTTCTTGAGAGGGTCTGCCTTTTGGGTATTCTCATGTGATGAGTTTAATTTAAACACAGTAAGCTTGGTGAGTCCAAACTGATCATGGGTTAAATGTGAGTGTAGATGCAAATTTAGGAATGGAGGACAATCATGTACTGTGCTAGCTTGACTTGTGTTTGTTTGAGCATAATTTGATTTCTACATGGAAAAGCAAGAAAATCAAGGAAGTTTTGTTTTGAGATGAGAACAAAACAAAACATGCATTTTTCTTTTATCCATATCTTGATGGAATACCTTTCAAAGGCTTATGTTGCAAGCAGGTGAGAGACCCACTTATTCTTTCTTTAAATTTCTTTATTTGTGTTGCTCAGTCATTCTACTTGGAATACACTAGTGTTAGATGGGTACTGTTTATAAGAATGCCAAGGTTATGAGGATCTTCTCTTCACATAAATAATATTACCCAATGATGTGGAACAGAAATACGTTCTTAGGAAAAATGATGTGAGATTAAAAAAAAAGATTGGCTAAAGCTATTGAAAAAAAAAAAAAACTTAGGTAGAAGAGGAAACCCAGGACATCCTAAAATGAGAGTGGGAGATTTTCATGTACACACAGGTACACAGGAAGAGATGCAAAGGCTCTACAGTCCCACAAGCCTAGTTTCATTCTCTGCGGGGATCTCTTGTGAAAACTGTCATGTAATGTCTTTCAGATCCTGAGACTTCAGCATCATGTCTTACCAACAACAACAGTGCAAGCAGCCCTGCCAGCCACCTCCTGTGTGCCCACCCCCTAAGTGCCCAGAGCCTTGTCCTCCTCCACAGTGCCCTGAGCCTTGTCCTCCCCCAAAGTGCCCTGAGCCCTGCCCCCCTCAGCCATGGCAGCCCAAGTGTCCTCCTGTGCAGCCTCCTCCATCCTGCCAGCAGAAGTGCCCACCCAAGAGCAAGTGAGACTTCAGGAGTCACCAGAAACCGGGGAAGTGAAGAAAATCTGGTTCGCCTACTTCCATAGAAACGGCCCCATCTTCCTTTCCCAAGCTTGTCGTTGTTCGTTACAGAAGAATCTTTTCCACTCTTCACCCTCCATGTGCCTCTGATGACCCCTGATAGAGAAGGCATTTCTCTGAGGCTGTTTTCCTGATCTTCTCAAGGGGCTGCTAAGAATGGTTCTTCCTCAGTGTTTCAGTGTCCCAGATTCTCAGAGGGAAGAACAGCAGTTCACCACCCTGTGCCCTCGGAGGAGCCTTCCCAGTCTGCCTGTCACCTGGACAGGGCAGTTGTCAGTTGCCACTGTTGTTTCAATTCTTGAATAAAGTACCTTTTTGGTGATGGTCTAATAAATACGTTTTTGTTGCAAAAATGATTTTTTAACATTGTATTACTATTTTGGAGTATTTCCAACTTTTGGGGGAGGAATTTTAAAGTTTAATTCAATGCTGTCTGAATTCAGCCATATAAAAGTCTAATTCAGTATTATTTCAAATTTATGTTCTTGACCATTTAATTGTTTTGAGGACCGAATTACTTAACTTCTTAAGATGTTTTCTTTTTGTACAAAGCGGAAACCTCTATCATCCATCTGTCATCTACCTATAATCTATTCAACTATTATATGTTATTAATGTGCATCTTAGCACACAATTAGATCATCACCTGTTGTGTAGTCAGTGTCAGAACTCAATGCACGATGCAGAGCCCAGTGGTTGTTTGTGGACTAGCAGAAGCAGTTTAACATAATTGTCAACACTGCCACTGTGTGACACTCTCATAACTGCTCATTAAATGTTATTTTAAAACTACATTATTATTTTCTCACGGCCTCTTTAATAGTCAGTTCACCCCATTTCCTATGTAATCCTGAAGAAAATGGGCTTTGTGGAATGTATGAAGTTTCCTGTATAAAATGATAATAATCCTTAAAAATAGGCTGGATAGAAGAAAGGGAGAGAAAAGGGTATTTAGAGGTCAAATTGCTTCCTCTCTGGCCATTCTTCCTACTTGAGATCTCAAAAACTTCTGTATGTTACCATTTTCCCCATTCTTCCCTTCTGGAAGGCAGACTTTCATAGAGTAGAATGTTTAAAGGCAGCTGAATCCACAGGGGATGAGGATATTGCTGTGGATGCTCAAGAAAACACCCATTAGTCCAAGTTCTGAGATCAACAAATGACTGATGTTTCATTACAAAGGAACCTCCAATTGAGCTTCTGGCACTGACATGAACCTGGCAGAGCTTTAGGCAAAAACCTTATTTTTACAAAGACTTGAAGTTAAATAATTATGTATGTGGGTATAAGGATGTAGAAAGATCCCTTTTTAGTACTCAAGTAAGCAAAGGCTACATAAATTGGATTCCAATTTCCACATCTCTCGTAGTTTTCTATCACTGAGGTAAGACAAGAGCAGCTTCACACAGCATGGGAAATTGCTGTGTTTTCTCTAAGTATCATCAAAGCACAGTCTCCAGGTTTTCTAAGCTTGTGTTGGAGATCGGACCTGAAACAAAGGACATTTCTTGTGGGATGACACCTTTGCCTCCAATACTTGTATGTTGAGATTCTATCCCCCAGAACTCTAGAAAGCACCTGCACTTAGAGGTGTGGTCTTCAGAGAGCAGGCTAATGTAACCTGAGGTCTTATGGGCAGGTCTTCCTCTTGCTGGACTGGTGTCCTCCTGAGAAGGGTAAGGCACAGAGAGACATGGGCCACACAAGGGAGAGACAAGGGGAAGAAGGCCATCTCTGGGCCACACTGCAGAAGAGAACATCTACAGCAAGCCCTTACGTGTGTGTCCTTCAGAGCTGTGAGAAACTAATCTCGGCTCTTCGAGCTGCTCAGCCTGCAGAGCATCTTACTGGAGCTCAGGCCAGCAAATCCAGCAGAGCTATGGAAGACAGTAAGTTCTGAAACGGGAACTGAAATACTTCCATCCAAGTTCTCACCTCTAATCTGTCCCACAGTACAAAGGCTGAACTGATTCTTTCCACTGTTGCTTCAGGTGGAGAGGGAGGAGCAAAAGGCTCAAGAGAGCAGCGCCGGGCTCCCTTGCAGGGACTGTGTCCTGCATTGGCACGTGGCTTTCCTTTCCGGGATTTCGAGTGCAGACTTCTCTCTGTGCAGGCCACAGAACACAGATATCTTGGTAGTCAGTTATAAAGTTCTTTGGTGGTGTTTGGGGATCCCTCTGCAAGAGAGAGAGGAAGGACTGTAGGAGCCAGATGGCCAAAGACATCAGGGGAACACAGCCCACAGAATCAACTAAGTAGGGTTCACAGGGGCTCACAGAGACTGAAGCAACAATCACAGAGCATGCATGGGTCTATGCTAGGTCCTCTGCATTTATGCTATAGTTATGTAACTTGGTGTTTTTGTGGGACTCCTAACAGTGGGAGTGAGGTCTGTCTCTGACTCTTTTGCCTGCTCTTGGGACACTTTTCCTCCTACTGGGTTGCCTAAACCATCCTTGATATGAGGGTTTTTGTCTAGTGTTATGGTAAGTTGTTATACCATATTCGTTTGATATCCCTGGGAATTCTGCTTTATTCTGAAGGGAAACAGAGAAGCGGATCTGGGGAGAGGGGAGGGGAGGGGAGGGGAGGGGGGAGGACTGAGAGGAGTGGAGGCATTGGAAACCATGGTTGGGAAGTAATGAATGAGATAAGGAAAAAAATTCCTTTGGGTTTATGTCCAGGAGTGTCAAGCCTGAGTCATAGGTTGCTTCTTATTGCTGCCTTTTGAGGACTTTGCGCAATGATTTTCAATGTGATCGCACCAGTTTGCACAGCCACCAACAGTGAATAATTTTATTCCTGTCCACACTAGCACTTTTTTTTTGTTTTGTTTTTGTTTTTTTGAGACAGGGTTTCTCTGCGTAGCTTTGCGCCTTTCCTGGAGCTCACTTGGTAGCCCAGGCTGGCCTCAAACTCACAGAGATCCGCCTGGCTCTGCCTCCCGAGTGCTGCGATTAAAGGCGTGCGCCACCACTGCCCGGCTTGCACTTTTTGTCACTGACCTTTTTGGTAGTCATTCTGACTAGAGTGACGTGGAATCTCAAAGTAATTTTAATTTGCATTTCCCATATGATTAAGGATGCTAAACCTTTAAAGGTGTTTTGTCAGCCATTACTATTCCTTTCTTTGAAAATTTTTGGCCTTTAGCTTGTTTACTGATTTGGTTGTCTTGGTTTATTAATATTTTATTTTTAATTTTCTTTTAAAATTATGTTTTTAATTGTAATAGAATCACACCACTTCCCATATCCCTTACTTCCTCCAGATGTCCCCAGCAGCATTCTTTAGAATACCTCCCATGTCTGCCCTATTCTTAAATTAATAACTTCTTTTTCATTTTCATTGTTGTGTGTATGTGTGTGTGTGTATGTATATGTGTATGTTGTATGTTTGTGTTTATGTGTGTATGTTTGTATGTTGTGTGTGTGTATATGTTTGTGTGTGTGGTGTGTGTACAACTACATATCACTAGTTGACTCTTGTTCTTTGTCTCAGTTGGAATCCCATGAAATATTCCTTGTCTCCTTAACATGTCCATTGATATTCTGTTGTTCAATCCTGTTTGTGCAGCCATTTCCAGGAGAGAATGTTTTACTGCATAGTTTCCGGTATTCTGGCTCTGACAATATTTCAGCCCCCTCTCCAGTGATGTTTCCTGAACTATAGATCCAGGAGTTAAGCTGTATTGATTGGTGTTGGGTTCCCCACAATCTGTTGATTTCTGTGTTGTGTCCAATTTTGGTTTTCTGTAAAAAGAGGCTTCTTTGATGATGGGTGGTAGCCACAAATGTTTGTGGGTGTAAGAATGAAATTTAGTATGTAGTTAAGATCCATGCTTGCCCAGTAAAGTGACAGTGGTAAAATTATTCTAAGTAGATTGTGTTCTTTAGTAAAACTACGTCAGTAGCCCCAGAAGCTGGCTAGACTTCCAGTATCAGCCATGAATTCCTTCTTTTTGAGCGAGAACTATGTCCATTTAGACAGTTGTTGTGTGCTCCAAACATGTGGGTGCCACTGATTGCATCTTTATTCATATCTGTCTATGCTGGTGATCTTCGTGATTCACAGGTGGTGCAGGTGTGGGGGGCTGTTGAATTGTCAGGTTTCATAGTATTTCACGGAGCCATGAAAGGTAGACTGTAGGAAAGAGGATTTCAGGTTAGAAACAGCTGGAGACATGAGAGTATTGTGTCCACAGTATGTGTCTGTCTGTCTGTCTCTCTCTCATACACACACACACACACACACACACACACACACGCACGCACGCACGCACGCACGCACGCACGCACGCACGCACGCAAGCGCGCGTGTGTGTACAGTACAAACTAATCTGATTCCTTGAGGTTCTATAAAAATCCTTGGTGTTGTTTGTCCCTTGTTCCTCCTTCCCCTTTTATACTGACCTCCCTCTCTCTTCTCCAGTCGATGATACTTCCTTATTATTCCATTAATCATGTGTATCTGTATGTGTCTGTGTGTGGTTTCAGGCATATGAGTGCAGTTCCTATCTATGCCAGAAGACGGTACCAGATTCCTTTGATGGAGACAAGGAAGTTGCCATCTGGTAGATGGGAGGTGACTTTAGATGCCTTACAGGAGCAGTAAAATGCTCTTAACCACTGAGCCATCTCTCCAGTCACTTGAGGTTTTTTCTTTTGTTGTTGTTGCTTTTTTTCTCTGTGTATTTTAGATAATAATCCCTCAGTGGATATTGTAGGCATATCTAGCAACAAACTCCCTTTGCTATGTCTCATGTTATTGTAGGTTTAGTTCTAGGAACTTAAAGTTTTATCCCTTGCTTTGATCTTTAATCATTTAAAAGTGAATTTTTCAATCCTCATGTGTTTGTATAATTTTAAAATATTCCTCTTCCTGTTGGTTTCTATTTTTTCCATTATGGCATGATAAAACACAGAAAGTAACTTTCATGTTTGTTAGGTTTGGCTCTGTGTCCTAAAATATGATGTATCTTAGGAACATTATACAGGTTCCTAATAAGACCATACATTTTGCAGTTGGTGTGTAGCTTATTCTGTAGATGTTGGTCACACAATTGAGATCTATTACACAGTTGAATTCTGAATGATTTTTATTGTTGCTCCTTTTGTGTTTTGGTCTGGAAGATTATCTGTGGGTGACAGTGAATATACAAGAGACTTATTCTTGTATCTGGGTGAATCTCTCTCTTCATGTCTATCAGTGCTTATTTAATGAAATTTTGTGAACTAACACTCAGTACATATAATTACAGCTGCATCTTCTCAGTGGATTGTTTCCTTTATTTACTAGTAGTGATACTCCTTAGCTCCTCTATGTTTGGATTTAGTGTTTCTGTTCCAGATGCTGGTCACCTACTCAAGGATGTCTTCTGATTTCATCTGTTTGGAGTACCATTTTTTTTCACGTCTATGTGTATGTATATATTATTGTGTTTAGGGGGCTTTAAAAATATCAAAATAGACAGCTGAAACATTTTAATGGAGATTTCCTTTCAATTTACGAGTATAACTTTATCCTACTGTTATTTACCCTACATAATGAGGGGCAGTATGATGCATGGAAACATTGCTGAACATTCAAGCCAAGGTCATTGTATTTCTCACCTAAAATACTTTCCATCTTTTATGATGAAAATACTTATAATTCTTTCTTGTAGAGTTTTTACAATGTAAAATACCTCATGGAACTTATTTTTGCTTAGTACTCTTTCAGAAAACTTTCCATATCCATCTCTTATCCACAATGTTCCCATGGAAACCACTGTCTTCCTATTAGTCTTTGTGATATCAATCAACTTCTTAGTGTTGAAATATGAGTGAAATCACACAGTATTTGTCTTCCTCTTCCTGTCTAGTGGGTGTTAACTTTTCCACCTGCTGTGTTTGTTTTTTAAAAATTAAATAGTTTCATTTTTAATGGCCAAATAACAATGCATGATGTGTATTAGTGTTAAAGTTAGCCATTTATTATTGACATTTACATGGAGAGTACATAGGACAGAGACTAGAAAATAAAACTAACAGAGAATTTCTGTGTACATGGCCTATCTCTTTAAAAATATACTGAAAAATGAAACTGTTATCATGCTGAAATATATTTTACTACAGTTTGAATGTTTTGGTGATATTAACTAAAATTTCAGATATTTTCAACAATGTCCTTAAAGTTAAAATGCATGTGTCATATGATTTAGATGATACTGTTCTAAAATGTTATATTGCCAAGAATGTTTTTTTTGTAATAGTGTATGATATGTATGGTAAAACATGAAAAAAAACCCAATCATGTATTATAAAAACACTGAAGTTTTAATTCACTCTGTCAGTTTTTATACAGTTATGATTCATTATGCATGTCTCAGAAAATCAGTAATTGATATATGTAGCTAGGTGGCAGATTAACATGTAAGACTGATGATCTGTCTTCCTCACTTCCTCTCCTGTAGCAGGAATCTTAAAAGTTCTTTTTAATAAAATCAAACCAGGGGCCAGTTATTGAGGTGAAATGCTGGATGGTGAGAGAGACAGAATAAGCCACAGTTATCTCACCTCACCGGATCCTCAGCTGGTCTTGTTTCCTCAAACTGGATGCCTCTGAGTCATCATCCAGAATGGGTCTCAGCTGAACGGCTGCTCAAAAGCCTGAATGTTTAACCAGGCCAAATGCTTCTAGTTTCTGGTCCTCACGCCTTATATACCTTTCTGCTTTCTACTACCACTCCCTGGGATTAAAGGTTTGCTTTCTGGGATTAAAGGCGTGATGAGTCACCATGCCTGTCTGTATCCTTGAACACATGGATTTCTGCCTCTGGAATGCTAGGATTAAAGGCATGTGCTACCACTACCTATCCTTTATGTTTAATATTGTGGCTGCTTTGTCTCTGGCCCCAGATAAGTTTATTAGTATGCACAATATTTTGGGGGAATACAATACCACACTCCCCTGCAGTGTGTGTGTGTGTGTGTGTGTGTGTGTGTGTGTGTGTGTGTGTGTTGTATGTGAAAGATTCAGTGTTCTGTGTCCTTTGGAAGTTCACACAGAAACTTCAGTTGTATGGTCTCACCAGCTCTTCACATAAGTGAACTGTGAGAGATTTTTGAGTCTTCACGTTAAGCACCTACGAAAGAACATGTTTAGGGAAGGTGTGATAAAAGGTCCTCTGCTGTTGGACTAACTAGATTTATGTCAACTGACACAAACTATAGTCACCTGAGAGGTAGAAACTTCAATTGAGTAAATGCCTTCATCAGATCAGGCTGAGGCTAGCATGTAGAGCATTTTCCAAATTAGTGATTGATGGGAGAAGGCTCAACCCATTGTTGGTGGTGCTTTCCCTAGGCTGTTGGTCCTGCATTCTATAAGAAAGTAGGGTGAACAAACCTTGAGGAGCAAATTACTAAGCAGTGCCTGTCCATGGCCTCTATATCAGCTCGTGACTCAAGGTGCCTGCTCTGTTTGAGTTCCTGTTCCGATTTCCTTCACAGCTGAACTACAATGTGGAAGTGTTAAGCCAAATGAACTCCTTCCTCCCCAACATGCCTTTTGGTCATGTTGTTTCATTGTCACAATAGTACCCCAACTAAGACAACTATCATGATAAGTAGTTTTGTGATCATCCTAAGAGGTGAGTCGGAATGGATACCCAGATATGTCCTCTGACATGGCATAGAAATGGGCTTATGCACCAAAGAATACCAATAAGCTGAGGCATAACAAATAGGGCATATAAGGTAGGACACAGGAGAGTTTTAACAGAGAAAAGAAATATTGTCTTCAATCAAGAAAGACAACTTAGACAACCAAAGGAATCTTTCTGAAACTGAAAAGACAGGAGGGCCCACTGAGTCACAGAACTTTACAGGGATGGTGTCCAGGAACAGATATTTCCTATTTTGTAGAACCCCAGTCAAGCCAGTCACACATGATTTGCATTTTGGTTGGGAAATTCTTGGACCTGCCCACTGTCAGTTAGCTCTGCTTCCACTGGGCTGGGCAGCCAGTCCTATAAAGAGGTTCTTGGCTGTATGACTGCAGACTCCTGGTACTCAAGTCCTGGCCTACACTGGAGAACCTGGTGAGTGTCATTTGTTGAGTTGGTCTGTCTTTATGGCCGTGTCATGTGCTGCAATCAAATTTTAGGGATTAAATGTGGTGGCTTTTCTTTTAGTTTGGTGTGCAGTTGAACACAGTGTATTTCTGTTCCATATGCACCTTTTGGTGTCCTTTCCATAGCCTTATACCTTAGCAGGTATTAGAACCTGGGATTTACCTGAGCTGTCCTCTACTCTGCAATGTCAGACAATCTACTGGGATGTACAAGAGACAAGGGAGGCAGGAATTGGCCCTGACATTGCTCAGGGTTCTAGAACTTGAGGCTGTCTGTCCAAGATATCTCTGTGTGAAAATTGCCTTGTTTCATTTGAACAAAATGTTTTCTCCTGGGAAATGCATGAAACAAAAGGGATTTCCTAAGGCTAGTGCAACATATTGCTGACAGGAAAGGAAAAAGTCAGAATGATCTAAAGCATGTATAGGGTAATATGCACATGCATGTAGAGAGAAATGGCTCTGATGTCCCATGTCTCCATCAGTCTTCTCTGTGTGGATCCTTTCTGAACACTCTCATGTAATGTCTTTCAGATCCTGAGACCTCAGCACGATGTCTTACCAACAACAACAGTGCAAGCAGCCCTGCCAGCCTCCTCCTGTGTGCCCACCCCCTAAGTGCCCAGAGCCTTGTCCTCCTCCACAGTGCCCAGAGCCTTGTCCTCCTCCAAAGTGCCCTGAGCCTTGTCCTCCTCCACAGTACCCAGAGCCTTGTCCTCCTCCAAAGTGCCCTGAGCCTTGTCCTCCCCCACAGTGCCCAGAGCCCTGCCCCCCTCAGCCATGCCAGCAGAAATATCCTCCTGTGCAACCTCCTCCAGCCTGCCAGCAGAAGTGCCCACCCAAGAGCAAGTGACTGCTTCCGCTGTCACCGGGACCAAGAGAGGAGAAGGAACTCTGTCTCTGAGGCTTCTGTAGAAACACTCCCATCTTCCCTTCAAAGTCTCTCATGGATGCAGAAGAATCTTCTCCACACTTCACCCTCCATGTGTCTGTGTTGACCCCTGATAAAGAAGGCATCCCCCTGAGGTTGTTCTGCTTCTGTAGTCAAGGGGCTGCTGATAATGATCTCCACACTGGTTCTGTGCCTCTGTTACTCAGAGTGAAGAGCAGCAGCTTTTTCCTGGGGCACTCAGAGGATGTTTTCCACAACTGTCAGTCACCTTGGTTAGGTTGTTGCTACTCTGGTTTCATCTCCTGAATAAAGTACAATCTGGTTGATAGTAGTCATGTGTTCTTTTTTTCTAAAACTCACTCTATTACCTTCCTGATATGCTCCTGTTCCTTTATTTTTATTCTTTGATCCCATTATTGTTGACTACCCAAAGGAGGCATTACCCTCCATGAGGAGGAGATGGGATTTGGGGGAGGTTGGGGAAGTGGGGAGGAGTGGGAGAAGGGGAGGCAGGGGGAACAGGGCTTGGTATGTGAAAGGAAAGAATTTTTTAAATAAAAATTATAAAAAAAGATTATGCTGTATTCAGACCTGAATATGCCACTTAGGACATATTTTCTCCCTACACCTGCAAGTATTTTGCTGTCACTTGTCCCCTTTACTAATGTAATAGTTTACACATCTACAACAACCTATCCTTGCTATGTTTTTCTCCTCCAATATCTGAAGCACCCATGCCAACATTGTATATAAGAACATATACATTTTTCTTAACAAAATAATAAGCAGTTTCATTTATTTGCCTGAAGAGGACATGATATCATTGTGCTTTATGACTGATTATTATTCCAGCACACATAGATACCCCATCCCCCCCCATAGTTTAATTTATTGTTTGACAATTTTATGCAAACATACAATATATCATGATCTTATCTACTGTTCCTCTCCCTGCTCACTCTTCCAAGTACCCCTGGGTACTCCCTCCCTCCCACCTCCATGTCTTTTTGTTGTTGTTGTTAAGTCCAACTACTGCTGTCCGTATGTGCTTGCCACATTTTATAACCCATTCATTCACTGGTGAGAATATAGATGAATTATTTAACTTGCAAATCAGGAGTAGTTGTGAACTCTAGATGAATATGCAGGCATCTCTATTATATGTTCTATTTGACTTCTTTTCATACAAACCCAGGTGATGCTGCTGAATCATGTGACAGTTCTGCTTTAGTGATATTTCTTTGGAGGAAACCCCACACTGATTTCCATATTTGATGGGCTAATCCACTGTCTCACAGTCTGACAGTATATGTTCTTTTTTTCTCCACTCTGCCAGGAATTGAATTGTTGTTATCATTTTGATGATACTTATTCTTATGCGGGTAGAATGGTCTTCTGGTGTAGGTTTGCTTTCCAGTTCTCTAATGGTTACAGATATTGAATATTTCCTTGTTGCTGTTACTTGTGGAAACTCCTAAGTATGCCAAAGCCTTGCCTTTGGTCATACTTAGGTATACTTAGGCAATGTATGCCATAAGATTGGCACATTTAGAGGCATCTAATTAGTACTAAGTAAGTGATAGGATTGGAAGCTGCTGCTCCACATCATTTCCGCCACTCACTACCATCCCCACTTCCATCTGCAACATCCCCATCATCATCACCAAAAACAGAATCATTACCACAAACACTACAAGCTATGACACCAACCAGCACTGCCTATCTCCACTATCATTGTCACCCTCACTATTGTTACCCAACTAAGAGCATCATATCCATGGCCATCATCATTTCCATGACCATTATCTCTAGCACCAAAGACATTATCAAAAAACAAGTTAAATATTGTTAAATGTACAAATGTGTGAGAAAGAGATTCCATCCTGGGAATGTGAGGCTTTCATCAGATCTTCTGTTGCTTGTTATTGTTTACTTCATATGATAATGTAGAATCTTGATTTTTTGAGGGACTTTTTCTTAATGGCATAGATTATATCACAGTTATATATTAAATTAAATGAAGTACTAGTGAAATATTAGAACTTCATGTTCAGACCTGACTTTGGTTCATAAATTCCTTAGAAGTCAGAAAAAAATATGCAGGTTGAACTCAGGTCAACTACACTGAAAAGATAATAAATCTACAAGAATCAAATAGTTAGTTTAATGATAGATTAAAAACTGGAAAGGACAATTGTGTGTGTATTAATGTCTGTGCACACATGTGTTCAATATCTTTGGTCTTGAAGGTTCACACTTGTATAAAGTGTGCTGTGATCCTGTTCATCTGTAGCTGCTCCTCAAGGAGCTTCTATGGAAGAAACTCATGATTGTGTCTCAGCCTGGAAAGAAATTCAGCTGTTCTGACTCCAGTGACAATGCCCTCAGAAGTAGTAGTCTCTATTTTTAAAATAATGTAATTAGCATATATCTTTGTAAAAAGTGAAGTATTTCATCATGATAGTTAAATATATGCATATGGACTCTATTCACCTTCATCCACTGCCTCAACATAGGAGAGCATGCACGTGATACAGGTCTTTGGAGACTTACATGTGTCCCTTAATATGATGCCTTCTTTATAATACCTTTATTAATTCTTTGAAAATATTGTCCAATACATTCCAATGATACTCACTCACTGGCTTACCCACAACTGTCATCTACCCACTGTGCCTTTCCTTCTCTTGCCACCCAACTTTGATTTTTTTTTATTTGCTTGTCCTTGTCCCCATCATTTCCAGTTTGTGTAGTCCCGCTATTCTAGACAGTGGAGCCTACCCTGGAGTGTGGACATCATAGCAAGTGTCACATCATTGAAGAAAACTGACATTCCTCCTCTCAGAACCTATCAACTGCTAATAATTCTTCAGCTAGTGGTGGGATTTCATACTTCACTTCTCTGGTGTGATGAGTGTTGTTCTGCTTGAACTTTCCCATGACTTGTGTATGCTGTGTCAGTAGTTATGAGTTCCAACTTTAAATGTCCTGGTTATGTGAAGGAAACAGTTTCTACCTCTAGTTCTTACAATTTTGATGCTAACTCCTCTGTGAGGGTAATGCTGAACAAACACTAGTTTCTTACTCTCAGCAGTATTTACCAGTTGTGGGTTTCTATGTTAATAATAATGCAAAGAGAAGCTTCTCAGATGATGAGGGAGAGATATATTGATATGAGTATAACAATAAATCATTAGGAATTGTTATGTTGCTTTGTCTGTTTAGCAGAATAATAGTGTTAATTGGATTATCCCCCAGGGCCTATGTCCTATCTAGCTATAGATTTTCTCCCCTATGATAGTGCTAGATATGCACTTTGTCTTACAGAGTAGGACCTTAAATCCAACAGAAAGTGGTTGGTTGTGGCCATACTTTTGTGCCACTGTCATACCAGTGGTCCTATCTTGTCAAGGCAGTCATTGTTGTAGCTTGTAGTGTTCAGAACTGGGTGAGGCTGGCGAGTACATGTCCTCTTCTGCAGTGTACATAGCACCTACCAATATCATGAGGACTGATCAATAAAAATGAAATGAACAGGTGAGTACCTCCTAGTTCTCCACGTTCTCTGACTTAAGCATTGATGTCTGCAGAAAAAAGGGCCTTACCTTGAATTTTTGGAGGATAGACAAGTTACAGGCAATAGTATGTAAGGTAGTAGAGTTAGTCTATGGGACTACACCTTTTAGTAACTAAAATGAGGTAAGGTATTAATGCTACTGAGGATTGCTTTGGTTGATATTAGATATCTACTTGTGGTATTGCACCACTCTCTGAAGTTGTAAGGTAACTGCATTAAAACATTTTGTATATGTATGTATTTTAGTAAGGTTTTAGAGTAGTAGATTTCCATATGGCTTTTTAAAAAGGCTTTAACATTAATCATCTCTCTCCATATGCGCTATATGCTCTGATCTACCCTTCCCTCTCATGTTCCATGACAATATAAATTTTCCCATTGCATACTTTCCCTTTAACTTTTTGTACCTTCTGATGGGGTTATATTCAGAAGAACCTCACATTAACTGACTGTTATACAGGCATCCCAGATCAGTAGGCAGTTTTGTAATTTGGCATGACTGAGTCCAGACCTTGCCTAAGATGATGATTTAGGTGTGATATGCAAATATGGAGAGTAGTAAGTCTCCTACTCACCTGGTTCTATGATATATGCACTAACCTTTATGAGCCATCCACTGGTGGTGCATTTTGTGGCACCTGGCCTCAGGTCTAGACTTGATGACTCTTTCCCTTCAGGGACATGGACAATGACATTCTCAGCTAAACCCTTCCTTACTGTCAGAAGCATTGACAGTCACAGGAAGCTGACATGCTTCACTGAGGTTGATTCAGTACCTGTGTGCTTCTCAGAGCAGAGCTGGAGCTAGTAACGGCTTTGCTCATCTTCCCCGTTCTATTCTTCCATCTCTAATTATAAAGCAACTTAAAAGACCGAAGAGAATATTTTTCTCTTCTCTGAACTCTTTGTTCTCTCTCAGTAGTTTCTGGATTCTTACATTCTTCTGTGTTTTGTTTTATATCATAGTGAACTTCCTGTGACATCACAAGTGATAGTAGTGATAGCAGTTACTGTCATCACTGAGACAGCTCAGTATTTTAGAACTTAAACTTCACCAGCCCTTCTTGAAGATAATGTTTTCTGTAAGTACCATCACTCTATCCTTTGTAAGAAACATGTTTACTTACAGAAAAGGTGAAAAAAAGGGATGGTTTTTTAGGTTAATGAATCCAAATGGTGATATGGAAGGGAAAGTCAGGAAGTCTTGAGCAGGAGTTAGATTGAGGGATGGTTCTGATATTTCATAAAATTGAGATTCTTTCTCTGTGGGGAATTATCTCTTGTGAGAATTGTCCCACAGAGTCTTTCAGATCCTGAGACTTCAGCACGATGTCTTACCAACAACAGCAGTGTATGCAGCCCTGCCAGCCTCCTCCTGTGTGCCCACCCACAAAGTGCCCAGAGATTTGTCCACTCTCAAAATGTTCTGGCTTTGTCTTTCTCCAGAGCCTGGGTTTCTCTCAAAGTGTTCAATGTCAATCAAGAATTACAAAACACCCAATTTTTAATTCATTCTGTCAGTTTTTATGCAGCAATGAATCATTAATATACATTAGAAAATTAGGAAGTGATATATGTAGCTATGTGGCAGATAAAAATGTAAGACTGGTGCTCTGTCTATCTTTTATATGTCTGTCCATCTCTGATGCTCTCTCTGACTTTTGGTGTGCATGTGTAAGAATGAGCACACATGTTGTATATGAAGCATTCAAAACACTGTAAGTTTTGCAAGGTCTCATAGAAACTCCCGTTTGAGTGTATCACACCCACAGGTCGGCTCCATAGCCCTTCTCACAAGGTAACTGTGAGAGATTATGAGTCTTCATACTAACCACCCAAGGAAGAACATGCTTAGGGCAGGTGCAATTTTAGTTCCTCAACCATCATGATAAGCAGTCTTATGGTCATCATCATTGGGGAGTCTAAACATATACCAGCAGTATGTGGCTTGAGATGTCAGTCCTGAAGAGGGTCAGGATAAGTCCTAAGCACATCACGCTCCCCCATGAACAGCATATTCTGTGTTCCTAGGGTTACAGAAAAGAATTCAAACTAGGCAGGAGACATGACCTGTCCCTGGGAACAGGGTTGTCAAAGATGAAGCTGAATCCACAGCCAAAGTCCCCAGTATTACTTTCCTTCTTTCAGCACACAGGCAGATTATATCTTGAAAACAAAAATGTAAATGGCCCAATACATCAAAGAGCATCAATGAGCTGAAACAGAACACAGAGTTGTAATAGAGAAAAGAAATACTGTCTTCAGTCAAGGAAACAACTCAGACAACCAGAGAGTTCTTGCTGAAACTGAAAAGACAAGAGGGCCCAATGAGTCACAGAACTTTACAGGGATGATGTCCTGGTAAAGGATATTTCCTACTTTGTAGAGTCCCAGTTCAGCCAGTCATGCATGGATTTGCATTTTGGTTGGGAAATTCTTGGACCAGCCCATGGTCAATCATCTGTACTTCAAATGGGCTGGGCAACCAGTCCTATAAAAAGGACCTTTGCTGCATGACTGCAGACTCCTGGTACTCAAGTCCTGGACTACTTTGGAGAACCTGGTGAGTGTCATTTGTTGAGTTGGTCTGTCTTTATGGTCTTCTTATGTGCTGTAGTCAGTTTTGAGGGAGTAAGTGTGATCAGTCCTATTATGATCAAAAGATGCAGGTATCTACTTTGCAGGCAGAAAATTATCAATGGTCACACTAGTCCACTGTGAGAGGTGGCTATTCCTTTTATTTGTTATGTGAATGACGAGAGCATTTTTCTATTTCATATGCATCTTTTGGTGTAATTTTTTTTATAGCTCTCTACCTTAGCAGACATTAGAACCTGGGATTTACCTGAGCTGTTCTCAATTCTGCATCTCCACATTACCTGCTGCTGCTTGTCACAAGTGACAAGAAAGGCCGGAATTGGATCTGAGATTGGTCAGGCTTCTAGAACCTGAGAATGCTTGTCTTGAAGATGTTTAGTATGAAATCAGCCATATTTGTTTAATTGGAACAAAATATTTCCTCATAACAAAAAGACACCAAACAAAGATTATTTTGTAAACTTGTGCCATAAATTGCTGGTAGGAACGGGAAATGCCAGCATGTTCTAAAGCATGAATTGGGAAATATGTGCATGCCTGGAGAGAGAAATGGATTTGATGTTCCATGTCTCCATCAGTCTTCTTGTGTGGATCCTTTCTGAACACTCTCATGTAATGTCTTTCAGATCCTGAGACCTCAGCACGATGTCTTACCACCAACAACAGTGCAAGCAGCCCTGCCAGCCTCCTCCTGTGTGCCCACCCCCTAAGTGCCCAGAGCCTTGTCCTCCCCCTAAGTGCCCAGAGCCTTGTCCTCCCCCAAAGTGCCCAGAGCCTTGTCCTCCTCCAAAGTGCCCAGAGCCTTGTCCTCCTCCACAGTGCCCAGAGCCTTGTCCTCCTCCACAGTGCCCAGAGCCTTGTCCACCCCCAAAGTGTCCAGAGCCTTTTCCTCCCGCAAAGTGCCCTGAGCCCTGCCCCCCTCAGCCATGCCAGCAGAAATGTCCTCCTGTGCAACCTCCTCCAGCCTGCCAGCAGAAGTGCCCACCCAAGAGCTAGTGAGTGCTTCCGCTGTCACCGGGACCAAGTGAGAAGAATGAAATCTGTCTCTGAGGCTTCTGTAGAAACACTCCCATCTTCCCTTCAAAGTCTCTCATGGATGCAGAAAAATCTTCTCCACTCTCTATCCCCCATGTTTCTGTGTTGATTCCTCACAAGGAAAGGGTTCAATGAGGTTGGTCTGCTTCTGCCTTCATGGGGCTGCTGAGAATGATCCTTCCACACTGGTTCTGTGCACCTGCGACTCAGGGTGAAGACCAGAAGCTTTTCCCCCTGGGCTCTGAGAGGATGGTTTTCAAAACTGTCAGTCAACTTGGTTGCATTGTTGTTACTCTGGTTACATCTCCTGAATAAAGTACCATTTTCTTGATAGTATTTGTATGTTCTTTTCTCTAAAACTCACTCTATTACCTTCTTGATATTCTCTTGTTCCTTTATTTTATACTTTTATCCCCTGGACATTCTACTATAGTCAAATTTAGACTGAATTTTGGGTCCTAACAAATATTACATAATGTTAGTTTTCTTGAGTGACACATTATTTCACTCTGTATACCTATAATCTCTCCCTTAGCACATGCTAAGTCAGGAAGATAATATTATATTGATATACATACCTCTTTCCCCCTTATATAGCCATGTATTTTGCTCTTACTTTCACCCCTCATCTCACCTAATATTTACACATCCACATCAACCTAACTTTGTTACATTTTTCTTCTTTGATATTTGAAACATCCACGCCAGCCTTGTATATAAGAGATATGTAATTTTCTTAACATGATGATATGCAGTTTCAATTGTTTGCTTGAACAGCACAGGATATCATTTTTTTTGACTCATTAATACTCGAGCACACATAGATGCCACATTTTCTTAACCCATTCATTCACTGGTAGGCAGATAGATGAATTATTTAACTTGCATGTTAGGAGTAGTTCTGATCTCTGGATGGATATTCAGGCATCTCTATTGTATGTTCTATGTGATGACTTATTTTCATATGAACCCAAGTGATGTTACTAAATCATATGACATTTCTGCTTTAGTGTTATTTCTTTGGAGGAAACCCCACACTGATTTCCATATTTGATGGGTTAATCTACTCTCTGACAGTTTGGGTTCATTTATTTTTATTATTTTTTTTGAGACAGGGTTTCTCCGTGTAGTTTTGGTTCCTGTCCTGGATATTGTAGAACAGTCTGGCCACAAAGTCACAGAGATCTGCCTAGCTCTGCCTCCCCGAGTTCTGGGATTAAAGACATGCACCACCACCACCACCACCTGGTTCAGTTTATGTTCATTTTCTTCCACTCCTCTGCCAGGAATTGAACTGTTGTTATTGTTTTGATGGTACTCATTCTTACATGGGTAGAATGGTCTTCTGGTGTACGTTTGCTTTCCAGTTCTCTAATGGCTATGGATGTTGAACATTTTCTTGTTACTTTTACTTGTGGAAACTCCTGAGTATGACATTGTCTTGCCTTTGGTCATAATTGAACTAATGCATGCCATTTGATTGACACATTCCAAGACACCCAATTCGTACTAAGCTAGTGACAGGATTGGAAGCTGCTGCTCCACATCATTTCCACTACCCTCACTACCATTTCCGCTTCTATCTGCAACATCCCCATTGTCATCAATAGTAGAATCATTACCACAATCACTACAGGCTGTGACTCTAGCTAGCCCTACCTCTCTCCACTATCATTGTCACACTCTCTACTCTTACCCCACCCAGAGTTCCATACCCATGTCCGTGATATTATCCACAGCATCAACAGCATTATCAAAAAAAATGAATAAAATATTGTTAAATGTGCCGGGCGGTGGTGGCGCACGCCTTTAATCCCAGCACTCGGGAGGCAGAGGCAGGCGGATCTCTGTGAGTTCGAGGCCAGCCTGGGCTACCAAGTGAGTTCCAGGAAAGGCGCAAAGCTACGCAGAGAAACCCTGTCTCGAAAAACCAAAAAAAAAAAAATATATTGTTAAATGTACAAATATGTGGGTAAGAGATTCCATCCAAGGAATGTGAGGCTTACATTGGACCTTCCGTTGCTTGTTATTGCTTTTTTTCATATGATAATGTAGAATCTTGATGTTTTGAGGGACTATTTCTTAATGGTATAGATTATAGCATAGTAAAATATCAAATTAAATGGAGAACTAGTTAAATATTAGAACTTCGTGTTCAGACCTGTCTTTGGCTCATAAAATTCCTTAGAAGTCAGGATAAAAATATGCAGGTTGAACTCAGGGTCAACTACACCAAAAAGATCATAAATCTACAAGAATCAAATATTTAGTTTAATGATAGATGAAAACTGGAAATGACCATTGTGTGTATAAATGTCTGTGCACACATGTGTTCCATGTTTCTTGTCTTGAAGGTTCACACTTGCAGAAAATGTGCTATGATCCTGTTCATCTGTGGCTGCTCTTCATGGAGCTTCTGTGGAAGGAATTCACCTTTGTTGTCTCAGCCTGATAAGAGAGTCAGCTACTTTAAATCTGGTGCCAGTACAATCAGAATAAGTAGCCTCTATTTTGAAAATAATGTCACTAAAATATATCATTATAAAAAGTGAAGGATTTCGTGGCTGGAGAGATGGTTCAGAGGTTAAGAGCACTGGCTGCTCTTCCAGAGGTCCTGAGTTCAATTCCCAGCAACCACATGGTGGCTAAAAACCATCTGTAATGAGATCTGGTACCCTGGCCTGCAGGCAAACACTGTATACATAATAAATAAATCTTAAAAAAAATCAACTTTAAAATAAAAGTGGAGGATTTCAACATGATAGTTAAATATATGCAAATGGACTGTATTCACCTTCATACACTGCCTCAAAACAGGAGAGCAAACATGTGATACTTGTGTCTGGAGACTAGCATGTGTCTTTTAATATGATTCTTTCTTTAAAATATCACCTTGATTAATTCTTTGAAAATATTGTCCAATGCATTCCAATGATATTCACTCACTGGCTTACCCACAACTGTCATCTACCCACTGTGCCTTTCCTTCTCTTGCCACCCAACTTTGATTTCTTTTTATTTGCTTGTCCTTGTCCCCATCACTTCCAGTTTGTGTAGTCCCGCTATTCTAGACAGTGGAGCCTACCCTGGAGTGTGGACAACATAGTAAGTGTCACATCATTGAAGAAAACTGACATTCCTTCTCTCAGAACCTATCAACTGCTGATAACTCCTCAGCTAGTGGTGGGATTTCATACTTCACTTCTCTGGTGTGATGAGTTTTGGTCTGGCCTGAGCTTTCCCATGACTTGTGTACGCTGTGTCAGTAGTTATGAGTTCCAACATTAAGTGTCCTGGTTATGTGAAGAAAACCGTTTTGACCTCTAGTTCTTATAATTTTGATGCCAAATCCTCTGTGAGGTTAATGCTGAACAAATACTAGTTTCTTATTCTCAGCATCATTTGTGGGTCTCTTTGTTAATACTACAGCAAAGAGAAGCTTCTTAGATGAAGAAGGAGAGGTATAGTGATGTGAGTATAACAATAAATCATTAGGAATTGTTATGTTTCTTTGTCTGTTTAGCAGAAGAATAGTGTTAATTGAATTATCTCCCAGGGCCTATGACTTAGCTATCTATAGATTCTCTCTCCTATAATACTGCTAGATATGCACTTTGTCTTACAGAATAGGACCTTAAATCCAAACAGAAAGTGGTTGATTGCTCCCATACATTTGTGCCACTGTCATACCAGTGGTCCTATCTTGTCAAGGCAGGCATGGTTGTAGCTTGCAGTGTTCAGAAGTAGGTGAGGCTGGCGAGTATATGTCCTCTTCTGCAATGTGCATAGCACTTTCCATATCATGAGGACTGATCAATACAAATGAAGTGAACAGGTGAGTACCTCCATGTTCTCTGACTTAAGCATTATGTCTGCAGAAATAGGGTCATACCATGGTATTCTGGAAGATTGAAAAGTTACAGGCCGTAGTCTGTAAGAAAGTGGTGTCATTCTCTGGGATATCACCTGCTAGCAACTAGAAATTGGTAAGTGATTAGTGCTACTGAGGATAGCTTTGGTTGATATTAGGTATCTACTTGTGGTATTGCATCACCCTCTGAAGTTGTAAGGTAAATGCATTAAAATATTTTATATATGTATGTATTTTATAAAGGTTTTAGAGTAGAGTTTTCCATATGGCTTTTTCAAAAAGTCTTTAACGTTATCATCTCTCTATATATGCTCTATATGCCCTGATCTACCCTTCTTCTCATGTTCCATAACAATGTAAGTTCTCCCTTTGCATTGTTTGTTGTTGGAGGGCTTCTCTCCAGGTTCCACCAAGCCCCGCAGTCCACAATCCATGTATAAAATAATTACTCAGACACTTATATCACTTATAAACTGTATGGCCATGGCAAGCTTCTTGCTAACTGTTCTTATATCTTAAATTAACCCATCTCCATTAATCTATACCTTGCCACATGGCTGGTGGCTTACCGGCGTCTTTACATGTTGCTTGTCCTGGCGGTGGCTGCACTAGCAGTTATAGTTACAACTTAGTATATATAATATCTTAGATAGAACATATTAAGTATTAGATTCAGGTTCTTTAGGATAGGACACCTTTTGGAATGATCTTTATAACATGCCATTTACCTATGCTCTATACTTCTCTGGATTTTAGTGTGTGTTTCTTGCTTGATATTGTTTGCATTGGTTGTAGTTCCATCTTATCTAGGTCATTATCCCTCATTATTCCTGGACAATATTTGATAACCATTCCTTTGTATATAGTCTTGTACTAGTTTAGAACCTTATTTAGACAAAAAGGGGGAGATGTAGTGGGTAGCCATTCCAGCTTGGATCTGGAAGTTCCAACCCCCATTGAGACTCTGGCAACTGTCACGCCTACAAAGTGGGGCCAAGGGAGGCATCTGGAGACCTGAGACCTGGATGGGTGAGCGCTCTTTTTGTTCCTGGACGCTAGACGGTGGAGGTTGACTGAGCAGAGCTCCAGAGAACACTGCTGGACTGCGATACACCTTCCCCAGAACCCCACAATCTACCTATTCCTTCATTTGTAAGTCACCCACTCAATAAATCTTCCTTTTAACTATGTGGAGTGGCCTTAATAATTTCACCAATAACTGTTTTTCTTTAACCTTTTATGTTCTTCTGAGTTGGCTATATTCAGAAGAAGAACCTCACATTAACTGACTCTGGCATCCCAGCACAGTAGGTAATTTTGTAATTTGGCATGACTGAGTCCAGACCTTGCCTAAGATGATGATTTAGGTGTGATATGCAAATATGGAGAGTAGTAAGTCTCCTACTCACCTGGTTCTATGATATGTGCACTAACCTTTATGAGCCATCCACTGGTGGTACATTTCGTGGTAAATGGCCTCAGGTGTAGAACTGATGACTCTTTCATGGACAATAACATTCTCTGCCAAACCCTTCCTTACTGTCGGAAGCATTGACAGTCTCAGGAAGCTGACATGCTTCACTGAGGTTGATTCAGTACCTGTGTGCTTCTCAGAGCAGCGCTGGAGCTAGTAACGGCTTTGCTTCATCTTCCTCATTCTATTCTTCCATCTTTAATTAAAACGCAACTTAAAGGACCAAAGATAATATTTTTCTCTTCTCTGATCTCTTTGTTCTCACTTTTAGTAGGTTCTGGAATTTTACATTCTTCTGTGTTTTGTTTTATATGATAGCCAACTTCCTGTGACATCACCAGTGGTAACAGTGACAGCAGTTACTGTCACCTCTGAGGGAACTCCATATTCTAGACCTTAAACTTTAGGCTGCCGTTCTTGGAGATGATGTTTTCTGCCAGAACCATCACTCTATGCTTTGAAAGAAAGACGGTTACTCATAGAAAATGTGGAAAAAGGAATGGTTTTCTAGGTTAATTAACAAATATGGTGACATAGATGGAAAAGCCAGGAAGTCTTCTGGAAGAGGTAGAATTGAAGAATAGATCTGATTGTTCATAAACTTGACATTCTTTCTCTGTGGAGAATTACCTCTTGTCAAAATTGTCCCATAGTGTCTTTTGATCCTGAGATTTCAGCACGATGTCTTACCAACAGCAGCAGTACAAGCAACCCTGCCAGCCTCATCCTGTGTGCCCACCCACAAAGAGCAGAGCCTTGTCCACTCTCAAAGTCCCCTGGGCCTTGTCTTCCTCTAAACATTCCAGACCCTTGGCTCCCTCAAATTGTTCAAATGTCAATCAAGAATTATGAAACACCCAAATTTAATTCATTCTGTCAGTTTTATGCAGCAACGAGTCATTAATATATATATATTAGTAAATTGAGAAGTGATATATGTATGTAGCTTTGTAGCATATAAAAATATAAGACTGTTACTCTATTTATCTGTCTGTGTCTGTCTGTCCATCTATGATGCTTTGTTGGTCTGTTTGTCTGTGTGCATGTGTAAGAATGAGCACATATGTTGTATATGAAGGATTCAGAACAAGAGTTTTGGAAGGTTTCATAGAAACTCCTGTTTGAGTGTTCCACAGGTCTTCCCACAAAGAATTGTGAAAGATTGTAAGTCTTCATGCTTACATCCTAAGCAAGAACATGCTTAGAGCAGGTGCAATTTTATTTCCTCAACCATCATGATAAGCAGTCTTATGGTCATCATCAGAAGGGAGTCTAAACTTATACCACCAGTATGTAGTTTGAGATGTCAGTCCTGAAGAGGGTCAGGGTAAGGCCTAAGCACATCACCCTCCCCCATGAACAGCATATTCTATGTTCCCAGGGTTACAGAAAAGAATTCAAACTAGGCAGGAGACATGACCTGTCCCTGGGAATAGGATTGTAAAGATGAAGCTGAATCCACAGCCAAAGTCCCCAGTAACACTTTCCTTCTTACAGCACGCAGGCAGATTATACCATAGAAACAGGAATATAAAAGGGACAATACATCAAAGAGCATCAATGAGCTGAAACAGAACACAGAGAGTTGTAATAGAGAACAGAAATATTGTCTTCAATCAAGGAAACAACTTAGACAACCAGAGAGTTCTTGCTGAAACTGAAAAGACAAGAGGGCACAATGAGTCACAGAACTTTACAGGGATGATGTCCTGGTAAAGGATATTTCCTACTTTGTAGAGTCCCGGTCCAGCCAGTCATGCATGGATTTGCATTTTGGTTGGGAAATTCTTGGACCTGCCCACGGTCAGTCATCTGTACTTCCACTGGGCTGGGCAACCAGTCCTATAAAAAGGACCTTTGCTGCATTACTGCAGACTCCTTGTACTCAAGTCCTGGACTACTTTGGAGAACCCGGTGAGTGTCCTTTGTTGAGTTGGTCTGTCTTTATGGTCTTCTTATGTGCTGTAGTCAGTTTTGAGGGAGTAAGTGTGATCAGTCCTATTATGATCAAAAGATGCAGGTATCTACTTTGCAGGCAGAAAATTATCAATGGTCACACTAGTCCACCGTGAGAGGTGGCTATTCCTTTTATTTGTTATGTGAATGACGAGAGCATTTTTCTGTTTCATATGCATCTTTTGGTGTAACTTTTTTTTTTTTATAGCTCTCTACCTTAGCAGGCATTAGAACCTGGGATTTACCTGAGCTGTTCTCAATTCTGCAACTCACATAACCTGCTGCTGCTTGTCACAAGTGACAAGAAAGGCAGGAATTGGATCTGAGATTGGTCAGGCTTCTAGAACCTGAGAATGCCTGTCTTGAAGATGTTTAGTATGAAATCAGCTTTATTTGTTTCATTGGAACAAAATATTTCCTCATAACAAAAAGACACCAAACAAAGATTATTTTGTAAAGCTTGTGCCATAAATTGCTGGTAGGAAAGGGAAATACCAGCATGTTATAAAGCATGAATTGGGAAATATGTGCATGCCTGGAGAGAGAAATGGATTTATGTCCCCTATCTCCATCAATCTTCTCTGTGTGGATCATCCCTGAACACTCTCATGTAATGTCTTTCAGATCCTGAGACCTCAGCACGATGTCTTACCAACAACAACAGTGCAAGCAGCCCTGCCAGCCTCCTCCTGTGTGCCCACCCCCTAAGTGCCCAGAGCCTTGTCCTCCTCCACAGTGCCCAGAGCCTTGTCCTCCCCCTAAGTGCCCAGAGCCTTGTCCTCCTCCAAAGTGCCCAGAGCCTTGTCCTCCTCCACAGTGCCCAGAGCCTTGTCCTCCCCCAAAGTGCCCAGAGCCTTGTCCTCCTCCACAGTGCCCAGAACCTTGTCCTCCCCCAAAGTGCCCAGAGCCCTGCCCCCCTCAGCCATGCCAGCAGAAATGTCCTCCTGTGCAACCTCCTCCAGCCTGCCAGCAGAAGTGCCCACCCAAGAGCAAGTGACTGCTTCGGCTGTCACCAGGACCAAGAGAGAAGAATGAAATCTGTCTCTGAGGCTTCTGTAGAAACACTCCCATCTTCTTTTCAAAGTCTCTCAAGAACGCAGAAGAATCTTCTCCATATACACCCTCCATGTGTCTGTGTTGACCCGTGATAGCGAAGGTGTTCCTCTGAGGTTGTTCTGCTTCTGCAGTCAAGGGGCTGCTGAGAATGATCCTTCCACACTGGTTCTGTGCACCTGTTACTCAGAGTGAAGAGCAGCAGCTTTTTCCTGGGGCACTCAGAGGATGTTTTCCACAACTGTCAGTCACCTTGATTAGATTGTTGCCACTCTGGTTTCATCTTCTGAATAAAGTACAATCTGGTTGATAGTAGTCATGTGTTCTTTTTTTTTTTTTAAAAAAACTAATTCTATTACCTTCCTGATATGCTCCTGTTCCTTTATTTTTATACTTTGACCCCCAGGTCATTCTGCTGTAATCAGATTTTGACTGCATTTTGGGTCATAACAAAGATTACTTAGTGTTTATTTGCTTGAGAGACATGTTATTTCATTGTGTATAACAACAGTTCTTCAGCAAAATGCTCACTTAAGAGTATTATGCAGCTATAATCTTTCCTCCTTATCTTCAACTGAATTCAGGATCTTGGCTGAGTGCTTAGCTGTGGGTCTCTGCATCTGCTTCCATCAGTTACTAGATGTAGGTTCTATGATGACAATTAGGATAGACACCAATCTGAGTGCAACAGGGGTCATGATCATGATGGGAAAAACCACAGAGATAGCTGACCCAAGCTACTGGGAGCTCATGAACTCTGGGCTGACAGCTGGGGAGCCTGCATAGGATCATATTAGACCCTCTGAATGTGGGTGGAAGTTTCATAGCTTGATGTGTTTGTGGGTCCCCTGGCAATGGGATAAGGACTTATCCTGGGTATGTGAACTGGTTTTGTAGAGTCTGTTCCCTACAGTTCAATGCCTTACTCAGCCTTGATGCCGGGGGGAGTGACTAGGCCCGGCCACAACTTGGTAAACCAGCCTGTGTTGACTACCCAAGGGAGGCCTTACCCTCTATGAGGAGGAGGTGTGGGTGGGATAGGGGAAGGTGTGGGGGGAGTGGGAGAAAGTGTTTAAAATATTGAAGGAGGAAAAACATAATAAAGATAGGCTGATGTAGATGTGTAACTATTAAGTAATTTAATAATTATAGTCATTAACATGACTTAAAAATATTGAAAACAACATAAACCCTCAGTCATAGAGCACTGACAATAAATCATGATATAGTCAATTAAGCAATTACTCTAACAGGTATATATAAAAACAGAAAGTGAAGAAATATAGAGTGATTTGAAAGATATAAATAAATAAAAAGACTATGTGCTACATACACCCCCCCCAAAAAAAAGAGCATATATATTTTTCTTTAAAAAATGATAAGCAGTTTCATTTATTTGCCCGAAGAGGACATGACTATAGGTGTAATTCTGAACAGTTTTATTAAATAAGAAACACAAAGCCAAATGCAAAGTTAAAAGCCCAAGAGGTCAGAGCAGCAGCCAAGAGCTAAGACCAAGACCGCCTTCTTACCCCTCGCTGTCAATGTCGTCCTTCCCCCCCAGTAAAAGACCTACTTCCTGTGTGTCTGTCTTTTTATTGACTTTCTGTTCTGCCTTCTCATTGGTTGTAAACCCCACCACATGACCTCCTCATCACTCCCTATCTGTACAGACCTCCATGTCCCTATGGATGGTATTGAGATTAAAGGCGTGTGTCTCCGTGCTGGCTATGTCCTTGAACACACAGAGATCTGCCTGTCATGTGATCAGGTTTAAGGACATGTACTACCACTGCCAGAATTCTGTTAAGTGGCTTGCTTTGAACCCCAGGCAACTTTATTTATTAACATACAAATAAAATCACATTTCAGCACAAATAAAATATCACCATGCTTGATATCATTATTCTTTATGACTGATTATTATTCCAGTACACATAGATCCTATATTTTCTTAACCCATTCATTCACTGGTGAGCAGATATCATAGATTATTTAGTTTGCTTATTAGGAGTTGATCTGAACTCTAGATGGATATGTAGACATCTCTATTGTATACTCTATTTGACTTTTTTTTAATATGAACCCAAGTGATGCTGCTGAATCATGTGACAGTTTTGCTTTAGTGTTATTTCTTTGGAGGAAATCCCGCACTGATTTCTATATATGATGGATTAATTTACTCTCTCACAGTCTGACAGTTTGTGTTCTTTTTCCTCCACTCCTCTGCCAGGAATTGAATTGTTGTTATTATTTTGATGGTACTCTTTCTTGTATGGGTAGAATGGTCTTCTGGTGTAGGTTTTCTCTCCAGTTCTCTAATGGCTACAGACGTTGAACATTCTCTTGTAACTGTTACGTGTGGAAACTTGTAAGTAGCCAAAGCCTTGCCTTTGGTCATAATTGAACTAATGATTGGCACATTCAGAGGCATCAGATTAGTACTAAGTAAGTGATAGGATTGGAAGCTGCTGCTCCACGTCATTTCTGCCACCCTCACTACCATCCCCACTTCCATCTGCAACATCCCCATCATCATCATCACCAAAAGTAGAATCATTACCACAATCACTACAAGGTATGACACCAACTAGCACTGCTATCATTGTCACCCTCACTACTATTACCCCACTCCACGCACCATATCCATGTCTATCACCATTTCCAGCACCAATGACTTTATCACAAAAACAAGTCAAATATTGTTAAACGTATAAAGGTGTGAAAAGGAATTCCAGCCAAGGAATGTGAGGCTTGCATTGGACCTTCTGTTGCTTGTTATTGATTTTTTTCATATAATAATGTAGAATCTTGATTTTTTTCAGGGACTTTTTCTTAATGCCATAGATTATATCATAGTAAAATATTGAATTAAATGGAGAACTAGCAAAATATCAGAACTTTGTGTACAGGCCTGTCATTGATTTATAATATTCCTTAGAAGTCAGGATAAAAAATATGCAGGTTGAACTCAGGATCAACTACACTGAAAAGATCATAAAACTAAGGGCAACAAATATTTAGTTTAGTGATAGATGACAACTGGAAAGGCACATTGTGTGTATATCAATGTCTGTGCACACATGTGTTCCATGTCTCTGTCTTGAAGGTTCACACCTGGAGAAAGTGTGCTGTGCATCCTGTTCATCTGTGGCTGCTCTTCATTGAGCGTCTGTGGAAGGAGCTCTCCTTTGGTGTCTCAGCCTGGAAAGAGATTCTTTCCTCTGACTCTGGTGCAGTCAGAATTAGTAGACTCTATTTTGAAAATAATGTAATTATAATATATCATTATAAAATGTGAAGAATTTCATCATGATACTTAAATATATGCATATGGACTGTATTCATCTTCATCCACTGCCTCAATACAGGAGAGGAAACACATAATACTTGTCTGTGGAGACTTCCATGTGTCCTGTAATATGAGCCTTCTTTAAAATATCATTTTTATTAATTATTTGAAAATATTATCCAATACATTCCAGTGATATTCACTCACTGGCTTACCCACAACTGTCATCCATCTACTGTGCCTTTCCTTCTCTTGTCACCCAACTTTGATTTCTTTTTACATGCTTGTCCTTGTCCCCATCACTTCCAGTTTGTGTAGTCCAGCTATTCTAGACAGTGGGGCCTACCCTGAGGTATGGACAACATAGCAAGTGTCACATCATTGAAGAAAACTGACATTCCTCCTCTCAGAACCTATCAACTGCTAATAATTCTTCAGCTAGTGGTGGAATTTCTTAATTCCCTTCTCTTGTGTGATGACTTTGGTCTGGCTTGAGCTTTCCCATGGCTTATGTATGCTATGTCAGTAGTTATGAGTTATAACATTAAATGGCCTGGTTATATGAATAAAACAGTTTCTACCTCTAATTCTTACAATTTTGATGCCAATTCCTCTGTGAGGGTAATGCTGAACAAACACTAGTTTCTTACTCTCAGCACCATTTATCAGTTGTGGGTCTCTTTGTTAATACTACTGCAAAGAGAAGCTTCTCAGATGATGAAGGAGAGATATATTGGTATGAGTATAACAATAAATTGTTACGAATTGTTACATTGCTTTGTCTGTTTAGTAGAATAATAGTGTTAATTATATTATCCCCTAGGGCCCATGTCCTATCTACCTATATATAGATGGTGTCCCTTATAATAGTGCTAGATATGTACTTTGTCTTACACAGTAGGACCTTAAGTCTAAAAACAAAGTGATTGGTTGTTCCCATACATTTGTGCCACTACTATACCAGTGGTCTGCTCTTGTCAAGTCAGTCATTGTTGTAGTTTGCAGTGTTCACAACTGGGTGAGGGTGGTAAGCACTTTTCTCCTACAGTGTACAAAGCACCTTCTAATATCATGAGGGCTGGCCTGTAGGAATGAAGTGTCCAAGTTAGTACCTCCTAGATTTCTTCATGTTCTCTGACTTAAGCATTGATTTCTACAGAAATAGTGCCTTACTTTGAAGTTTTAGAGGATAGAAAAGTTATAGGCAATAGTCTGTAAGAGATTGGAGTTAGTCTATGGGACCCCACCTATTAGCAACATAAAAAGAAGTAAGCTATTACAGCTACTGAGGGTTGCAGTGGTTGATATTAGGTATCTACTTGTAGTATTGCATTCCCCTCTGGAGTTGTAAGGTAATTGCATTAAAACATTTTATATATGTATGCATTTTAGTAAGGTTTTATAGTAGTAGATTTCCATATGCCTTTTTCAAAAAGGATTTTTTTAATTATTAATCATCTCTCTCCATATGCTCTATATGCCCTGATGAACCCTTCCCTCTCATGTTCCAGGACAATGTAAGTTTTCTTTTTGCGTAATTACCCTTTAACCCTTTGTACTCTTCTGAGTGGGCTATATTCAGAAGAAGAACCTCACATTAACTGACTCTGTGTTACACTGGCATCCCAGATCAGTAGGTAATTTTGTAATTTGGCATGACTGAGTCCAGACCTTGCCTAAGATGATGATTTAGGTGTGATATGCAAATATGGAGAGCAGTAAGTCTCCTACTCACCTGGTTCTATGATATGTGCACTAACCTTTATGAGCCACCCACTGGTGGTACATTTCGTGGGACCTGGCCTCAGGTGTAGACCTGATGACTCTTTCCCTTCAGTGACATGAACAATGACATTCTCTGCCAAACCTTTCCTTACTGTCAGAAGCATTGACAGTCTCAGGAAGCTGACATGCTTCACTGAGGTTGATTCAGTACCTGTGTGCTTCTCAGAGCAGAGCTGGAGATAGTAACGGCTTTGCTCATCTTCCTCATTCTATTCTTCCATCTCTAATTATAAAGCAACTTAAAGGACCAAAGAGAATATTTTTCTCTTCTCTGAACTTTTTGTTCTCACTTTAGTAGGTTCAGGATTCTTGCATTCTTCTGTGCTTTGTTTTATATCATAGCCGACTTACTGTGACATCAAAAGTGATAACAGTGATAAGAGTTACTGTCACCTCTGAGAGAGCTCAGTGTTTTAGAACTTAAACCTCAGACTGCCCTCTTGAAGATGATGTTTTCTGCAAGTACCATTGTTCTTTCTTTTGAAAGAAAGATGTTTTCTCACAGAAAGTGTGGAAAAAAAGGATGTTTTTCTCAGTTAATGAACCAAAATGCTGACATGTGATGGAAGTCAGGAAGTCTTGAGGAGGAGCTGGATTGAGGAATAGTTTTGACATTTCATAACCTTGAGATTCTTTCTCTGTGGAGAATTATCTCTTGTGAAAATTGTCCCATAGTGTCTTTCAGATCCTGAGTTTCAGCAGTGTATGAAACCCTGCCAGCCTCATCCTGTGTGCCAACCCACAAAGTACCTAGAGCCTTTTCCACACTCAAAGTCCCTTGAACTTTGTATTCCTCCTAAGTGTCCAGACCCTTGGCTCCATAAAATTTTTCAAAGGTCAATCAAGAATTACAAAACACCCATTTTAATTCATTCTTTAAGTTATTATGCAGCAATGAATCATGAATATACATTACAAAACTGGGAAGTGACATATATATGTTGCTATGTGGCAGATTAAAATGTAAGACTGATACTCTATCATCTGTCTGTGTCTGTCTGTCTGTTTATGATGCTGTCTGTCTATTTGTCTGTGTGCCTGTGTAAGAATGAACACATATGTTGTATATGAAGGATTCAGTACACCATGTGTTTTAGAAGTTCTTTTAAAAACTCCCCAATGTGTGTACCACAGCCACCGGCGGTCTCCTCAGCTCTTCCCACAAGAGAAATGTGAGAGATTGTGAGTTTTCATGTTTACCACCTAAGCAAGAACATGTTTAGGGTAGGTATGATTTTAGTTCCTCAACCATCATGATAAGCAGTCTTATTGTTATCATTAGAGGGGAGTCTAAATATATACCTAAATATGTAGTTTGAAATGGCAGTCCTGAAGGTCAGGACAAGGCCAAGGCCCATCAGCCTCCCTGTGAAAAGCATATTCAATTTCCTATGGTTAGAGAAAAAAATTAAACCTGGGCAGGAGACATGACCTGTCCATGGGAACAGGGTTGCCAAAGATGAAGCTGAATCTACAGCCAAGGTCCCCACTAACACTTTCCTTCTTTCAGCACACAGGCAGATTATACGGTGGAAACAAGAATATAAATGGGCCAATGCATCAAAGAGCATCAATGAGCTGAAGCCCAACACACAGAAAACAAGAGAGTTGTAATAGAGAAAAGACGTTGTATTCAATCAAGGAAACAACTCAGACAACCAGAGAGTTCTTGCTGAAACTGAAAAGATAAGAGGGCCCAATGAGTCACAGAACTTTACAGGGATGATGTCCTGGTAAAGGATATTTCCTACTTTGTAGAGTCCCAGTCCAGCCAGTCATGCATGGATTTGCACTTTGGTTGGGAAATTCTTGGACCTGCCCACGATCAGTCATCTGTACTTCCACTGGGCTGGGCAGCCAGTCCTATAAAAAAGGACCTTTGCTGCATGACTGCAGACTCCTGGTACTCAAGTCCTGAACTACTTTGGAGAACCTGGTGAGTGTCATTTGTTGAGTTTGTCTATCTTTATGGTCTTCTTATGTGCTGTAGTCAGTTTTGAGGGAGTAAGTGTGATCAGTCCTGTTGTGATCATGAGATGATGGGTAGCTACTAAGCAACCAAAATTTAGTTACAATAGTCCACTGAGATAGGTTGTTGTTTTTTTAATTTGGTAGGTGATTGAACAGCATTTTTCTATTTCATATACATTTTTTGTGTCTTTTCCTAGCCCTATACCGTACCAGGTATTAGAAACTGGGATTTACCTGAGCTGTCCTCAATTCTGCAACTCTAGACAACTTGCTGGGATGTTGCATGTGACAAGGGAGGCAGGAATTGGTTCTGAAATTGGTCAGGCTTCTAGAACTTGAGAATGCTTGTCTTGAAGATGTTTAGTATGAAATCAGCTTTATTTGTTTCATTGGAACAAAGTATTTTTTCTCATAGCAAAAAGGCATGAAAAAAAGTTTATTTCCTAAGGCTTGTGCCACAGATTGCTGATAGGAAAGGGAAATGCCAGCTTGTTCTAAAGCATGAATAGAGTAATATGCACATGCATGTAGAGAGAAATGGCTCTGATGTTCCATGTCTCCATCAGTCTTCTCTGTGTGGATCATTTCTGAACACTCTCATGCAATGTCTTTCAGATCCTGAGACCTCAGCACAATGTCTTACCAACAACAACAGTGCAAGCAGCCCTGCCAGCCTCCTCCTGTGTGCCCACCTCCTAAGTGCCCAGAGCCTTGTCCTCCTCCACAGTGCCCAGAGCCGTGTCCTCCCCCTAAGTGCCCTGAGCCCTGCCCCCCTCAGCCATGCCAGCAGAAATGTCCTCCTGTACAACCTCCTCCAGCCTGCCAGCAGAAGTGCCCACCCAAGAGCAAGTGACTGCTTCCACTGTCACCAGGATCAAGAGAGGAGAAGGAACTCTGTCTCTGAGGCTTCTGTAGAAACACTCCCATCTTCCCTTCAAAGTCTCTCATGGATGCAGAAGAATCTTCTCCATACTTCACTCTCCATGTGTCTGTGTTGATTCCTGATAGGGAAGGGGTTCCCCTGCGGTTGTTCTGCTTCTGCAGTCAAGGAGCTGCTGAGGATGATCTCCACACTGGTTCTGTGCCCCTGTTAACCAGATTGAAGTGTAGCAGTTTTTTTCCTGGGGCACTCAGAGAATGTTTTCCAAAAGTGTCAGTCAACTTGTTTAGGTTGTTGCCACTCTGCTTTCATATCCTGAATAAATTACAATTTTCTTGATTGTATTTGTTTGTTCTTTTTCTCTAAAACCCATCTATTACCCTCCTGTTCCAATATTTTATTCTTTTATTTCCATGTCATCTGCAGTAATCAGGTTTTGACTGAATTATGGGTCCTAAGAAAGATTACTTGGTGTTTGTTTGCTTGAGAGACACATTATTTCCTTCTGCATAACTACAGTCTCTCCTTTAGCACATGTTAACTCAATAAGATGAGGTAATATTCAGATATGCATGTGCCTTTTAGGACATACTTTCTCCCTGTATCCCTATGTATTTTGCTCTCACTATTCCAATTTTTCTGACATTATAGTTACACATCTACATCAACCTATCCTTGCTATATTTTTTCCTTCAAAATTTGTAATATCCATGCCAATCTTGTAATATCCATGCCAACCAATTTAAGAGTGTATATATATTTTTTTTAGCATGATGATATGGAGTTTCATTTAGTTGCTTGAATTGGACACCATATCATTGTTCTTTATAATTTATTATTATTCCAGTACACAAAGGTGCCATATTTTCTTAAACCATTCTTTCCTTGGTGATCAGATAGATCAATCAAATTAATTTGCATGTTAGTAGTAGTTGTAAATTCTGGATGGATATGCAGGCTTCTCTATTTTATGCTCTATTTGACTTCTTTTAATATGAACCCAAGTAATGCTGCTGAATCATGTGACAGTTTTGCTTTAGTGTTATTTATTTGGAGGAAACCCCACAGTGATTTCCATACATGATGGGTTAATTCACTCTCTCACAGTCTGACAGTTTGTGTTCTTTTTCCTCAACTCCTCTGCCAGGAATTGAATTGTTATTATTTTGATGATACTCTTTCTTACACAGGTAGAATGGTCTTCTGGTGTAGGTTTGCTTTCCAGTTCTCTAATGGCTACAGATGTTGAATATTTTCTTGTTACTGTTCTTTGTGGAAAGTCTTAAGGTTGTCAAAGACTTGCTTTTGGTCATAATTGAACTAATGCATTTCATTTGATTGGCACACTCAAGGTACCTAATTATTACCAAGTAAGTAATAGGATTGGAAGCTGCTGATCCACATCATTTCCACTACACTCACTACCATCCCCATTTTCATCTGCAACATCTCCATCATCATTAGAAACACCAGAATCACTATCACAACAAATAAAGATATGACAGATGTTAGCACTGCCTCCTCCACTATTATTGCCACCCTGAGTATTACCATGTCACTATGAGTACCATACACATGTCCATCACCCTTCCATGACCATTTTCTATAGCATCAATAACATCCAAAAGCAAGTCAAATATTGTTAAATGTACAAATGTGTGAGAATGGGATTCCAGCCAAAGCATGTGAGGTCTGCATTTAAACTTCCTGTTGCTTGTTATTGATTCTTCCATATGTTAATGTAGAACCTAGATTTTTTTCAGGGACTTTTTCTTAATGGCATAGATTACATCATATTAAAATATTAAATTAAATGAAGAAGCATAAAAAATTAGAATTTCCTGTTCAGGCTTGTCATAAAATTCCTTAGAAGTCAGGGTAAAAATATGCAGGTTGAGCTTAGGGTCATCTACCCTGAAAAGGTTATAAAATTAAGAGAATCTAATGTTTAGCTCAATGATATATGACAGCTAGGACGGGCCATTGTGTGTGTATAACATCTGTGCACACATGTGTTCTTTCTCTGGTCTTGAAGGTTCACACCTGGAGAAAGTGTGCTGTGCATCCTGTTCATCTGTGGGCTGTTCTTCATGGAGCTTCTGTGGAAGGAGCTCACCTTTGGTGTCTCAGCCTTGAAAGAGATTCAGCTGCTCTGACTCTAGTGCCAGTGCTTTTCAGAATTAGTAGCCTCTATCTTGAAAATAATGTAATTATAATATATCATTGTAAAAAGTAAAGGATTTCATCATGACATTTAAATATAAGCAGATAGATTGTATTCTCCTTTATCTGCTGCCTCAAGACATGAGAGCAAACATGTGATACTGGTCTTTGGAGACTTACATGTGTCCTTCTTTATAATATCTTTATTTATCCTTTGAAAATTTATCCAATGCATTCCAATGATACTCACTCACTGGCTTACCCACAACTGTCATCTACCTACTGTGCCTTTCCTTCTCTTGCCACCCAACTTTGATTTTTTTTTATTTGCTTGTCCTTGTCTCCATGACTTCTAGTTTGTGTAGTCCAGGTATTCTAGACAGTGGGTCCTACCCTGGAGTGTGGACAACACAGCAAGTGTCACATCATTGAAGAAAACTGACATTTCTTCTCTCAGAACCTATCAACTGCTGATAACTCCTCAGCAAGTGGTGGTATTTCATACTTCCATTCTCTTGTATGATGACTTTTGGTCTGGTTTGAGCTTCACATTACTTATGCATGCTGTTTCAATAGTTATGAATTCAAATGTTTAACAACTTGACTATGTGAAGAAAGCAGTTTCTACCTCTAGTTCTTATAATCTTTCTGCCAACTCCTCTGTGAGGGTAATGCTGAGCAAATGAATAATTTCTTACTCACAGCACCATTTATCCATTGCAGGTCCTTTTATTAATGATCTTTTGCAAGAAGAAGCTTCTCAGATGATGAATGAGAGATATGTTGGTAGGAGTATAACAATAAGTCTCACGCAATTATCTGTTTCTTTGTCCATTTAGCAGAATAATTGTGTTAATTGGATTATCCCCCAGGGCCTATGTTCTATCTAGCTATAGATTCTCTACCAGTGTTAGATATGCACTTTGTCTTATAGAGAAGGACCTTAAATCCAAAGAGAAAGTTGTTGGTTGCTCCCATACAGTTGTGCCATTATCATACCAGTGGGTATATCTTGCCAAGGCAGTCATTGTTGTAGCTTGCAGTGTTTGGAACTGGGTGAGGATGGTGAGTACTTTTCTTTTTTACCAGTGTACATAGCACCTTCTAATACCATGAGGGCTGGTCAATAGGAATGAAGTGAACAGGTGAGTACCTCCTAGATTTCTCCATGTTCTCTGACTTAAGCATTGATGTCTCCAGAAATGGGGTCTTATCATGTTGTTCTAGAGGATTGACAAGTTACAGGTAGTAGTCTGTAAGAGAGTGGAGTCATTCTCTGGGACATCACTAGCTAGCAACTAAAAATTGGTCAGCTACTACTGCCACTAAAGTTTACATTTGTTAATATGAGGCATCTACTTGTGCAACTGGAACCCTTCTAGATGTAAGTTAACTGCATTAAAACATTTTAAATATGTATATATTTTAGTAAGGTTTTAGAGTAGTAGATTTCCATATGGTTTTTCCAAAAGGTCTTTAACATTAATCAAATCTCTTTATATGCCCTAATCTACCATGCCCTCCTATGTCCCATGACAATGTTAGGCTTTGCATTGTTTCTCTTTAACCCTTTGTACTCTTTTGAGTGGGCTATATTCTGAAGAAGAGCCTCACATTAACTGACTCTGTGTGATACTAACATCCCAGATCAGTAGGCAATTTTGTAATTTGGCATGACTGAGTCCAGGTGTTGCCCAAGATGATAATATAGGTGTGATATGCAAATATGGAGAATAGTAAGCCTCCTACTCACCTAGCTCTGTGGTATGTGTACTAACTTTTATGAGCCATCCACTGGTGGTACATTTTGTGATACCTGGCCTCAGGTCTAGACCTGATGACTCTTTCCCTCCAGTGACATGGACAATGACATTCTCAGCTAAACTCTTCCTTACTGTCAGAAGCATTGACAGTCTCGGGAAGCTGACATGCTTCACTGAGGTTGATTCAGTACCTGTGTGCTTCTCAGAGCAGAGCTGGAGTTAGTAATGGCTTTGCTCATCTTCCTCATTCTATTCTTCCATCTCTAATTATAAAGCAACTTAAAGGACCAAAGAGAATATTTTTCTCTTCTCTGAACTCTTTGTTCTCACTTTTAGTAGGTTCAGGATTCTTGCATTTTCTGTGCTTTGTTTTATAACATTGATGACTTCCTGTGACATCACAAGTGATAACAGTGACAACAATTATGGTCATCACTGAGAGAGATCACTATTTTATAACTTAAAATTCAGACTGCCCTTCTTGATGATGATGGTTTCTTCAAGCACCATCCTTCTGTCCTTTGAAAAAAGACGTTTTCTCACAGAAAATATGAAAAAAAATGGTTTTCTAGGCTAATGAAACAAAATGGTGACATATAACTGTATCTGAAAGTTTTCCTGTGTCCTGCCTGGCTGGCGCTCAGGACAAATCTCTCTCACTTGCAGGTCACCCAGCAGCTCGGACCCAAATAAACACACACAGGCTCATATTATTTTTAAACTATGGCCAGGGCAGGCTTCTTGTTATCTAGTTCTCACATCTTAAATTAACCCCTTATCTATCTATACTTTGCCACATGCCTTGTGACTTACTGGTACTTTTACATCTTGTTTCTCATGTCGTCAGCTGTCAGCATATCCTTCTCCTTCCTCTCAATATGTTTGGATTTTCTGCCTGTCCCTAAGCTGCCTTGCTATAGGACAAAGAGCTTTATTTATCAACTAATCAGGGCAACATATTTTCACAGCATACAGAAAGACATTCCCCCATCATGAAAAGGAAGTCAGGAAGTCTATAGGAGGAGTTGGAGTGAGGAATAGTTTTGATATTTCATAACATTAAGATTCTTTCTCTGTAGGAAATTACTTCTTGTGAGAATTGTCCCATCAAGTCTTTTAGATACTGAGATTTCAGCATAATGTTATATCAATAACAGCAGTTGCAAGCCTCATCCTGTGTGCCCACCCACAAAGTGCCAAGAGCCTTGTCCACTTTCAAAGTGTTCTGGCTTTGTCTTCTTTCAAAGTGCCCAGAGCTTTGGTTTCCCCCAAAGTGTTCAAAAGTCAATGGAGAATTACAAAACACCCATTTTTTAAATTTATTCTGTCACTTATTATGTAGCAATGAATCAATAATATACATTAGAAAATTAGGAAGTGATACATGTAGTTATGTGGCAGATAAAAATGTAAGACTGATGCTCTGTCTATCTGTCTTTGTGTGCCTGTCTGTCTGTGTGCCTGTTTAAGAAATGAGCACATGTGTATATAGGAAGGATTCAGAATACTATGGGTTTTGGAAGGTCTTGTAGAAACTCCTCTTGGTGTGTACCACACCTACAGGTGGTCTCCACAGCTCTTCCCACAAGAGAATTGTGAGGGATTATGAGTCTTCTGAAGTCCCTAGTAACACTTTCCTTCTTTCAGCACATAGGCAGATTATACCATGGAAACAGGAATATAAATGGGCCAAAGCATCAAAGAACATCAAAGAGCTGAAACAGAACACACAGAATACAAGAGAGTTGTAATAGAGAAAAGAAATATTGTCTTCAATCAAGGAAACAACTCAGACAACCAGAGAATTCTTGCTGAAACTGAAAAGACAAGAGGACCCAATGAGTCACAGAACTTTACAGGGATGATGTCCTGGAAAAAGGATATTTCCTACTTTGTAGAGTCCCAGTCCAGCCAGTCATGCATGGATTTGCATTTTGGTTGGGAAATTCTTGGACCTGCCCACGGTCAGTCATCTGTACTTCCACTGGGCTGGGCAACCAGTCCTATAAAAAGGAACTTTGCTGCATGACTGCAGACTCCTGGTACTCAAGTCCTGGACTACTTTGGAGAACCTGGTGAGTGTCATTTGTTGAGTTGGTCTGTCTTTATGGTCTTCTTATGTGCTGTAGTCAGTTTTGAGGGAGTAAGTGTAATCAGTCCTTTTGTGATCATGAGATGATGGGTATCTACTAAGCAACTAAAATTTAGCAGTGGATACAATAGTCCACTCTGACAGGTGGTTTTTCCTTTTATTTGGTAGGTGAGTGAACAGAGCATTTCTCTGCGTCATATACATCTTTTGGTGTCATTTTTACAGCCCTATACCTTAGCAGGTATTAGAACCTGGGATTTACCTAAGCTGTCCTCAATTCTGCAAATCCAGACAACTTGCTGGTATGTCACAAGTGATAAGGGAGTCAGGAATTGGTTCTGAGATTGGTCAGTCTTCTAGAACTTGAGAATGCCTGTCTTGAAGATGTTTAGTGTGAAACCAGCCTTATTTGTTTCATTGGAAGAAATTTGTTTTTTCTCATAGCAAAAAGGCATGAAAAAAAAGGTTATTTCCTAAGGCTACTATCCCAGATTGCCAATATAAAGGAAAAACCAGCCTGTTCTAAAGCATGAATAGGGTAATATGCACATGCATGTAGAGAGAAATGGCTCTGATGTTCCATGTCTCCATCAGTCTTCTCTGTGTGGATCATTTCTGAACACTCTCATGTAATGTCTTTCAGATCCTGAGACCTCAGCACGATGTCTTACCAACAACAACAGTGCAAGCAGCCCTGCCAGCCTCCTCCTGTGTGCCCACCCCCTAAGTGCCCAGAGCCTTGTCCTCCTCCACAGTGCCCAGAGCCTTGTCCTCCCCCAAAGTGCCCAGAGCCCTGTCCCCCTCAGCCATGCCAGCAGAAATGTCCTCCTGTGCAACCCCCTCCAGCCTGCCAGCAGAAGTGCCCACCCAAGAGCAAGTGAGTGCTTCGGCTGTCACCGGGACCAAGAGAGAAGGAACTCTGTCTCTGAGGCTTCTGTAGAAACACTCCCATCTTCCCTTCAAAGTCTCTCATGGATGCAGAAGAATCTTCTCCATATTTCACCCTCCATGTGTCTGTGTTGACCCCGATAGGGAAGGTGTTCCCCTGCAGTTGTTCTGCTTCTGTGGTCAAGGGGCTGCTGAGAATGACCTCCTCACTGGTTCTGTGCCCCTGTTTCTCAGAGTGAAGAGCAACAGTCCCCCCCCCCCCCGCCCCCCCCCACCCCCGCCCCGGGCTCTGAGAGGATGTTTTCCAAAACTGACAGTCACCTTAGTTAGGTTGTTGCCACTCTGGTTTCATCTCCTGAATAAAGTATAATTTCTTGATCATATTTGTATGTTCCTTTCCTCTAAACCTCACTCTATTACCCTCCTGTTATTCTTCTGTTTCAATATTTTTATTCTTTGATCTCCATGTCATTCTGCAGTAATCAGGTTTTGACTGATTTATGGGTCCTAAGAAAATTACTTGGTGTTTGTTTGCTTGAGAGACACATCATTTCATTCTGCATAACTACAGTCTCTCCTTTAGCACATGTTAACTCAAGAAGATAAGGTAATATTCAGATATGCATGTGCCTTTTAGGACATATTTTCTCCCTATATCCCTATGTATTTTGCTCTCACTGTTCTCCTTTTTCTGACCTTATAGTTACACATCTATATCAACCTATCCTTGCTATATTTTTCTCCTTCTAGATTTGTAACATCAATACCAAACTTGAATTTAAGAGTGTATATATTTTTCTTAGCATGATGATATGGAGTTTCATTTAGTTGCCTGAAGTGCTCACTATATCATTATTCTTTATGGCCGATTATTATTCCAGTACACATAGGTGCCACATTTTCTTAACCCATTTATTCACTGGTAGCAGATAGATAAATTACTTAATTTGCATATTACGAGTAGTTGTGAACTCTGCATGGATATGCAGGCATCTCTGTTTTATACTGTATTTGACTTCTTCTCATATGAACCCAAGTGATGCTGCTGAATCATATGACAGTTTTGCTTTAGTGTTACTTATTTGGATGAAACCCCACACTGATTTCCATACATGATGGGTTAATTCACTCTCTCACAGTGTGACAGCGTGTGTTGTTTTTCCTCCACTCCTCTGCCAGGAATTGAATTGTTGTTATTATTTTGATGGTACTCATTCTTACATGGGTAGAATGGTCTTCTGGTGTAGGTTTGCTTTCCAGTTCTCTAATGGCTACAGATGTTGAATATTTTCTTGTTACTGTTACTTGTGGAAACTCCTAAGTCTGCCAAAGTCTTGCCTTTGGTCATAATTGAACAAATGCATGCCATTTAATGGGCACATTCAAGGCACCCAATTAGTACCAAGTAAGTGACAGGACTGGAAGCTGCTGATCCACATCATTTCCACTACACTCACTACTATCTCCACTTCCATCTGCAACATCCCCATCATCATCACCAATACTAGAAACACTATCACAGCTACTAAAAGCTATGACACCAGCCAGCACTGCCTCCCTGCACTATCATTCTCACCCTCACTACCGTTACCACCTAAGAGCACCATGTCCAGGCCATCACCGTTCCATGACCATTATCTCCAGCACCAAGAACATCATCAAAAAACCAAGTGAAATATTGTCAAATGTGCAAATATGTGGGAACATGATTCCATCAAAGGAATGTGAGGCCTGCATCAGATCTTATGTTGCTTGTTATTGATTTTTTTCATGTGACAGTGTAGAATCTTGATTTTTTTCTTAATGGCACAGATTATATCACAGTAAAATATTAATTTAAATGAATAGCTTGTAAGTTATTAGACCCTCATATTCAGGCCTTTAATTGATTCATATAATTCCTTAGAAGTCAGGACAAAAATATGCAGGTTTAACTCAGGGTCAACTATGCTGAAAAAAATTAAAATTAAGAAAATCAAATGTTTAACTCAATGATATAGGATAGCTAGGAAGGACCATTGTGTGTGTATAACATCTGTGCACACATTGTTCCATGTCTCTGTCTTTAAGGTTCACACTCTGAGAAAGTGTGCTGTTCTTCTTGTTCATCTGTGGCTGCTCTTCATGGAGCTTCTCTGGAAGAAACTGCTCATCTTTTGTGTCTCAGCCTGGAAAGAGATTCAGCTGCTGTCAGAATTAGTACCCTCTATTTAAAAAATAACGTAACTAGCACATATCATCATAAAAAGTGAAGGATGTCATCATGATGTATGTATATTGTGTATGCTGTATCAATAGTTATGAGTTCAAACATTTAATGGTCTGGTTATATGAAGAAAGCAGTTTCTATCTGTAGTTCTTACAATCTTTCTGCCAACTCCTCTGTGAGGTAATGCTATGCAAACACTATTTTCTTACTCTTAGCACCATCTATCAGTTACAGCTCTCTTTGTTAATAACCTACTGCAAAGAGAAGCTGCTCAGATGATGATTGAGAAATATATTGATATTTGTATGACAATAAATTATGAGGAATTGCTGTGTTGCTTTGTCTGTTTAGCAAAATAATAGTACTAATTGGATTATGCCCCAGGGCCTATGCCTATCTATAGATTGTGTCCCCTTTATTTGTGCTAGATATGCACTTTGTCCTGTAGAGTGGGATCTTAAATCCAAACAGAAAGCGGTTGGTTGCTCCCATACATTTGTGCCACTGTCATACCAGTGGTCCTATCTTGTCAAGGCAGTCGTTGTTGTAGCTTGTAGTGTTCAGAACTGGGTGAGGATGGTGAGTACTTGTCCTCTTCTGCAGTGTACATAGTGCCTTCCAATATCATGAGGACTGGCCAGGTGAGTACCTCCTAGATTTCTTCATGTTCTCTGACCTAAGCATTGATTTCTACAGAAATAGGACCTGACCTTAAAGTTCTGGAGGGTAGCCCAGTTACAGGCAATTGTCTGTAAGGTAGTGGAGTTTGTCTATGGGACCCCACCTGTTAGCAACAAAAAAGAAGTAAGCTACTACTGCTACTGAGGTGTGCATTTATGAATATGAGGTACCTATGTGTATTATTGCACTCCCTCCCATTGTAAGGTAACTGCATTAAATCATTATATTCATATAATATATATATGTAAGTTTTTAGAGTAGTAGATTTCCACATGGCTTTTTCAAAGGTCTTTAACATTAATCATCGCTCTTTACATGATCTGATCTACCCTGCCCTCTGATGTCCCACAACAATGTAAGTCTTCCCTTTGTATTACTTCCCTTTAACCCTTTCCACCCTTCTGAGTAGGCTATAATTGGAAGAAGAACCTCATGTTAACTGACTCTGTATTTTACTGGCATTCCATCTCTGTAGTCAATTTTGCAATTTGGCATGGTTGAAGTCAGTCATTGCCTAAGATCATTATTTAGGTGTGATATGCAAATATGGAGAATACTAAGTCTCCTAATCACCTGACTCCATGGTATGTGCACTAACCTTTATGAGCCGTCCACTGGTGGTACTTTTCGTGGTACCTGGCCTCAGGTGTAGAACTGATGACTCTTTCCCTTCAGAGGCATGGACAATGGCATTCTCTGCCAAACCCTTCCTTACTGTCAGAAGCATTGACAGTCTCAGGAAGCTGACATGCTTCACTGAGGTTGATTCAGTACCTGTGTGCTTCTCAGAGCAGAGCTGGAGCTAGTAATGGCTTTGCTTCACTTTCCTCATTCTATTCTTCCATCTCTAATTATAAAGCAACTTAAAAGACCAAAGAGAATATTTTTCTCTTTTTTGAACTCTTTTGTTCTCCCTCTTAGAGGGTTCTATAATTTTTACTTCTTCTTGGTTCTCTTTTATACTATAGTCAACTTCTTGTGATGTAGGAGTCCAATGGGGGGGGGAAGAGAGAGAGAGAGAGAGAGAGAGAGAGAGAGAGAGAGAGAGAGAGAGAGAGAGAGAGAGAGAGTTATATGAGCAAGAGATATTGAGACCATGATTGGAAAAAGCACAGGGACAAATAGCCAAACTAGTGGAAACACATTAACTATGAACCAATAGCTGAGGAGCCCTTATGGAATGGATCAGGCACTCTGGATTAGTGAGACAGTTGATTAGCTTGAACTATTTAGGAGGCCCCAGGCAGTGGGACCAGGACCTGTCCTTGGTGCATGAGCTGGCTTTTTGGAACCTAGGGCCTATGCAGGGACACTTTGCTCAGCCTGGGTGAAGGGAGGAAGGAACTGGACCTGCCTCAACTGAATCTACCAGGCTGAGCTGAATCCTCAGGGGAGTCCTTGCCTTGGAGGAGGTGGGAATGGGGGGAGGACTGGAGGGAGGGTGGGGGGCAGATGGGAGGAGGGAGGATGGGGAATCCGTGGCTGATATGTAAAATTCAATTACTTATAAAATTAAAAAGGTGATAACACTGGCAGCAGTTACTGTCACCTCTGAGAGAGCTCAGTATTTCACAACTTTAACTTCAGACTGCCTTTCTTGAAGATGATGTTTTCTGCAAGTACCATCATTCTGTCCTTTGAAAGAAAGATGTTTACTCACAGAAAATGTGATGAAAAATGATGGTGACATGTAAGGGAAGTCAGGAAGTCTTGAGCAGGAGTTTTGATTGAGGAATAGTTCTGATATTTCAATACCTTGAGATTCTTTCCCTGTGGGGAATGACCTCTTGTGAAAATTGTCACAGAGTGGATTTCAGATCCCGAGATTTCAGCACGATGTCTTACCAACAGCAGCAGTGCAAGCAACCCTGCCAGCCTCATCCTGTGTGCACAGAGCCCTTTCCACACTCAAAGTCCCCTGAGCCTTCTATTCCTACAAAGTGTGCAGAGCCTTGGCTCCCTCAAATTGTTCAAATGTCAATCAAGAATTTCAAAACACCCATTTTTTTCATTCTGTCAGTTATCATGCAGCAATGATCATTAATACACATACAAAAATTGGGACGTGATACATGTAGCTATGTGGCAGATAAAAATATAAGACTGATGCTCTGTATATGTGTCTGTCTATGTGTGTGTGTGTGTGTGTGTGTGTGTGTGTGTGTGTGTGTGTGTACAAGTGTAAAAATGAGCACGTGTGTATATGAAGGATTCAGAACACTGTGTTTTGAAAGTTCTCATAGAAACTCCATTTGTTGTGTTCCACACCTAGAGGTTGTCTTCAGAGCTCTTCCTACAAGAGAAGAGAAGTGTGAGATATTGTGAGTCTTCATATTAACTACCTAAGCAAAAACATGCTTAGGGAAGGTGCAATTTTAGTTCCTCTACTGTCATGATAAACAGTGTTATGGTTACCATTAGAGGGGAATCTAAATATATACCTCTAGTATTTTGTTTGAGATGGCAATCCTGAAGAGGGTCAGGATAAGGCCCAAGCCCATCACCCTCCCCCATGAACAGCTTATTCAGTTTCCTATGTTGACAGATATGAATTGAACCTAGAAAGGAGAGATAACCTGTCCCTCTGAACAGAGTTATTAAAGATGAAGCTGAAACCATTGCTGAAATCACAGTAACACTTTCATTCATTCATTCATTTATTCATTCATTTATGTATGTATTTATTTATTTATTTTCCTTTTATTTTATTTTATAATTTAATTTTACATATCAGCCACGGATTCCCTTGTTCTCCCCCCTCTCACTCCTCTCCTCTTCCCCCATACCACCCCCATTCCCATCTCCTCCAGGGCAAAGACTCCCCTGGGGATTGAGTTCAACCTGGTAGATTCAGTCCAGGAAGGTCCAGTCCCCTCCTCCCAGGCTGAGTGAAGTGTCTTTGCATAAGCTCCAGGTTCTAAACAGCCAGCTCATGCACTGAGGACAGGTCTTGGTCCCACTGCCTGGTTGCCTCCCAAACAGATCAAGCTAATCAACAGTCTCAATTATCCAGAGGGCCTGATCCAGTTGGGGGCTCCCCAGCTATTGGTTCATAGTTCATGTGTTTCCATTCGTTTGGCTCTTTGTCCCTGTGCTTTTTCCAATCTTGGTCTCAACAATTCTCACTCATACAAACCCTCCTCTTTCTCGCCAGTTGGACTCCCGGAGCTCCACCTGGGGCCTGGTTGTGGATCTCTGCAGAGAAATGGATGAGATCTAAATGAACAACATGGACATGAGTGGGGGTAATGAAGGGCAAGGGTTGAGGGAAAGAGAGCTTAGGGGAGCGGGAGATCCCAGCTGGATCAAGAACAGAGAGGGAGAACAAGGAATAAGAGACCATGATAAATGAAGACCACATGAGAATAGGAAGAAGCAAAGTGCTAGAGAGGTCCACAGAAATCCACAAATGTACCTCCACAGTAGACTACTGGCAATGGTCGAGAGAAAGCCTGAAATGACCTACTCTGGTGATAGGATGGCCAAACACCCTAATTGTTGTGCTAGAAACCCCATCTAATGACTGAGGGAACGCTTTCCTTCTTTCAGCACATAGGCAGATTATACCTTGGAAACAGGAATTTAAATGGGCTAGTGCACAAAAGAACATCAATGAGCTGCATCAGAACAAATAGGAAAGAAGAGAGTTGTAACAGAGAAAAGATATATTGTCATCAATCAAGAAAGACAACTCAAACAACTAGGGAGGTCTTGTGGAAACTGAAAAGACAGGAGGGCCCTTTGAGTCACAGAACTTCACAGGGATGATGTCCTGGAAAAAGATATTTCCTACTTCTTAGAGTCTCAGTCCAGCCAGTCATGCATGGATTTGCATTTTTGTTGGGAAATTCTCAGTCCTGTCCATTGTTAGTCCATTGTACTTCCACTGGGTTGGGCAGCCAGTCCTATAAAGACGTCTTTGGCTGCATGACTGCAGACTCCTTGTACTCAAGTCCTGGCCTACTTTGGAGAACATGGTGAGTGCCATTTGTTGAGTTGGTCTGTCTTTATGGTCTTCTTATGCACTGTAGTCAGTTTTGAGGGAGTAAGTGTGATGAGTCCCATTGTGATTATGGGACAACAGGTGTCAACCTAGCAACCAGAAATTTAGCAGTGGATACTCTAGTCCACTGTGATAGGTGGTCTTCCTTTTATTTGGTAGTTGATTGAACAGCACATTTTTCTCTTTCATATGCATCTTCTGGTGTCATTTTCATAGCCCTATATCTCATCAGGTATTAGAACTTAGGATTTTCCTGAGCTATCCTCAACTCTGCAACTCCAGACAACCTTCTAGGATGTCACAAGTGACAAGAGAGACAGGAATTGGTTCTACGATTGTTCAGGATTCTAGAGCTTGAGACTGCCTGTCTTGAAGATGTTTCTGTGTGAAAAGAGCCTTATTTGTTTCATTGGAACAAAATATGTTCTTCTGGCAATAAGGCCTAAAACAAAGGTGACTTCCCAAGGCTACTACCACATATTGCTGACAGCACTGGGTAATGCCATGATGTCCTAAAACTGGAGTTGGGGAATATGCACATGCATGTAGAGAGGAGTGGCTCTGATGTTCCATGTCTCCATCAGTCTTCTCTGTGTGGATCACCCCTGAACACTCTCATGTGTGGTGATATTGTGTTCCCCAAAATATTGTGTACCCTAATAAATTTATCTGGGGTCAGAGAACAGACAGCCACTAAATACAAAGGCTAGAAAATGGTGGCACTCACACCTTTAATCCTAGCATTCCAGAGATAGAAATCCCTCTGGATCTCTGTGAGTTCAAAGCCACATTGGAAATAGCCAAGCATGGTGACACACACCTTTAATCCCAGAAAGCCAGCCTTTAATCCTAGGGAGTGATGGTAGAAAGCAGAAAGATATATAAGGCGTGAGGACCAGAAACTAGAAGCATTTGGCCTGGTTAATCATTTGGCTGGTTAAGCATTCAGGCTTTTAAGCAGCAGTTCAGCTGAGAGCCATTGGGATGAGGACACAGAAGCTTCCAGTCTGAGGAAACAGGACCAGCTGAGGAATTGGCAAGGTGAGATAGCTGTGGCTTGTTCTGTCTCTCTGATCTACCAGCATTGACCCCAATAACTGGCCTCAGGTTTGATTTTATTAATAAGAACTTTGAAGATTCCTGCTACACTCATGTAATGTCTTTCAGATCCTGAGACCTCAGCACGATGTCTTACCAACAACAACAGTGCAAGCAGCCCTGCCAGCCTCCTCCTGTGTGCCTACCCCCTAAGTGCCCAGAGCCTTTTCCTCCCCCAAAATGCCCAGAGCCTTGTCCTCCTCCACAGTGCTCTGAGCTTTGTTCTCCAAAGCGCCCTGAGCCATGCCTCCCTCAGCCATGCCAGCAGAAATGTCCTCCTGTGCAACACCTTCCACCCTGCCAGCAAAAGTGCCCACCCAAGAGCAAGTGACTGCTTCCACTGTCACCATGACCAGGAGAAGAGAAGGGAATCCATCTCAACTACTTTCATAGCAACAACTCTATCTTCCATTCAAAGTCCATCATGGATGCAAAAGAATCTTATCTACCCTTCACCCTCTTTGTGCCTGTTAATAACTCTAAAATGGAGGACATTTCCATCAGGCTGTTTTCCTGTTGTTCAAGGGGCTGCTGAGAATGGTCCTTCCTCCGTGGTTCAGTATCTCAGTGTTCAGAGAGAAGACAGTAGATGTACCTTCAGTGCTCTCAGAGTATGATTTCCAAATCTCTCTGTCACTTTAGTAGGATAATTGTCACTGTTGTTTCATTTCCTAAATAAATTACTATCTCAGCGATGGTATTCATGTGTTCTTGCTTCTGAAACATGTCAACCTGTAGCATTTGTGTTTTGACTGAATTTTGCATCATAACAATGATTACTTAGTGTTTGATTGCTTGAGGATCATATTATTCATAACTTCTACATAACTACAATCTCCTTTTAGCAATGCTAACCAAAGGAGATAATGTATTCTTCAGTTATGCATGTACTTATTGGATCATATTTTTTACCTACACCCCACATATTTTATTCTCTCTTGTCCCTTTACCCTGTCCTAATAGTTGCATATGTACATTAACACATCCTTATTAATTTATTCTGATTTTATATTTAAAACAACATACCTATCTTGTCCTTTAGAATGTTCTTATCTTTCTTAACAAGATGATACACAGTTATATCAGTTGTATAAATAGGACATTATATCATTGTTCTTTATGACTAAATATTACTCTGGTATGTATATGTGTCATATTTTCTTAATCCAGTCATCTATTGATGAGCACCTATCCTTGTTATTTAGTTTGCATATTATGAGTTGTGGTATAACAAAGATGGACATACAGATATCTCTAAGGTATGTTCTGTGTGACCTCTGTTTATACAAACCCAGTGTTTTCACTCAATCTTATGTTTGTTCTGCTTTTATTGTTGTTTGTTAGGAGAAAACTCCATATTGACTTTCATACTGGACCGATTAATCTACTCTCTCAAGGACAGTGTGTTTGAGGTTTTTATCCCTCTATATCCTTGATAGGGATTGCTATTATTTTGATGGTATCCATTTGTACCTTGGAGCAGTGGGATTCAACTGTCTTGGCTTGAATTTTTCTGAAAATAGGGATGCTGGCTATGTTTTATCCTTTATGTTAGACATTGAAACTCTCACATATATTAATGATTTATTTTTGCCAACAATGGAATAAATCCATGTCATTTTATTGACACAGTGCCAGACAACAATTTAGAACTAAATAAGTGGCAGTGCATGGGAGCTCCTGATAATCTTCATTTCTCTCTCCCTAACTATCATGACCATCTCTACTAGCATAGCATATCCATCACCACCTACCATCTTCATTGTGCATACTATGACCATCACACTCACCAAAACGACCATGCCCATGTCCATTATCTTCTTCACCATAAACAGAAGTTGTTCACTGCTACCACCACCTACAACCACCACTAGGACCATCACCACCACAATTACATTACCATAGTTGGTCCATTGAAGAAGTGGCTTAGACATAACTAACTCACATAGGAAATACAATTCTAAAATGTATTATTCCTTGTATTCTGCTCATCCCTTTATTTTATTGTCTTTATTTTCTGTGAAATATGGCAGAGAAGGGGATGTAAAGGAATTGAGGTATCGTCCAATTTAAATATTTGGCAATGTTAAAACACAAGTACAGAAGAGAGGTAGAAATGGGCTTCAAAAATTATTTGCCTCTTTTCTATCTTTGCCACTGGATTCCTTTAACTGTCTATGAAATTTAAACACTCTCCTTGTGTCTTATTTCTGAAGCTATTTTATGAGTTGATTTGATTCTACGTGTATTCAAATTTTCGTTTCCTGTGTTTGTTTAGAACTGCTAATGATGCAGATGTGCAGCTTTTCTTTGTAAATATGGAACACACCAGTCAAGACAAGCGACAGCTATGTCCTGTCTAGGGACTGAGATTGAGATATGCAAAATGAGATTGTTAGTGGAATGAATAGATATTATATTCTAATCCATGAAGTTTAAAACACCTTTGCCCCAAATCACCAAGGTAGTCTGTTCAATTACAAGTCCCTTGAGGATAGTTGTGAAGCTCTCTGATTTTCTGGAGTTTTCCTTGGTTCTTTACCCTGAAGTTGAGTCATGTCCTTAGTGCAGCTTTCAAGTAGGTAATGTTAAAAAAAGTCTCTTAAAGGATTTACCAGATCTATACATTTAAATATGCCTTTCTAATGTCATCTTTTACAACTGTCCAACATATCTTCCTTGTGCAAAAAGATGGAATATTCTGAGGAAAATGTCATGAGAAAGAAGAACCTTACCAACATAGAAAAAAATTCACTCATGATAATGCCAGGAGGAGAAACTATACAGTGTCCCACTGACTGTGTTTGAGATTAAAAGCACAAAATGTTCTTTGGAACTGAAGAAACGCATGGCTTTAGTTTACACTGTTCAGGGCCCTCTTCTCCTGTGAATGCTCTCAATGGGAGCTCTTGTTCTGTTTCCCCAGACATGGGCAAGCATGTCACATGCAGCACAAGCGGCAGTGGAAGCAGCCCTTCCAGACACACGTGTGCTTACTCCAGTGTCTTGTTTCCACTCCATAACCACAGTGCCTGACTCATGCCTGTCTTGGAATCTTTTCTCATTGAAATGTCCCTTCCTCAGTTCCAAGGCCACCCCTTGCAGGGCCACCCTAAGCCAGGCCAACTGCACCAAAACCTTCATTCTTCCTATAAATGTGAGCCAAGATTCAGATGTCTCGGGACCAGGAAATAAGAACAACACAACTTCTGGAGCTCAGGGAGACTTTTAAGCCAAAACTTCTCACAGAGTGCCATTAGTGTGACATTGCTTATCTGCTACTAAACAACTAATTTCAGGACCACACAAATTTAAATTTCATTTCCCCCCTAGATGAGGCTTTTTTCCTGGTGGAGCATCTGTTTTTTTTTTTAATTATTTATTTATTTATTTATTTATTTATTTATTTTTAACAATGGACATTCTACGATTAATTGCTCTCTCAAGTGGCTTGTCTCTAGATTTGGGCTTCCCAAAAAAAGTCTTCTCACATCGGATCAAGGAGTCTGGCTTTCCATTGTCAAGTGACCTACCTGGAATAAGATCTTTAACTCCTTTATATGTCAACTTCACTTTTTTCTTAAAGTGAAAACAATAGCACTATCCTAGGCATTAAATGGCTCAGCATAATGCCCGACTTATGATTAATTCCAAGGCAATGCCACTGTGTCACCACCCCCCACAGTGTCATCACTGGCAGCACAGTTGTCCTTGAAGGAAGTGAGTTTGTGAACCTTTGACAAGCTTCAATGTCATAATTGTTTTCTTCCTCCTCTGATACAATGGGATTGTTGTGAAATTTCTATTTCTGGGAAGATGGAAAAGACATTTTTTTCTAATCAATACTGTTAAGTACCACATCACACATCTGGATTTTATATATACAAAATGCTAAAATCCTGGAAAGCCCAGTAAAAAGAAAGCCCAGCTTAGGAATGTGATATCTGAAGAAGGGCACAGTGCTGATTACATGCTTTTTCATTTTGAGATAGGATCTCATGGACTTCTTATCCCCATGCCTTCACCTCTCAAGTCCTGGATTGCAGGCTTACTCCACTATGGCTGGTTTATGCAGCGCTAGGAATGATCCTGTGCTTTGTGCATGCTGGGCAACAACTACTGAGATAAATCCCAAGCACCCAGGTTTCCTTTTCATTATGGATATCCAAACAGGAAAACCAAAAGCAGAAATATTGAGGGACATGTATCCCCCAAATCTCAACATAACCTTTCTCTTGCCATGGGACAGATAAAGAACATTCTAGCATGATGAACATTTCACAGGAAGCAACTGTCCTACTCCAGTGAAGCACCACATAAAAATTGTGATTCCCCTACACTATTCTCCACAACCCCCACACCCACACCTACCCTCCCAAAGTCAACAAAGCTTTGTGGAAAACCTGACATCATTTCACCATTCTAGGTTCTGATGATTTTGGTTAAGAGTTGCATGAACAGTTCAAGGATGAAATAATACAAATACTATATGATATCTTACAGGCAACAGAGGAGGAGTTTATGCTTCACAATTAATTCTACAAGGTGAGCACCATTTTGATACTAATGTCAAATAAAGGCCATATGGAGTGCTAAGTCAATCCTGACGTGAAAATACAGAGAAAACAAGATGTAATAGGAGTACATAGAGGGCTATAAATTGCAAATAACTTCTTAGTCAGGGGTGGGATTTTGTACCTATGTACCCTTTTCAATGATAAGGTTTTGTCTGGTTTTAACATGTGTAGGTCTCCTTCATGCTATCAGAGCCTCTGTGAGTTGATATCTGTATCAGCCCTGTTGTGTCTTCAAGTGCATGCCATGCTTTCATTGGAGTCATTTCTCACCTCTGGATCTTACAATCTTTTCACTTCCTTTTCTGAATATATTCCTTATTTCCGATGGTATGGGTTTGATGAAGACATTGGAGTTGAATTCTCCAAAGCCTCTCACCCTCTACATGTCCAGTTGTAGGTTTCTGTGTTATTTGTCTATTGCAAGAAGCAGCTTCTCTGAGGAAGGCACAGTGATGTACTTATCTATGGATATAGCGATGATATTAGGAATCATTTTATTGTCACGTTCACTTAGTAGAAAAAGTATAGTAGGATTTCTCTTAGAGCCCATGACCTATCTAGTATCAGGTTCTTGGTTTCATTAACAGTGTTGGGTAAGAGTTTCACATGGGCCTTAAATCCAGTCAAAATATGACTGCTTATTCCCATAACATTTCTGCCACTATTGCACTATTGTGTGGTATGTCTTGCAGGCATGACGCTATTGTAGATCTCAGGGCTGTGTCTTGGTGAGATTGATGATTACTTTTCTGTCAATGCAGTATGTATAGTCATTTCCATATGGAAAGTATTGGGCATTAATATGTGATATCTTCAGCAATAGGGCCTTACCATTATATTGTGGATGGCAACCAGTAGTGTTGACAACAGCCTGTGATGTTTAGGGGGTAGATGTCTATGGGACCTTCTTTGGGTAAGAACCCCAAAAGATGTGACTTATTCTAGGAACTTGGGATTTTATTTGATAGCATTTTATTTTATTTAATAGTCTAGTTGGGATATTCTCTCTCCTTTATATGGTAACTCCATTTAAATTCCATTTATGTAGTATATGTATAAATTTATTTATTTTATATATTATTTATTTTATATATTTTAGGAAGCTTCTATAGTAGTAGCTGTCCATATGGCTTTTCAGAAGACCCTTCCCACATTATTTTCTTACTCTGCTCTCCCACACGCCTCTGCATTTAATCTCTTCTAATTTCCCCTTTATCCCTTTATAATACTAGATTTATCCTTCCTTGGACTATCCCCTCTTCTTCCCTAGTCCATTACTAGTTACCTAACCTATGTGGCTATTCTGAAAGAAACACATATAAATAATTTATAAACTAACATAGTTGTTATATATAGCTATATAAGAAAGAGATAATAAGTAATATGTAGTGTTTGTCTTTTTGAGTCTGAGTTTACCTCACTCAGGATGATTTTTTTCTAGCACTGTCTATCTGTTTGCAAATTTTATTTTTCTTAACAGCTGAATAATATTTCATTGTGTCAATGTACCACATTTTCACTATCCATTCATCAGCTATGGACATAGAGGCTGTTTCAATTTCTGGCTATTATAATAGAGCATCAGTGAACGTGATGAACAAGCATCTCTGTAGAAAGATGTAGAATTCTTTTGGTATTTGCTCAAGTGGGGCAGATCTATATTTAGCTTTTTAAGGAACCTCCACAGTAATTCTGTAGTGACTGTACAAGTTTTCACAACACTAGCAATGAGTAAATGTTCCTTTTTCCCTGGGTCCTCTCTAGCAGCTTCTGTTATTTCTTTTATTAATCTTGTCCACACTGACTAGGATAAGATGAAATCTCAAAACAGTTTTAATTTGTGTTTCCTTGATGGCTAAGAATGTTCAACATTATTTTAAGTATTTCTTTGCCATTTGTGTTTCATCTTCTGAGAACTCTCTAATTCTTTACTCCATTTAAAAATATGTTATTTGCTTTCTTGATATCCAGGTTTTTGCTTGTGGTGCTGGTATACTTTGTATACTCTAGGTACTAAGCCTTGGTACTAACCCTCTGTCAAATGTATAATTAGAAAAGTTTTTTTTATATTTATTCTGTAGGCTGCCTCTTTGCTTGAATGATAGTGTGCTTTGCTGTACAGGAGATTTTAACTTAATGAGTTCCCATTTATTTATTGTTAGTCTTAATGTCTGCATTATTGGAGTTTTGTTCAGGAAGTCCTTTCTTGTGTTAATAAATTCAAACTTATTTCCTAGTTTTTCTTCTGTTATATTCAGAGTATCCAGATTTCATTTGAAGATACCTGATCTATTTTGCATTCTGTGTGGGCTGATAGATATGGATCTATTTCCATTCTCTTACATGCAATCATTCAGTTTAATCAGAACTACTTGTTAAAGATGCTATCTTTTTTTCCAGTGGATATTTTGGTTTCTTTGTCAAAAATCAGGTGTCTATATAAGTGTGTGGAGCTATGCCCAGGTGTTCATTTCTAGTTCATTGAACAGTGTGTCTGCTTTCTTATTTAATTTTTTTTCATTTTTATACATTCATTGGGAATTTCACATCATGTACCCCAATCACACTCATTTCCCAGTCCTTCCATGTTTGTCCCCCACCCTTGAAATCTCCTCCCTATTTTAAATTAAATGAAAAGTTTAAATTAAAAAAAAAACAAAGCAAAACAAAACAAACACAATTTGTGTTATCTACGTACTCACTGGAGCATTGTCAAACTCTCAGTGGCCCGCCCCTTAAAAAGAAATGAGCTTTTTCCCTTCCATACTGCTACCAGAACCATCAATTATAGAGAGCCAACTTTGGCATCCTTATCACACTTTTTAAGAGTTCTCTTTGATGGCTTCCTGTTTAGGCTGTTACTTTTTTGGGGTGTGGTGTGGTACAGATAGGGGTTGTCACAGAATCTTTCCATGTTCCTCTTTTTCAACAGCACATCTCCAATCATCAATATCATTGCAAAAGTAGCTTCCTGGCTCTTTACAGTCAGCAGGAGCAAGGATCGTGGGCTTCCACATGTTTTCTGGTGACAGCAGACCATGAACTCTGGTGCCCAGCTGCAGAAGGACCATAGACCCAAACAAGGCCCTTGGAGGCAGCCCAGACCACAGATATCAACTTGGTCTCAGGTGTCAGGCAGGCCATTCATATCAATATGACCCTTGGAGACAGCATGTCCTACAGACATCAACATGACTTCATGTGTCAGCCCAGACCAAGGGCATCCACATGGCTTTCGGAGCTAACATGGACCATGCACATCATTGTAATTCTAGCTACAACAGGACTGTAGACCCAGACATTATCTTCAGGAGCAGCAGGGAATTGAACACATGGCCTCAGGTGGCAGCACAGGTCGCTCACATCAATATGGCTCCAGCAGAGTCAAGGCCCACAAACATCATCATGGCTTCAGGCTGTAGCACAGACCCTGCCTGGTAGAGGGCAGTGTTGTAGTTGAAGGAGAGTCACCAAGTAATAGAGATGTGCTGGGAAGAATGGCTAAGGAGAGTAGTGAGGAAGAACCAGGGTGACCTTGGATCCACAATTCAAATCACTGCTAAGTCCCAAAGAAACAGAGATGGGTTGGGAGGAATGGTTGAGAAGTCCAACAAGGAAGAACCAGGGATATTGTAGTTCTATACCAGGAGTGCTGGCTGGGCCCCACAGGGATGAAGGTTGGCTAGGAAGGGCTGAGATGTCAGCACTGGAAGGTTTAAGAGTATCCAAGAGAGATCACAAAGAAGGAAGGGAAGGACGGTACAAGTAGCCCGCTTGCATCCCAGCCAAGTGTAGTGGTAGAGAGAAGTTCTATAGTCTGCAGAAAGTCACAGTGGAATAGAAATGGTCTGGGAGGAGTGGCTGAGGGTGACAACAAGGAGTAGCTATGGGCAACAATGCATTTGAGCCTTAAGTGATGGCTGAGTCCCAAGGGGATGGCAATGGGCTGGGCACTTTCCTGGTTATGACTCCAGGCTGTATACTCAAATCTGAAGATTTGAAGCTGGGAACCAGAAACAAGAAAGAACATGTGGAATTTGTTTTTCTGGATCTGGGTTACCTCATTCAACATAAGATTTCCTAGTTCCAGCCATTTACCTACATATTTTATCATTTTGTTTCCTTTACAATGGAATAGCATTCCATTGTGCACCACATTTTCATTATCCATTCATTAGGGTTTTTTTTTTTTTTTCCATTTCCTAGTTACTGTGAATAGAGTGGCAATAAACATGGCTGGGCAAGTATCTTTGGAGTAGGATGCTGAATCCTTTGATCATATGCCAAGGAGTAGTAAAACTGGGCCTTGTAGGAGATTTGTTTTTAGAATTTTGAGAATTAGACATACTGGTTTCCAAAGTGGCTGGACCAGTTTTTAATCCCACCAACAGTGAATGGGGGCTCCTTTTTCAACATATCTCCACCAGCATTTGTTTTGTTGTTGATCTTTGTCATTCTAACTAGGGTAAGATGAAATCTAAAAATTGTTTTAATTTGCATAGGCTGTCTGCCAGGCATAAGAATTCTTCTTTTGAGTTATTATTTAAGGTAGTCCTAGAGACCTCCCAAGACAATATAGGCCATTGCTGTTATTCTTGGTTGTGTCCAAGGAGTTGAAGGTAAGTCCTATTGCTGAGGGCACCATGTACTTTGGATACAGGACTCAGAGGATTCAAGATGGGTCTGATCCAAAAATCTCCTGTAGTGGGCAGCCATTCCAGCTTGGATCTGGAAGTTCCAACCCCCACTGAGACTCTGGCAACTGTCACGCCTACGAGGCGGGGCCAGGGGAGGTGTCTGGAGACCCGAGACCTGAATGGGGAGCATTCTCTCTGTTCCTGGATTTTTTTTTTCAAAGGAAAAGAGTTACTTTTATTTTGGAAATAAAAGGGTATGCAAATATAAAATGGGCTGCCCGTTTCTCTACCCTGTAAATGACTTTTTCACTTGGAATTAAGAGTCCTTCATACTGAAGTATTAAAGACAAGCAAATGTACCATGAGTTCTGTGGTTAGCTCTCCCCATTTCGATTAGCAGCAGGCTTTAAAATTTGCCTTTTCTAGTGAAATGAGTTTCTCTGGGAAGCATATGAATAATGCAGAAATGTACTTCTAAAGAAAGTTTCCAAAAATACATAATGGTCAAAATGGGAACCAAGAACATTCATACAATGAATTTAAAAAATAAACTTAGAAATGACACTTCTTAGAAGACAGAACATGCTTGAATCCATCTTCCATTTCTCAGGTACCATTATGTTCCTTCTCAGGTCTTTTATGGGATTGAAGACTAGCAGTTATAGTGACAACTTAGTATATATAATATCTTAGATAGAACATATTAAGTATTAGATTCAGGTTCTTTAGGATAGGACACCTTTTGGAATGATCTTTTAACATGCCATTTACCTATGCTCTATACTTCTCTGGATTTTAGTATGTGTTTCTTGCTTGATATTATTTGCATTGGTTGTAGTTCCATCTTATCTAGGTCATTATCCCTCATTATTCCTGGACAATATTTGATAACCATTCCTTTGTATATAGTCTTGTACTAGTTTAGAACCTTCTTATTTAGACAAAAAGGGGGAGATGTAGTGGGTAGCCATTCCAGCTTGGATCTGGAAGTTCCAGCCCCCATTGAGACTCTGGCAACTGTCATGCCTACAAGGCAGGGCCAGGGGAGGCGTTTGGAGACCCGAGACCTGGATGGGAAGCACTCTCTCTGTTCCTGGACCCTAGATGGTGGAGGTTGACTGAGCAGATGATTAGTTTTCGTAGCATAAGAAGCTGATATGCAAGTTGCCAAGGGAAAACAGTAATCAACACTCACACCCAGTGGTGACATCTATAAACCACAACAATAATCAGCAAGGTAAGATATCCCCAAAAGTACAATAGTGACACTATGTCTTGGCAGTAACCAATAGCCATCTAGCTGAATGTAAAGCCCACTCAATAGGAGAGTATTCATATCTGGCATTGTAAACCATGGATAGGTGGAAATGGAGCTTAGAGGAGAACATACTATTGCTGTGGGATGTCTTTCTGTAGTTAGTGAATATGTGTGGCTCCCATGGGATAATAAATAAAGCTGTTTTGGCCTATGACTAGAAAGTTTACAGCCAGGTAGGAAATCTAAACAAAGATACAGAGAGAAGGGTGGAGTTGGGAGAGACATCAGCCCTCCACCAAAGGAGCAACAAGATGCCAGCAGACTGATAATGCTACATCCACATGGCAACATGTAGATTAATAGTAATGGATTAATTTAAGAAAAAGAGCTAGCTAGCAAGAAGCTGAAGCCATCGGCCATACAGTTTATAATTAATATAAGCCTCTAAATGATTATTTTATAAATGGCTACTGGACTGAGGGGCTGGGCAGGATGAAGAAATTTCGTACTACTGCCTCTTTTCTAAACCGGTATAATTCCTAACATCATTCTAAATTTCTATTCTTTTTTTTTTGTTTTGTTTTGTTTTGTTTTTTTCGAGACAGGGTTTCTCTGCGTAGCTTTGCGCCTTTCCTGGAGCTCACTTGGTAGCCCAGGCTGGCCTCGAACTCACAGAGATCCGCCTGGCTCTGCCTCCCGAGTGCTGGGATTAAAGGCGTGCGCCACCACCGCCCGGCTCTAAATTTCTATTCTTATACCCACAAATAAATGTAGCTCTCAACCCTTACCAAAGAAGTTTCTTTGTGGAGCTGGTAGAAACCATTACACAAATCCACAACTGGTCAAAATGCAGGGAATCAACTGAATGTGGGGTATCTATCCCCAACTGATGGATCTACAACACAGTCACCACACAGGCTCAGGGAATATTGTGGAAGAGGGAGCAGAAAGGTAACAAGGGCCAGAGGACCAGGAAGTATGCATCAAGATTTTGAATTCTAGGTATGACAGGGAAGCTGTGCTCATGAATTCTCAACAATATGAATACTTAAACAAGATCTGAACAATGACAACATCAGTTGACTTGCCAGTATGGGTGGGAAGTTTCATGGGATCTACCTGTACATGAAGAGCAATAGGGAAGTAACAGCTGCTGAGAGAAGGATAGTCTTCCCCAGGGTTGGTGCCCCTAAATGGTTATCCAGCACCAAGTTGTCAGTCTTAAAAACACATGAATAAAAGTAATGCCAAGTGGACTATTCCATCTCTGATCCATGATTGATTGTTGATAGATCCAGATTTGTTTAGGCTCATTGTAGGCAGCTGTATATGCTATGAGATCATGACAACATTGGGTGGCTCAGAAAGAGAGAATGTCACCGTCCTGCTCAGAATCTTTCAGTATTTATATTTTTTCTTTCCCACTTCTGCAAAGATATCTAAGGTTTAGAGGGCATAGTATAAATGTGCTGTTTATCTGAACAGTCAACTGTAGCTAGAGTTTTCCCGCTTGGCCTACAGTCAGGACAAATCTCTGTCATCTGCCAGTCCCACAGCTGCTCAGACCCAACCAAGCAAACACAGAGAGTTATATTGCTTACAAACTGTATGGCCATGGAAGGCTTCTTGCTAACTGTTCTTATAGCTTAAATTAATTCATTTCTATAAATCTATACCTTGCCATGTGGCTCATGGCTTACTGGCATCTTCACATGCTGCTTGTTATGGTGACGGCTGACAGTGCCTTCCTCTGCCTTCCTGTTCTCTCAATTCTCCTCTCTGTTAGTCCCGCCTATACTTCCTGCCTGGCTACTGGCCAATCAGTGTTTTATTTATTGACCAATCAGAGCAACATACAGACCATCCCACAGCAGTCAACTGTCACTTATTATTCTCAGGACTATTAGAAGCTGTGTGTCTATGTAGTCACCACCATTAATATAAAAAAGAAACTTCTCTTATTAAGGGTGGGATTAGTATTGGACTGTAAGTATGTCAGTAAATATTTAGAAAAAAGGGTACACTTGCCATTTTTGACAAAATATTGATTCATAAAATTCCTTAGAAAACAAGGATAGAAATACCTGAGTTAAATCTAGGGTTATTTGACCTTTAAAGATCATAAAGATTAGTTAATTATATGCTTGTCCAATTGATAGATGATAGAAAGGACCTTTGTGTGTTTGTGTGTGTGAGGTCATGTATGTACACTCATGTGTTTCATATCTTAGATACTGGAGGATCATACTTGGAGAAAGTGTGTTGTGTGTCCTTGTTCATCTGTGATGTTCTTTATGGAGCTTATGTGGAAGGAACTTAACTTCAAGGTCTCAGTCTGGAAAGAGACTCAGGTTGCTATGACTCTGGTGCCAGTGCTGCCAGAATTAGTAATCCCTATTTTAAAAATCATTTTATCAGTATATATCAAAAAGAGTAAAGTTTTTATCATGATATTTTAATATAGGCACATAGAGCATATTAACCCTCACATATACGTTCAGCATCTGGGAAAAACATGACACTTGTCTTTTGGATATTTGCTTCATTATCTTAAAATGATGTCTTTAAAATAATAATTTTTTAATTCTTTGATAGTTTCAGACTGTATACTTTTATATTAATCCCCTCATCCACCAACTCCTCTATCAAACCTCTCCACTGTCCCCTCACTGCCAACCCAACTTGTAGTTTTCCTTTCCCTGTCTATCAATTTCTGATTGTGGTTTTCAAGGAATCTTGCCAGGATGACCTACTCTAGAGTATGGTCAACCTACCAGGCATCACCTGATTAAAGAAAATTAGCTCTCTCCCAGTAGCTATCAAATGTAAATAGCTCATCAGCTAATAATGAGATATCATGGTTATCTTCATCTCTCCATGCTGATTTTTTTGTCTGGCTTGAGCTTGCACAGATTTTGTTTATGCTGCCCCCAGTTGCTGTGGTTCATACGTAGAACTGTAATACCATGTTTTAGAAACACTGCTTCTTTGATGTTATCCACAACCTCTGATTCTTACAATCCTCCTACTCAATCCAACAATGTGGAAAATACTGAGGACTCACAAGACTGCTATTTTCTGTACGTTGATCAGTTGAGGAGCCCTGTGTTAATTACCATATTGCGAGAAGCAAGTTCTCTGATGAGGAACAAGTGATACACTGATCTATGGGTATAGCAATAAGCCACGTGGAATCATTCTGATGTTATGTCCATTTAGCAGAACAATAATATTGTATTCTCCCCTAGGGCCTATAGCCTCCTCAGCTACAGTTTTTTTGGTTGTATTAACAGTAACAAAACCTTCTTGGTACCAGTTCCTTCTCATTGAGCAAGTCTTTAGATATAATCAGAACGTAGTTGGTTACTCCTATAACATTCATGGCACTATAGTACCTGTGGATATGTTTTGTCAGGCCAGTCATTTTAACTGATAGGTTTCACATATGGGTGAGACTGATGATTGTTTTCATCCTCTGGCAGCATACATATGAAATTCCAGAGTCATGAAAACTATCTACTAGGGACAAAGCTTCCAGATGAGTGTCTGTTTTATCTCTCAGAGTTATTCCATGACTCAAACATGTGGTATCTTTAGTGACAGACAGAGGGTCAAACAATGGAGTTCTGGAAAGTAACCAAGAGTATTGTCAATAGCCTACAATGTTTGGTGGTCAAATGGGGTGGACCCCATTGACCAACAATTCAAAAGAGGTGATTGTTTCCTGGTACTGAGATTTTTATTTACTAGCATAAGGTGACAAGTTACAGTATTTATGACCCCATTGTGAGGTAACTCTATTAAAACTCTTTTTACATATGTATATCTATAAATTTTAGGAAGTGTTCATAGCAGTAGGTATCCAAATGGCTTTATCAACTGGCCTTTAGTGTTAGTTATCCCTCTCTCTATTTCCTCCTTTATCCTGACTTCCCATTCCAATTTAACACTTCATATTCCATCATTCCTCTTTAATCATTTGTTATCTAGAACAAGAGACTCAAGAGTAGCCCAAATGATGCTATGTGACATTACAATCCCAGCTTCCCAGATAATTTTCTAATTTTGGTTATCAGAAATCAGACATTTCCCTCCTATGATGCTCTAGATGTGATTGAGAATATGGAGAGCAGTAAGTGACCTACTGAATAAATTCCATTGACTTTGTCCTGTGGTATGTACACTAACCTGTGTGAGCCATCCACCAGTGGGCTCACCTAGCCTCAGGTACTGAACAGATGACTCTTTCCCTGGAGGAACATGGACAGTGGCAGTCTCAACTAAACCCTTCCTTACTGTCAAAGGCATTGACAGTCACAGGAAGCTGACATGCTTCACTGAGGTTGATTCAGTACCTGTGTGCTTCTCAGGGCAGAGCTGGGACAAGTTAATGGCTTTGTTTCATCTTCCTCATTCTATTCTTCCATGTCTAATTATAAAGTGATATTATTTTTTACATTTCCTTTTACATTTTTAAGTTAAAAATTCAATTACATTGATTTTTGGAAGACTTCTTAATCACTTCATCAAGACGAGAAAGCTCTATCAACAGCATTTTAAACATGTAATGTACTATTTCCAGTTAGTCTTCTTAGAATACCAAAGGAATGAGACAAGACAAGGCTCACAAACACGTTGATTGCATATAGTGTTCTTGAGAAATAGTCATCAAATTCCACAATTAAGAGACAGACCAGGTGTTGGTCTTTTGAGAGTAAATAAGTCTATGTGCTACAAAATGATAAGCAGCTGAGGTAGATGGTTTTTAGATCCAGCAAAGATGATGGAGATAGTGTCTAAAACCAAGAAAGATAATTTTTGACAACCGGTTAGAAAACCCCCAGTTTCTCCAGCTACAATGCACTCAGAGGCCATTCCTTCTTTCTCATGTTCAGTATGAGAAAGAATGAAAGGCCTCTGAGTCACTGCCCTCAACCTGGTGACTATGTCCAAGAATAGGATATTTCCTATTTTGGAGAGTCCTGGTTAAGCCAGTTATACATGGATTTGCATTTTGGTTAGGAAATTGTTGGACCAGAGCACCATCAAGTGGCTCCACATCCTGCTGGGTGAGGCAGCCAGTCCTATAAAAAAGTGCTTGGATGAATGACTGCAACCCACTTGGTACTCAAGCCCCAGACGACAGAGAACCTGGTAAGTCTGACTTCAGAATTGATCTTTGTTTATGGTCTTCTTATGTAGTTTAATTTAGAGAGAACAGTTCAATTATTGTAAATTGTGATCATGGGTTAAATGTTAGTTAGTTTGCTTTTGCCTTTTGTGTGTAGGTGGTTGATACCCATTGGAAAATTAAGACAATAGGGAAGGATTGCTTTGAAGATGGTGGCGGAACAGAGCACGTTTTATTTTCTTACATTTTGATGTCCTTTTCAAAGACTTAGCTAGAGTTTTTCTCTTTGGGTCCTGCCAATCCCCGGCAGTCCCGTAGCACACTTATAAAATAAACAAACACTTATATTATTTAAACTGCTTGGCCATTAGCTCAGGCCTACCATTGTCTAACTCTTACTCTTATACTCAGTCCATTTCTGTTAATCTATATGTCGCCACATGTTCCGTGGCTTTACCTGCTGCCTTTACATGTTGCTCCCTGGACAGTAGGCTGGAGTCTCCTCCTCTCTGCCTTCCTGTTCTCTCAGTTCTCCTCTCTGCTAGTCCTGCCTATACTTTCTGCCTGGCTACTGGCCAATCAGTGTTTTATTTATCAATCAATCAATCATCCACAGCAGACTTATGTCTTAGCAGGCATTAGACCCTTAAATTTCACTAGGTGTCTTCTGATGTGAAACTCATCTTCTGGGATTTCACAAGTGCTGATGTGATAAGGATTTGTTTTGAGAGTACTTAGTCTTGAATGTGTTATTTTGTGCAAGCAACACTAGGTTCTTTGGAACAGAGATGTTTCTTGGCATGGGGAATGCAACCAAAGAAGGACCTGCAAAGTTAAATGAAACAAATCACTAAATTGGAAGGGAAAATCCAGAAAGTCCTAGAAGATGAATAGTTGGGGAGTACTGTGTGTATATGAGAGAATTACCATCCAATATTCTATAAACTTCCACTTCCTCTATGAGAATTACCTCTTGTGAGAACTGTCATGTAATATCTTTCAGATCCTGAGACTTCAGCACAATGTCTTACCAACAACAACAGTGCAAGCAGCCCTGCCAGCCACCTCCTGTGTGCCCAGAGCCTTGTTCTCCCCCAAAGTGCCCAGAGCCTTGTCCTCCCCCAAAGTGCCCAGAGCCTTGTCCTCCTCCACAATACCCAGAACCTTGTCCTCCTCCAAAGTGCCCAGAGCCTTGTCCTCCTCCAAAGTGCCCAGAGCCTTGTCCTCCTCCAAAGTGCCCTGAGCCCTGCCCCCCTCAGCCATGCCAGCAGAAATGTCCTCCTGTGCAACCTCCTCCAGCCTGCCAGCAGAAGTGCCCACCCAAGAGCAAGTGACTGCTTTCGCTGTCACCAGGACCAAGAGCAGAGAAAGGAATCCATCTCACCTATTTCCATAGCAACAACTCTATCTTCCCTTCAAAGCCTGTCCTGTATGCAGAAGAATCTTCTCCATTCTTCACTCCCCATATGCCAATGATGATCTCTGATAGGAAAGGCATTTTCATGAGACTACTCTACTATTGTCAAGGGGTTGCTGAGAATGGTCCTTCCTCTGTGGTCTAGTATCCCAGATACACAGAGGGTAGGGCAGCAGGTGTTATCCCAGTGCCCTCAGAGGAGCCTTCCTCTGCCTTTCACCTGGGCAGAAACTTATACAACTTAGACAATTGTCATTGCTGTTTCATTTTCTGAATAAAGAACAATTTTGGTGATGAAATAGAAATATTTCTTTGGAAAATTGCCTTATGAGTAGCATCATTTTTCTCTGTTTTGATTCTGAATTATTTACATTTGTTTCTGTATATAAATAACTCACAAGAAGCTACTTAAGGAATGAGGAGTTTATTTTTGCCTACAGTTTGAGAGGGTGCAGTCATGGTGGTGAAGGCATGGTGGCAGGTGACTGTGTAGACAAATTTCTAAACAGTCTTATTAAATAAGGAACACTGAGCCAAATATAGGAGTGAAAGCCACAGAGATCAGGGAAATAGTGAGAGCCACCAGCTGACCTTAGCTCACCATGCCACTGTAGCTTCCCAAAAGAGAGAGCTACTTCCTGTCTAACCAGGCTTTTATTGCCTTGCTGTTCTGCCTTCTCATTGGCTCTTAGCCCAGCTACCTCACTTCCTTGTCACTGCCTATCTTTACAGACCTCCAGGTCTCTGTGGTTGGTACTGGGATTAAAGGTATGTGTCACCACGCTTGGTTGTTCCCTAGTATGTCCTTAAACACACAGGGACTCTGCTTGCCATGTGATTGGATTAAGGGCACTGCCTAACTTTTGTTTATGGGTGGCTAAGTCCTCTGATCTCCAGGCAAACTTTATTTATTAACATACAAATAAAATATCACCACATTTCCCCCTTTTTCTAATAAAAATAAAAAAAATAAAGTTATAACTAGTATAAGAAAAATTACGCCGGGCGTTGGTGGCGCACGCCTTTAATCCCAGCACTCGAGAGGCAGAGCTAGGCGGATCTCTGTGAGTTCGAGGCCAGCCTGGGCTACCAAGTGAGCTCCAGGAAAGGCGCAAAGCTACACAGAGAAACCCTGTCTCGAAAAACCAAAAAAAAAAAAAAAAAAAAGAAAAGAAAAGAAAAAAGAAAAAAAGAAAAATTACATACAATAAGTACAATAACTATATACAATATATACAAACAATAAATACATCAACAATGTCTAGTCCATTTGCAAATGACAAATTCAGAGAACCATTATCCATCCTATTTTGGTAAGTCCAAAATATACCTGATTCACTTTCTATCCTAACTTGTATTACCAACAGAGAACTGTCTTATAATGTCTTTCAAATTTATACACTTTACACCTCTTTAGTAAGTTTCTTTTCTGAAATTTCTTAACAAAGAAAACTATAAGTATCTAATCTTCAACTCCCTCAGAGACCCAAGAAGGAAATAATATTACCTAGTAAAACAAGAAGTGCAAACAAGCAGCTTCCAAAAAATTGTGAATTGACAGAAACAGCCAGCTGCCTGGACAGTCACCTGAGGTTTCTCTGCAACGTTGGGGCATCATCTATAAGCCTATAGGCTTAGCATATCTGACAGATTCATTTGTGAAGTAGATGTACACAAGGCCTACAGCTCTACCTCACATTTTGTGTGAGTATTCCATGTACCAGATACACCTGAATTCCACCAGTGTCCTGTCATGATTCGGGATTTTAAATTCTGGAAATTATTGGTGTTTTTGGAATTCAGCTTCCCATTCTTCTCAGCTTGTGGGTGGCTTCATCTCCTTTATTAAATGCCAGTCTACCATTGAGAGTTTAGACTCCATCAGCCAAGTTACTCCTTCAAGAATAACTGTTCCAGCCACTGTTCCACTGCACATCAGAAGCCATGGTCCATTGCCTGTTTAGCTGCCTTCGAAAAAAGGATCACTGTACCTTTTCTGGATTGCAGAGCCACTTCAGCGATGGTGTCATATTGTCCTGGCCTCAGAAGATGCCTATTGCTAAAGCTGAAACCACACTTGTTTTGTCAAGGATTGGTAGTCCTTTGTTTTGTGTCCTGTTTGTCCATTTTGGCTAGTATACTGTCAGCAGTCGATATGAGGGCACTTTGTTGCCCTGTGGCTAAATTTAGCCACAATAAAAGTTGACTCCATATGCAGTTACTTCAATGCTCATATCTTCTCTGAAGTAGATTGGTGCTGCCAGGAGCTGACATGTCTCATAGTCATAAAAAAAAGTGTAAGTCATTAAAACGTTTTAAATGCCATATTCTGTAGATCTCTGAAGGGTTTGAAGATGACCTGTCTATCTAATATATCTCTGCTTGACCTTGAAAACATACCTAATATGACTACAAGTTTGATTATAATGTCTAACTACTTTCATTTCTTTATATCCTAATAGTTGGTAATAATAACATTCAAGGATTAGCAAATTGCATTATATTGTTAAATGAACTGTAAAGTTCAATATCCTGAATAAGATTAGAAATATACATACAGGATTTTCTAACAATATCAATCTCAATATATATAATTTGTATACAATATATAAAAATCCAATTCAATGTAAAGTATTTAAAGCTAGCAGTTGTCTTTTAAAAGTAGATTCAATAATCTATCTTTTTATTTATATATCTATATCCTCTCTTTTCTTTTCATAGTAGATTCTATAATCTACCCTCTATTCTATCATTTCTATGTATCTTTTTTCCTTTTACCCAAACAAGAACCTTAAATCTAATCTCTGTTGTTTAGCCCTTTTCCTAACCATTAACAACAACTTGTAACCAACCCTTCCAAACAATGAAAATTATCCCAAACCAAAAAACTATTGAAAGACCAAAAACCACCTACCCTACCCCACCTCTTTGGGAATATGGGTATCATGTTCTTAAAATTGCTTCCTGCTGTTTGTGGGTGAAGGCATCTTTCAGGGATCCTGAAAAGAAAAATTTTTGGGTTAATTGTCAAGTTCTGGGAGAGGTAACTATATCATTTGTTGTCCTATCTCTGCATAATGTCAAAGTGCAGGGTTTATCTCAAGTCCTTGTTCAAGTAGTCTATGAGGCTGGATCAGCTCAGCTAACCATCTTGAAATTGTTCTGAGCAGTTTTATAGTTCAAAGCTGATCCTTGCGTGATGTTTTTCAGCTTACTGATATTATTATTGTCCACGTGGAATCATTGTTGTGGGGCCCCATTATCTTTCTGGTGACTTCAAATTCAATGTTAGGCCTTGTCATGATTCCCTGCAGAAAACTGATAAAGACTCAAACACAAAAACATGTATAGGCAGCTAAATGAAGCCGTTTTTTTTTCTAGAATTAATTATTACACTATATGACTATTAATACCATAACAAAATTAAAAAATATGTTTTATAAATTTTGATATAAAATTCATACTTTAAGAAAAGTTTAAAGGGCTTGTCTATCTTGTTAATTTTCTCAAGATCAACTCAAAAATATCAGTAGCCCTCCTATATACAATGGACAAAGAAGCTGAGAAGGAAATCAGAGATACATCACCCTTTACAATAGCCACAAATGACATGAAATAACCAAGTAAGTGAAGGACCTATATGACAAGAACTTTAAGTCCCCTGAAAAAAGAAATTGAAGATGTCAGAAAATGGAAAGATCTCCCATGCTCATGGATAGGCAGGACCAACATAGTAAAAATGACAATTTTACCAAAAGCAATCTACAGATTCAATCCCCATCAAAATACCAACACAATTCTTCACAGACCTGGAAAGAATAATACTCAACTTCATATGGAAAAACAAAAAAACCAGGATAGCCAAAAGAATCCTGTACAATAAAACAACCTCTGGAGGCATCACAATCCCTGACTTCAAGCTCTACTATAGAGCTACAGTAATAAAAACAGCTTGGTATTGGCATAAAAACCGACATGTGGACCAATGGAATCGAATTGAAGACCCTGACATTAACCCACACACCTATGAACATATAATTTTTGAAAAGAAGCCAAAAGTGTACAATGGAAAAAAGAAAGCATCTTCAACAAATGGTGCTGGCATAACTGGATACCAACATGTAGAAGGCTGCAAATAGATCCATATCTGTCATTGTGCACAAAACTTAAGTCCAAGTGGATCAAGGACCTCAACATAAATCCAGCTACTCTGAACCTGCTAGAAGAGAAAGTAAGAAGTAGTCTTGAACGCATTGGCATAGGAGATCACTTCCTAAATATAAAACCAGTAGCACAGGCACTGAGAGAAACAATCAATCAATGGGACCTCTTGAAACTGAGAAGCTTTTGTAGAGCAAAGGATACCGTCAACAAGGCAAAGCGACAGCCTACAGAATGGGAAAAGATCTTCACCAACCCCACAGGTGACAGAGGACTGATATCCAGAATATATAAGGAACTCAAGAAATTAGACATCAAAACGACCAACAGTCCAATTAAGAAATGGGCTATAGAACTAAACAGAGAATTCGCAACAGAGGAAACTCAAATGGCTGAAAGACATTTAAGGAATTGCTCAACATCCCTAATCACCAGGGAAATGCAAATCAAAACAACTCTGAGATACCACCTTACACCTGTCAGAATGGCTAAGATCAAAAACACTGAGGACACTTTATGCTGGAGAGGATGTGGAACTAGGGGAACTCTCCTCCACTGCTGGTGGGAATGCAAGCTTGTACAACCACTTTGGAAATCAATATGGCGCCTTCTTAGAAAATTGGAAATCAATCTCTCCCAAGATCCACTATACCACTCTTGGGCATATACCTAAGAAATGCTCAATCATACCACAAGAGCACTTGCTCAGCTATGTTTATATCAGCATTGTTTGTAATAGCCAAAACCTGGAAACAACCTAGATGCCCTTCAACTGAAGAATGGATAAATAAATTGTGGCACATATACACAAAGGAATACTACTCAGCAGAGAAAAACAATGGCATCATGAGGTTTGCAGGCAAATGGATGGATCTAGAAAAAATCATCCTGAGTGAGGTAACCCAGACTCAGAAAGACAAATATGGTATGTACTCACTCATAGGAGAATACTAGATGTGGAACAAGGATGACTGGACTGCTACTCACATCACCAGGGAGGCTACCTGGAAAACAGGACCCCAAGAAAGACACGGGGATCACCCAATGATGGAGAAATGGATGAGATCTACATGAACAGCCTGGACATGAGTGGGAGCAATGAATGGCGGGCGAGGGTCAAGGGAAAGAGAGTGGGAGATCCCACCTGGATCAAGAACAGAGAGGGAGAACAAGGAATAGGAGACCATGGTAAATGAAGACCACATGAGAAAAGGAAGAAACAAAGTGCTAAAGAGGCCCACAGAAATCCACAAAGATACCCCCACAAAAGACTGCTGGCAATGGCTGAGAGACAGCTGGAACTGACCTATTCTGGTGATGGGATGGCCAAACACCCTAATAGTTGTGCCAGAAACCCCATCCAAGGACTGAGGAATCTGGATGCAGACATCCACAGCTAGGCCCCCGGGTGGAGCGCTGGGCGTCTAATTAGCAAGAAAGAGGAGGGTTTATATGAACGAGAATTGTTGAAACCAAGGTTGGATAAAGCACAGGGACAAATAGTCAAAGGAATGGAAACACATGAACTATGAACCAAAGGCTGAGGGGCCCCCAACTGCATTAGGCCCTCTGAATAGGTGAGACAGTTGATTGGCTTGATCTGTTTGGGAGGCATCTAGGCAGTGGTACCAGGTCCTGGGCTCGCTGCTTGAGATAGCTGTTTGAAACCTGGGACTTATACAGGGATGCTTGGCTCAGTCTGGGAGGAGGGGACTGGACCTGCCTGGACTGAGTCTATCAGGTCGATCTCAGCCTTCCGGGGTGGCCTTGATCTGGAGGTGGTGGGAATGGGGAGTGGGCTGGGGGGAAGGGGAGGGGGGCAGGAGGGGGGAGAACAAGGGAATCCATGGCTGATATGTAGAACTGAATTGTATTGTAAAATAAAATAAAATAAAATAAAAAGGGGGGGAAGAAAAGTTTAAAGAATCAAAATAGAACCAAAGAATTGAGATTAGTGGCAATAGAATAGTCCCTTAATTTTTTGGTTTGCTTTTGTCCCATATCAGAAGATGGCTCTTTCTTCTGACATTATAAAGAGATTTTGCATTTTCCTTTTAACAACATGCTTGTGTTTAAAGAAGTAGAGAGCCATTCTCCAACTCCAAAGCCAGATTTAATTTTTAATTAAACTGGGACTACAAAAAGACCATTTGTGTTAAGTGTCTGTAGAGAAGAGCAGAAACAAACATTTGAGAAGACTTATGAAATTTTATATGTGATACACCAATAGGCCAATTTACTCTTTTTCTTGGGACATTTTTTCTAGATTATTTGTCCTTATCTTCAGATGTCTCATTTGTCCAGTGTTCTTCAGATTCCTTAGCCTTCATTCTCCTGAAAGATGAAACAAAAACAAACAAAAAATACCCAAAAAACACCCCCCCCCCAAAAAAAAACCCTTTCCCCAAGACTAACTTTAGGGAGGTTCCCTTTTGGCAAGTTATATCTGATTAAATGAAAAGCATTTGTTACTGGTATAAGTTAGTTTAAATAGGATGGTCATGATGGTTGATGAACTATCACCTCTTCTAATTAAGAGGTCTCTCTTGTTCAAATCGAACTTTTATCAATTTTGATGGTATCCACAGCTTATCTTCTCCTGTAGAAACAAAAGCAAAGCCTCATCCCCAACATAACACCAATCCTGCTTTCCACTCTGAGGTCAGCACATCTTTAAAGTATATAGGCTGATTTAATTCTGTAGTTTTTCTATTATCCAATGTCTCTCTGCAGCTGTTGTTCCTTTCTCATTAGCACTGAGAAAACTCAAAGTTAATAGAGCATTATGTAATCTATTTCTGGGGTTTTGTTACCCCTTTTTGTTTATTTAGCATATCCTTTAGAGTTCTACTTGATCTTTCTGTAACTACTTGGCCTGCAGGATTATATGGTATACCTGTAATATGCTTTATATTGCAATAAGCAAAATAACTGTTTCATTTTACCAGAGACATATGATGGAGCATTGTCAGTTTTAATTTGTGCAGGTATACCCATACCCATGATGGCCATAATTCTAGTAAGTGTGAAATTATTAAACCAGCTTTTTCAGAACTTAGAGCAGTTGTCCACTGAAATTCTGAATAGGTATCAGTGGTGTGGTATACATATTTCAATTTTCCAAATTCTGCAAAGTGAAACACATCCATCTGCCAGATTTCATTCCTCTGAGTAACCTTTGGGTTACCTACTGCTGGTAGCCGAGTCTGTGTAAAGAACAAGTAGGGCATTTCCTTACAATTTCTTAGCTTGTTGCCAGGTTATGGAAAAATCCTTTTTTTTTAAAATTTTATTTTATAATTTAATTTTACACATCAGCCACAGATTCCCCTGTCTTCCCTCCTCCTGCCCCTCCCTGCCTTCCCCCCAATACACCTACCCATTCCCATCTCCTCCAGGGCAAATACTCCCCTGGGGATTCAGCTCAGCCTGGTAGATTCAGTCGAAGCAGGTCCAGTCCCCTCCTCCCTTCACCCAGGCTGAGCAAAGTGTCCCTGCATAGGCCCCAGGTTCTAAACAGCCAGCTCATGCACTAAGGACAGGTCTAGGTCCCACTGCCTGGGGGCCTCTCAAACAGTTAAAGCTAATCAACTGTCTCACTTATCCAGAGGACCTGATCCAGTTGGGGGCTCCTCAGCTATTGGTTCATAGTTCATGTGTTTCTACTAGTTTGGCTCTTTGTCCCTGTGCTTTTTCCAATCATGATCTCAACAATTCTCGCTCATACAATCCCTCCTCTTTCTCACCAGTTGGACTCCTGGAGCTCCACCTGGGGCCTGACTGTGGATCTCTGCATCCGCTTCCATCAGAAAAATCCTTTTTTAAACCTTTACTATGTGCTAGGCTGGTCACCAGAGTAGACTTGTCCAGGCACCCTCTGGACCACTGCCAGCAGACCAAGGTGGGGTCAACCTTGTGGATTCCTGAGAGCCTCCCCAGCACCCTGCCTCTTCCTATTCCCATGATGTCCTCATCTATGATGATATCGCCTTGGTGCAGTGGGAAGGGGCTTGGACCTGCCTAGACTTACTGTGCTGGGCTCTGCTGACTCCCCATGGGAGACCTCTATTTGGCGGATGTGGGGATGTGGGGTAGCTTGGGAAAGAGGGTTGGGAGGTGGGAAGAGGGAGGAGGGGGTTCTGTGGATAGCATGTGGAGTGAGTAGAAAATTTCTTAATAAAAAAAAATGAAGAAAAAAACCTTTACTATTGACATGATTTTTTTAAATGAAATTTTGAGGCCTCCAGTACATTTCCTATCAGTAATTTATCAATCTCATCATTACTTTGTGCTAGAGGGCCTGGCAGACCTGTATGGGATCAGATATGAGTTTTATATAAGGGATGATTCCTATTCCTGATAATATCTTGTAACTGAATATATAGTGAAGTTAATTCTGACTCATCAGGGATAAATTCGGCAGTCACAATATGTAATATTACTCTTTCAGCATACTAAAAGTCAGTAACTATGTTGAGAGGTTCTGAAAAATCCATTAATACCAAGAGAATAGCACACAATTCCAATTTTTGAACTGAATTATAAGGACTTTGAACCACTTTACTTAAATTTTCTGATTTGTAACCTGCCTTTCCTTGTTTGTTTGCATCTGTATAAAATTTATAGGCTCCAGATATGGCTGTTTCCTGTACAATGTGAGGCAAAATCCAATTAGCTTTCTTTATAAGTTCAATTCTATTGCTTTTGGGATATTTGCTGTTAATATCTCCCCCAAAATTACTGCAAGCTCTTTGCCAAAGTTCACTTTCTGCCCATAATTTTTCAATGTTCTCCTTAGTTAAAGGTATGACAATTTCTGCTGGGTCTATTCATTCTAATTGACAAAGTCTCAATTTTCCTTTTAAAATCAAGTCAGAGATCTTTCCCACATAAGTTTTTATTAATTTTTTACTCTGTTTATTTGGTAGAAATATCCATTCCAATATAATATCTTCCCTCTGCTTTAAAATTCCTGTAGAATGCCTAGAGGGTAAAATAACCAAAATGTAATCCAGCTTTGGATCCACATGATCCACATGTCCTTCCTGTACTTTCTTTTCTACCAAGGCCAATTATTTCTCATCTTCAAGTGATGATTCTCTTGGACTATTTAAGTCCTTGTCATCTTCTAAGGTTTTGAACAAATTACTATGTTCATAATTTTTTACTCCAGCAATAGTTTGTAGATGGGAAATGTCTCCAAATAATCTTTGAAAGTCATTAAGAATCCGTAATCAATCTCTCCTAATTTGCACCTTTTGGGGTTTAATTTTTTGTAGACCTATTTTATATCCTAAATAATAAATAGATTCTCCTCTTTGTATCTTTTCAGGAGCAATTTGTAATCCCCAACAAGGCATTTTTTTTAACTTCTTCAAGCATTCTTTCTAATGTATCTGCGTTAATGTATCCTGGCCTCATGAATGGTCACATTGCATGCACAATCAAGAAGTGGAGAGCAGACAAGAAGTGGGGCCATGTTGTAAGACCTCAAATCCCATCCCTAGTTACCAGCAAAGCTCCATATACTTTAAGTTTTACAACTTTCTAAACAGTTCTAACCTCTGGATTCAAGCACATGAGATTATGGAGGGCATTTCACAGTCAAACTACAAAGAATATCTAGGCAAGACTCAAATGATCAATTTTCTCTGAATTTGGGGCCACACTAAATACTATTTTTAAAATACTTCAAACTCTTATTGTTGTCTTCAAGTATTATTTAGTTCTTTTGAGGAACAAATTATGTAAGTATTCAGAAATTCAATTCCTCTTCCCCCAGTTCAGGAGACTAACATTTACTTCATAAACTTGTTCTAGACATAGAATTTTCAGTACTTTCATTAGGTTGATATAATACCTGAGAATGAATTAGCTCTTAATAAACAGTCATCAACATCCCTTGCCCATCAATTACTTATGTGTGTAAGTCATTTATATGTGACTTATATCTAACTAGTACAGAAAATGTGATTTAGATGTATTATCCTGTACATTTTATTTTCTAACCAAATTTAATTTTCTATACAATATTTTAGGAAAATAAAGTTTTGAGGAATTGGTCAAGTACCATGTAAATACTCCTCATAGTTCTTAAAACATAGGGAGTACAGAATAAAAGGAGGGAAGGGGGCCAACGTGTGAAATTGTCTGTCTCCTCTCTATGCATGCCACCTTCTTCTAACAACCCACAAAATGCCACATCCTATCACCATTGCTCACCTGAACCGTCTGACTCCATATTTGAAATATATTCAAAACACATTTGAAACAATGTGCACAACATTACTAAGGTTGCCAGTGACTTGAGGACAGGCCTGAATCATTTGATTCTCTGTAGAGTGTGACCCCAGATAGGGAAGCCGAGTTATTGCAAATAAAAAAACAGGTGCTGCAAAGGACAGAGTAAGGGAAGTGTTCTTAGGGAATTGATCAGAGTATAATAAAGTTGAGAATACCTTTCTGGAGATCTTTTGTGCAGTCATCTAATACTAAATAATAAATATTGCTCCCAAATAAGAGTGGAATCTTCTGTTGTATCATGAGAAAAGAAAATACAAGGTGTGTGTGTGTGTGTGTGTGTGTGTGTGTGTGTGTGTGTGTGTGTGTGTGTGTTGGGGTCAATTTATAATAAGAAGCTATAAAAGAAAGGAAGACTTTTAGCAATTATGTTTGAGAGACAAAACATCCTTGGGGATTGAAAAAATGAAGATCCACCTCTTTACCAGGCTTGCACTTTCTCAAAGTGCAGGGCAGCTTTTCCTGAGAATGTTGTCAATGGAAGTTTTCCATTAAATTCCCGAGACATAGACAGGCCCACCTACAGCATCAGCATCCCTTCTGGGTACTTGACATGTGCTTACTTTGGTGTCTTATTTCCATCCCACCCCATAGTGCTTAGATTCATGCCTGTTTTGAAAGCCTCTCTCAATGAACTACCCCTTCCTTAGTTCCAAGTGTCACCTCCACCGTGCACTTGTTTGGGCCAACACCAGCAAAAACCCTCCCTCTGCCTGTAAAGGTCCACTCAGAAGTGAACCAAGGTTCAGATGTCTCAGGACCAGGAAATAGGACACCAAGACTTCTGAAACTCAGGGTAGAGTTGAGATGGATGTCAGAGTCTCTGACAGAAGCAATGGATGTGTTGTGAACACTTTTCTGTGACACGAGTAGCTGGTTTCGTTACACCGGCAACTCAAGTTTCACTTAGCTTCCTGGAAGTGGCTCATGTTTCCTGGTGGGATATATGCTGTGGGATGTTCTGTACATTACATGTGTTGCTTGGTTGGGTAATAAATAAAACACTGATTGGCCAGTAGCCAGGCAGGAAGTATAGGCGGGTCAAAGAGAAGAGAACTGGGCGAAGTGGAAGGCAGAGGAGAGACCTGCCAGCTGCTGTTCAGGGAGCATCAAGTACAGGCAATAGGTAAAGCCGTCGAACATGTGGCAACATATAGATTAACAGAAATAGGTTTAGTATAAGAGTAAGACTAGACAATGGTAGGCCTGAGATAATGGCTGAGCAGTTTAAGTAATATAAGCATCTGAGTGATTATTTTATATGTGGGTTGTGGGACTGCGGGGGTTTGGTGGGACCTGGAGAGAAGCTCTCCAGCTACAAGATATACGTTTTGTTTTGTTTTTTTTTTCATCAGATAAAGCTCCAACCTGAGTATCTGGTGAACCAGGTTTTGTTTGTTACTCTATGAGGACTGTAGTGTGTGTGTGTGTGTGTGTGTGTGTGTGTGTGTGTGTGTGTGTGTGTGTGTGTTTGTGAATGTGAGCATGTGTGTGTATGTATGTGTTTGTGAATATGAGTATGTGTGTGTGTGTGTGTGTGTGCGTGTGTGTGTGTATGTGTATATGTGTATGTGAGTATGTGTATGTGCTTTTGATGGTGATGTGGAACGTGAAGCACATCCCTTTAGGTGGCTCCCTGACAAAAACCGAAGACTGAGATAACAATTGTGGTGGCTATGAGTCTTAGAGAGTTTGTTGGGGGGGATTTGAATTATGGGTATATAGAAGGAATGAGTAAGAAGAGGCAGATTCACTTCTGTTGGAGGATTTCTTGAAGTGAACAGAAACAGTTGAGTATGATAGAAACCAAGAAGCCTAATTTGGGGACAGAGCACTCAGGATTACATATGTCAGATTCAGCTTGGGCAGGTACTAATTAAACTCTAGAGTGACTCACTGACTTATAAGAGGAGAGTCCTCTACTTGTCCCAGGTGTCCAGTGCAAAAACCTCTGATGGCATTACATAACCTTCCTCTGGCACCCCAGGTATCCTCAGTGGGAAGAGCCTCCCACCCGCCAGTGCCGGGATTGGATGTTAGTGCCAGGGTAGGTGTTAACTGGAGGAAGTCACTGCCCTCATATGTCTGTGAATAGCTTTTGCTTCATGAAGAAAAGAGAGAAGTCACTGAGTCAGACACCAATGTAGTCAGGATTGGAAGGATTTAATGAGGACGTAACAGGACTGAATCACTTGTAACTTAGTCCCTCTTCAGAAGAACATTGAGTAGACAAACTAGCTCAGGAACCAAGTCTTCAGTTGAATTCAGAGACTCAGAGGCCCCACATTTATAGGTAAAAAAGCTTCGTAGTACTTCATTTTAAGGTATAAATGAGAGGCAGGACTGTGCTGTGAGGGCATAGTATTTCCCCAGAAATGGAAACTGGGGCTCAGCATTCATCTGGTGATCAGCTCCTCAAGGCACAGTTTTGGACTACATTACTTTTGCTTTGTCTTCTGCTGGGCTAGTACTGGAGTGACAGTGGAAGGACAGGGTTCAGGAGCCTTGGGGTGGCAGGGCTCAGGAGCCTTGGGGTGGCAGGGCTCAGGAGCCTTGGGGTGGCAGGGCTCAGGAGCCTTGGGGTGGCAGGGCTCAGGAGCCTTGGGGTGGCAGGGCTCAGGAGCCTTGGGGTGGCAAGGCTCAGGAAGCTTGGGATGGCAGGGCTCAGGAGCTTTGGGGTGACTGGGCTCAGGAACCTTGATGTCACAGGGCTCCTTGATTTGGGAGACACATGGCTCCTGCGGTGGTGGTTGGCAAGGCTCTTTCACTTGCTGCTCATGCAGCTGAGGAGGTCCTGTGCAGGGCTGCTTCTGCTGGTGGGAACTCATGCTTCAAAGACGGCTGGGCCTAGAAATAGAATGGATGATTTATGGAGGGAATGACTTCACAAGAAACCGCCAGCAATGCCACTTCTGATGTCCAAAGAAGTAGAGGTTCTCCTTTCTATCTCTCTCTCTCTACCACAGAGGGTACTTTGCCATGGAGGTCCTTAAAGGTCACCTGGTTCTAAACAAGCAGGATCTTTCCGGCCGTTCCCTCTTCCTACCTATTACAGCAACACAGCAAAGGGCTTTATCAGGAACAGGAGACTGATGACGTGATGACGTTGGCTCATGTGGAAATGTGATGGCACGCAGAAAATAAAAACAATAAAATGCTCACAGCCCACTGCTCATCTGCACCAAATAAGATGTTTTGTCACCTGCAGAATGCCTGTGGCTACTCCAGGATGCCTCGCCGTCGCATGCGGCTTGCACGTTCCTCCATCTCAGGGGCCCCTCTCAGGTCTGCTTGCGCAGATTTGCCCAACTGTCACAGATCACCTGCTATACCACAGTTAGGCAGCTTTCTTAGAGTGAGGACTTCAGGAACCTTTCTCGCCTTCCCAAACTGCCATAGCACTTGCCCTTGTCTCCTGGCACCAACTCTTCATAGTACTATCTTTAGTTCTTGGTCTTCTAAATGAGATGCAGTTTTACGGAGAAAATTCTCCTTTGTTAAATTATCTTTTACAGTCCAAAACACCAGATAAAGCAAACTCTTAACAAATATTATTATTTAAAGAATAAAATCCTCAGCATTAAAACTGTAGATAAAGAAATGATGTCACTAGGAGTGAGATGGGCTTGTGCTCTTACCCAGACCCAGATACAGCAAGGGCCGATGGGGCACACCAATTACAACTGAAGTTCCTTCAATTGGGATTATTGTAAATGCAAGTTTCAAGGGTTTGTAATTCAGATGATACATCTGCATTATAACTACGACTACATTTCAATAAGAGGACAAAAAAGATGCCCTAAGTGCAAATGAGGCTCCAGTAAAAAGTCACATAAATGCATAAAGTAAATGGTAAAGTATCCACATAGAGAAGCTTACCTGGTATGCAGAGAACAGTCAGTGTAGTCGATGGGATCTGATGTGGCATCCTCTTCACACTGGCCTTTTATAGAGGGAACAAGCCCTGCCTCAAGGGAATGGGAGCCTTTGGGGCCGATGAATCTTCATAGCTTACCTGACAGACATGATTCATCCTGGGTGCTTCATCCACTTATTGGTTCAGCTTAAGTGATGACACTAGTAATGTGATTTTTTTTTCACATGCTGACAATAATGCCATCTGAGCATAACCCTGAAGAATACTCCCTCCACCCCGCTTCCACCTGCGTGGTCTTCAAGTGTGATGTTTGCAGGGAGGATGCTATGGATTGAAGGAGCAAAAAGGGAATTGTGGGAAATCAGGCATCAGAAATCCCATCTTATGGGTGTCATAAGCAGAGCTTCAATTTAGATGAGTTTATTGGGATGATTAGGATATATAGTGGGTGACAGATAGCCAGTAGGTGTTTCTAGTTCTCCTGAGAGGCGATGGGTATAATGCCAGCACTTTCTTTTATTCAGGACAACTTAGGCCATAATTTTACTTATCCATTACTTAGTGGACTTAAGCCCCAAAAGGAGATTAAGAAAATATACAAACAAGCAAACAGACAGAAACTCTAAAATGATTTTCTTTTTCTCTTTTTCTTTTTTAATCTTGAGAGTCCTTTTCCAAGGAGAAATACAAAAATAAAAGGCACAGGCTAGGAATCTCTGTTAGAGAAGGGGCACTTTGAGCTGGGTGAAGTGAGAAGGCCATAGGACTTCAGGTACAAAGTGACTTGGTTCTTTTATTCCAGCCACTTTTTCTATCTAGTGTGGTGAAGACTTGGGCAGATGGTTACAGGGGAGACAGAAACTGGGGAGAGTTCAGAACATGGGTGAGGAGTGGCGAGGTGGGCTTTCATGGTGGTAGACATTTGAAGAGCATCGTCACACAGTCTAGGAAGGGCATGCATCAGACATGCATAGAGTTCAGTGGAGCCTGGCAAGCAGAGCAATCTTTTCTCAAACTCAGCCGTGCCTTACATGATGAAAGGGCTGTGTGAACAGAGGGTTTCTTCTTCAGGAGGAGTTTCTCTCCTAAGCTAGGACAACACTTATCTAACCTGTGAAGACAGTTTCAGCTCACACAATGTCCACCATTACATCATAGGCTACTTCACTTCACTTCTTTTCTTACCAGAAATCATGATTCACTAGAAAGTCTCTCTTTCTACACCATTATTCAAGTAAATTATATCATTTCTTATGCAAGAAAACCCAAAATAAACAAAAAGAGTTGAATCTATATAAAAATTAAGGAAAGCATACTAAAATCCTGAAATAATTCTATTGTTTACCATGGAGTTCAATGTAAGCAAACAATGTTTGGTAATAAGAGAAAACCTATTTGGGGAACACAACTATATTTAGTTGATTCTTCTTTGAAATCAATGTGGAGAGATTCTTTCTCAGATAGAAACTGCATGTTCTCTATTCATTTTAGTCCCATCTGTTTAACTTTCTCCATGAAAACTTCAAAATAATATAGTGTAGAACTATAGAATATGTTACATAATTTCCATGTTGTTTTTTGACTGCGTTAAAGAAAATTCCAATTCTTTCCAATGTCCATCTACTGTCATATTCAATCTAATTGCTCTCAAACCTCAAGATCTCAGACTCAGTGCTGTGGGAGATTGCAACACCAAATGGTGACACATGGAATATCCCAAGACCAAGCAGGATCAGGCAATTGTCAAGCCAAATGTGAGGCTTATGAAAGAGTGAGTTACAGAGCTTCAGGTACTGACACGTCCTGGAACCTCCCTCCTGGGGTGTGTACTCCGCGTTAGTGATGCTTCTTGCAGTTATAGTGGGTTGTGGGAGACAATGAAAATTTTCCAGGGCTCTCTAGCACTATAAAAAGCAAGCTCTCCAAATTTATTCTCTCAAAGAAGTTTTGAGTGTCTATAGGACATCAGTTAGTATTCTTGGCACTTGAATGTATCATTGAAAAACAACAAATACAATGAATCGTTTGCACTACACATACTAGAGAAGAAGGAAGAAATCTATTACAAATAATAAAAAAAATGATGGGCATGAGAACTTTATATTTATGCTATGAAAAAAAAAAGAATAGCAATGTAAGCCATTAGGAACACCAAAGAGATAATGGTATTTGTAAATACTTTTCCAGGAGGTGGTGTTTGGACAGACCCAAGAGAACCGAAGCTATTAGAACATCTGAGGGCAGAATGTTCAAGTAAGGCACGATCTGAAGCAAATCCTTAAGAGGAGATCCAAAGCAAATGCTGGAGCTGCCTGGCATGCTCCAGTGTCACAGGGGCTGAGACAGAGGCCACAGCCGAACCTGTCAGCCTACTGCCAGTCATTCTCAGAACACAATGACTCACCTTCCCACAGGTCTTTATGAGTCTGCTTAAACAGTCCTTAGGAGAGTACGCTAAAGAAATGTCTCTTCAGGTGCCCAGATGTCACGCTCCTTGGATTTTTTTGTTTTTGAGAGTGAGAGTTTCTACTCTGTAATGGAAGAGTTACATATATGAGTGGATTAAACTCACATCTTAAATCATTTTAATACAGTGAATTTACCTATTGAGGATTCTTTTAGCAATCTTTTAAAGTTCAGTTATTCATGTGATAATAGGACCAGTGAATTACTTGTTAAACATAGAATTGACCAGAACTAGCAGGCCATTCTTCAGTGATAGGGTCCTGAGAGAGAAGACCATGAGATCAGGGGATAAGGGGATAGGAAAGTTTAGAATTAAGAGGTCTTGCACAAGCTATGTGTTATGACAAAGCAGCTTATTAAAAAATGCGGCATCTTATACACTATTTCCAGGGCAGAAATGGGACAGTGCCAGCAGAAACTATCATACAATGAGATGAAGTCAGAAGGAAGAAAATCAAGAAATGTTGCACAAGGGAACACAGAGTATCTCAAGAATAATATAGATGGAGCACATAGTGGCCTTGGGATTAGCAACCTTAGCTCAGCATGGTGGAAAGAGCTTTTTCTCAGTATCCAAAGTTGTGGCTCACTCAAGGCCCTGACCTCAGGCTATTACTGGTTCTGCCAAGCATATTCCTAGTTTTAGAGGAGGATTTGTGTTCCTTCTCCATACATGGGGCCTTGGGGGAAACCTTGGATCAGCTCATTCCTTAACATAGAATTATGAATTTTGAAAAAAACTTTCTTTTTAGTAAAGTTACGTTACATATTATATTATAAGTGTATTAAAGTGTGATGGAAATAGGGATCCTGGTATGATGGCAACTGAATACTTGGAAACTGACCAAATATACCACTTATTAGTAGCCACCTGACACCTATTTTGTTTTCTTGGCTACTCAGTTCAATAAAATCTTCCAGGGTTTGCAATTCAATGTAGTATATAAGTCTTAATTAGAAAAAAAAGACAAATGAAAAAGATCAAGAAGATTCATATTGTGAAAAATGGCCATTTTACCAAAAGCAATCTAGAGATTCAATGCAATTCCCATCAAAAATCTAACACAATTCTTCATAGAAATCGAAAAACAATCTTCATATAGAAACACACACACACACACACACACACACACACACACACACACACACACACACACACACCAGGGTAGCTAAAACAATCTGGAATAATAAAATAACTGTTAGAGGTATCACCATCCCAGATTTTAAGTTGTATTATAGAACTATAATAATAAAAAAGCATGGAATTGGCATAAAAACAGACACATTGATCAATGGAATAGAAATAAATACCAGGCGTAATTCAATACATCCACAGATATCTGTTGTTTTAATAAAGAAATCAAAAATGTGCACTGAATAAAAGAAGGGTCACAAGCCCTGCTCCCTGCTCCTGCTTGTGAGGAGAGAGATGGCTCAGCGACTAAGAGCGCTGACTGACGTTCCAGAGGACCTGAATTCAATCCCCAGGCCATCAGGTGTCTGATCACTCCAGGATTACAAAAATAAATAAATAAAAACAAAACAAAACAAAAAAGACCCATGTGACCCTTCTTTAACCCCTTAAAAGAGGTCACGTACATCAACAGGAAGCACCCCCTCCTTTGGGCCATATAGCCCTAGGTCATGGGTGAAGCAAATATCACTACAAAATGTTCAGTATCCTTAACAAAATGTTCAATATCTTTATGGAAATGCAAATTAAGAGTACTTTGAGATTTTAGCTTACCTCAGTCAGAATGGCCAAGATAAATAAAACAAATGACAGCACATGCTGATGGAGATGGAGGGAAGAGGGAACACTTCTTCATTGCTGGTGGAAGTGCAGACTTGTACAGCCACTATGGAAATCAGTGTAGAGGTTCCTTAAAAAACTGAAAATCAATCTACCTCAAAATCCAACTATGCTACTCTTAGGCATATGCCAAGACTCTACGTCTTACTAAAGAGATACTCATCTATGAACATTGAGGCTCTACTCACAAGAGCCAGATATTATAAACAGCCTAAATGTCCATCAACTGATGAATAGATAAAGTGTGATACATTTACACAATGGAATATAATTCATCTGATTAGAAAATGAAATTATTAAATCTTCAGGTGAATGGATAGAACCAGAAACAGTCATCCTGAGTAAGGTAACTCAGACCCCAAAAGACAAATATTTTCTCTTTTATGTGCATGTTAGCTTTTAAGCTTTTGATATGTGTGTTTCAATCTGAATAATTTCAGAGGTTAGGTAGCTTGTAAGGGACCAAGGTGAGAGGGAGGTGACCTTCAAGGAAGAGAAAATAGAATGTATTGCTACAGGGAGAAAAAAAACTAGAATAGGAGGATTAAATGGAGAGAGGGATGGGGAAGAAAGGAGGGGTATGGGGAGGGGCAACTAACACTAAAAGCCTTTTGAAAATCCATATGGAAACTTACTACTGTATAAGCTCCCTAAAATATAGACATTTATGAAAAGAATTTAAACAAAGTTAGCATATAACAGGAGAGACCATGTCCCAAGTACGCATCTTATGTCACCAAGTAAAACCTTCAGTGCCAGGAATGGGTTATATATTTTTGAGTCATTGGCTAAGGGGTCCCAGAGACTAGTGCCAATGCTATTGGTTACTCTCCACAGGCTGATTGATAATAAGGCCCTATTGTTAAAGAAACAACTTATTTATGTCATTTTACATGTCGAAATTGAGCTGGTGCACAACTAGAAGCTTCGTCCCTACTGACTAGTGTTTATGGTACTGGAAGGTACTCTTCACACTACCTGAGCAGAAAAGTGATATTGCCACCCAGCTACAGACCCAGGGACCTACAACAGCAATAATGTCTGCAAGATATACTGGTTTAATAGTGACACAAATATTACAGGAGTAATTAACCATATTTTAATTGGATTTAAGGTACACTCTATGAAATGGATCTCACACCTGACACTGCTAAAGTGACCAGGAACCTGAGACTACTTATGTCATGGGTCTAGGGGAAAGCCTAATACTATTATTTTGTTAAGTGAACATAGCAATAAAAAACTCTTAATGATATACTGCTGTACATATAACCACAGATCAATGCATTACTCAATCCTCACCAGAGAAACTTCTTCTTGTAATAGATAATAATTAGTGTAAAGACCCACAACTGGACAATGTGTGAAGAGTGAGAGACCAGAGCACTAAGTCCTAAGTGGGATGTCTTCACCAATCCCTTCACTTCAAGGCTCAGGGATCTATGTGAAAGAGGAGGCAGGATGACTTTAAGAGCCAGAGGTGGTGGTGGACTCTAAGAAAATAGTGTTTCTAGATGCATCAGGACTGATGCACTTACGAAGTCACAGAGACTATGGCAGCATGCATGAGACCTATACAGTTTCAAATCCTATTCCTGAGAAGGAGAAATGGACACAAATTCCCACTCTTAATCAAAGAAGCTATTTGCAGTGGATACCTGCTGGGAAAGGGGAAATCAGTTTTCTTCAATGGAGTGTCACTGGTTGTATCAGCCAGACTCTAGGGCAGGCCTCATGCCCAGGAGTAGTTGGCTAACACAAAACAGATTCTTTTTATTTGTGACCTTTATGTTTCATATTGTTTTATTTTGGTACACTTAAAAAAAATCTTATTGGCATATTTGTTTTCTTTTATCTTTTTCTTTCTTTTTTGAGGGAACACAGAATATGAAGTTGAGTGAATAAGAAAAATCTAGACAGAGTTAGGGAGGAAAATAATGTGATAAAATATGAAAAAATTAATAAAAAGAAAATTATATCCTGGCCTGGAACTTGCCATAATTCCTTTCTATTATATTGCAGCCAATGTGATGATCCTCTTTCTCCTGCCCATGGCACTCAGGACTTTAAAATAATATATAGTGGCAATACTTTCTATGTTTATTTGAAATTAAAAGTTTCCTGTGTTATACCATCTCCACTTTTTGCTTTTGTTCCACTTTCCTCCAGCATCTCTCAAAATGTTTGCTGTGTAAAAACCTTAGTAATTTTCATTTGAATGTTATCCTTTGTTGTGCAGAGCATTTAGTTTCATGCAGTCCCATTTGTCAATTGTTCTTAATTCCTGTGAGACCAGAGTCCTATTCAGGAAGCCCTTTCTTATTGCCGTAAGTTGAAATGTATTCTCTACTCGAATGGGTGTATTAGGTTTTATGTGAGGTCCTTGATGAACTTGAATTTGAGCTTTCTATAAACCAAAAGATGAAGTTTTCATCTAGTATCATTTTGGAGTGCAAACTGGTGAAGCTACTCTAGAAATCCGAGTTGACCTGAATGATAACACCTCCTGCCTGCTAGGATTCAGAGCACTCCAGATAGGAAGATTGACATCCATGTTGCTATTGTCTCTGCATTCAGTTTGAGATTTTCATCCCCCTGGTTTTGTTTTTCTATTTCCACGTTAAGTTCTGATAGTCTGTGTTTCTGTATGTTATTCAAACTTTGTAGGATGTTTTTTTTTTTAAAAAATACATTTCTCTCATATGCTTTTAAGGAGAAAGGAGAACATTGCCTTATTGCTGACAGGTAAAAGTCCAGGATCCCTGCTCAGAATCACTTGGCATGTGTGTGGGACTTTATGCAGCTGCTGGGTGGCAGTAGAGTTACTTCCTGTTGCTCTCTACAGACATAGTGTTCCCGGAAGGGCATGATGAAAGCTCCAAGTCCCCTCAGCCACCACCTCAGTAGGACTGGAATTGATCAGTTTACTGTATAGAGGTCAAGTCAAGTTCCCCTTGTCATCACTGAGACAAGAAGTGAGAACTCCATTATCACCTAGAGGGTATGATAGCCGCGGCCTCTTATAGTGGAGATGGCAGATGGTGAATGTGAATAAGATGGGTAGACTACATCAATATCAACATTCTGTTTGAAATACTAATTTGCAAAGTGTTAACATTGGAGTGAACTGGCAGTGTCTCTTTTATATCTGTGTGAGACTGTAATTATTTCAGTAAAAAATTTAATTAAAAGTCAGTAAGAGTAAAGGAAAAATTGATTCCATAGTCAAAACTCTAAAGTGAAGATTCATAAAAAGTCTTTCATAACATTGTCCTATCTTATAACACTTCCAATATGTAACCAGTCTTATACAGTTCTATAGGTAACCATAGAAGCTAATGGCTTTTGGCCTACCTTTCTGTTAGTTCTATTGACAAGGTATATTCTGCTTATTTTTATTTTATCCCTTTCATTCATGAAAAAGATATTATATTAAAATATTATTCTGAACAATGTTTTTTCTTTAGTAGTTTTCTTTGAGATCTCTCTGTATATACTGTATATATGTATGTGTAGATATAGATGTGTGTATCTGTATATGTGTGTGGACATGCTCTCTCTCTCTCTCTCCATATATATATATATATATATATATATATATATATATATATATATATATATATATAGTTGACCTCATGGTTTCATTCATAACAAATAATATTGAATGATGTTTTTAGAAACATATAATAAAAACATAGTAGTGCATTTGATATATATGTGATTATAGGTTAGCAGATATTTCTGTGGCAGACCATATAGTAAATACTTGATACTTGGTGAAAATCTGTACTACAGTACTTCAATTCTGTCTTTGTAGGACAAAAATAAAAATAGATATTATGCAAATGAGTGGGTAGTGCTGAGTTCCAGTCAGATTTTGTTATGGACAGTAAAGTGTTAACTTTACAAAATTTACACAACAGGAATAATATTCTATTCTTCAACCATTTAAATATCCTTAGCTTGCAAGACACAAAGCTTGCTGACCCCCTGTATTACAGAGTTTGTGATTCCCAGCACTGTTCACAGTTTAATGATGAGGTCAGGATGCATCTTACAGTGGTTCATTAGATGCTTCTAAGGATCCATGTCTGTTTCATCCCAGTCTCATCGTGGGGGGTGAGGGAGGGCTGTCATCATTTCATGTTACTGGTCTGTGTAGATGTAACCAACCATCTTATTAAATAAGAAACACAGAACCAATGTAAAAGAGAAAGCCAAGAGGTCAGAGCTCAGAGCTAAAACCTTACCCTTACTCCTGCGGTGGTCCTACCTCTCTGAAAGAGAGCTACTTTCTGTGTGTTTGTCTTTAATATAGTCTTTCTGTTCTGCCTTCTCATTGGTTGTAAACCCAAACACATTACTGCCTCGTCACTGCCTGTAAGTACAGCCCTGCAGGTCTTAAAGGCGTATGTCTCCAATACTGGCTGTATCCATGAACACACAGAGATCTACCTAGCTCTGTCTACCAAGCACTGGGATTAAAGCCGTGTGCCACCACTGCCACGCTCTTGCTATGGCTCTAATAGCTCTGACCCCCAGGGAACTTTATTTATTAACATACCATTAAAATCACATTTCAGTACAAATAAAATACCACCATAGGTCTGCCCTGAATAAAAGTGTTTATTTTGCTTTTCTAGGATTCTGCTAATCAGTCTAGGTTTGATTTTTTTTTTAATTCTTTTTTCCAAGTTTTTTCCTAGGTGTCAGCTGGGAAGCAGAATAGCTTGGCACAGATAAGATTTTGAGTCAGATTCCGTATACTGATCAAGTCACTTAATTTTTCCTCAGCCTTTATTTTTCAGTCATAAAGTGAGTATAATATGACTAGCCTTACTCCAGATTCCTATACATGTATTGATGAAGTACTTTTCAAAACTGCTATAAAAACAAGATTGAGGAGTAAATGCTGTCTTTTTTGTTTGTTCGTTTGCTTATTTTTTTTAAATATCCCAACCAATGTTCCCCTCCCTTCTCTCCTCCCAGACCTTCCCCCTCACCTCTATCCACTCCTCCTCCTCCTCTGTTTCTCTTCATAAAAGGGCATGTCTGACATGGATATCAGCTAGCTATGATATATCAAGTTGCAGTGAAATTATGTGCCTTCTCTTCTATTAAGGCTGGATGAGGCAATCGGTAGAAGGAAGGGTCCCAAAGGCAGGGGACAGAGTCAGAGACAGCCTCTGCTCCCACTATTAGGAGTTCTACAAGAATACCAAGTTACACAACTGTAACATATATGCAGAGGGCCTAGGTCAGTCCCATGCAGGCTGCCTGGTTTTTGGTTCAGTCTCTATGAGCTTCTATGAACCCAGGTTAGTTGATTCTGTGGGTTTTCTTGTGGTACCCTTGACCTCAGTGGCTCCTACAATCCTTCTTCTCCCTCTCCCACAGGATTGCCCAAGATCTGCCTAATGTTTGGCTGTGGGTCTCTGCATCTGTTTTATCAGTTGCTGGTGAAGCCTCTCTGATGACAGCTGGGAAAAGCACCAATCTATGAGTATAGCAGAATATCATTAGGAATCGTTTCATTGACTTTTCCTATTTTCTTTTTGCCCATCATGTTTGGTTCTATCCTAGGTCTTTGGGCTATTCCAATCTTTGGGTCCTGGTCCTCAGGGGTGAGCTCCCCTCTCATGGTATTGTCTCCAGCTGGGCCACGCTTTGATTGGTCACTCCCATAATTTCTGTGCCACCTTTACCCCAGGACATCTTGTAGGCAGGACAAATTGTAGGTCGGAGGTTTTGTGACTGGATTGGTGTCCCAATCCCTCCACTGGAAGTCTTGCTTGGTTACATGAGATAGCCAGTTCAGGCTTCATATCCCTCATTGCTAGTAGTCTTAGCTAGAGTCACCCTTATAGAATGCTGGGAGTTTCCAGCACACTAGGTTTCTAGCTCATCCAGAGATGCCCCCAGATTCCATTAGTCTCTCCCAATAATCTCTCCCTCCATCTTCTCCCTACCTGATCCCTCCTGTTTTCATTTGCTGTGGAATAATCCTTCTGTACACTGTGTGAATATATGTCACTATGACTGGTTTAATAAACAAGCTGACTGGCCAATAACTGAACAGAATAAAGTTAGGTGGGAAACTGAGAATGAAGGAATGAGGAAGGGCAGAGTTAATAGATACACCAGCCAGCCTCTGAGGAAGCAAGATGTGTAAAATATAAAATAACGAGTGATGAGCCATGTGGCAATGCATAGATATGAAATATGGGTTAATTTAAATGAAAGTGTTAGCTAGCAACAAGCCTGGGCTATTGGCTGAGTATTTCAAATTAATATAAGCCTCTGTGTAGTAATTTGGAAGTGGCTGCTGGGATGGGAAAATGGTCTATATTCATTTCCAACCATATCCCAGCCCCTCCACCCATCCAACATCATGCTCTCTTTTTTTCCTTTCTTTCTTTTTTTTCTTTCTTTCTTTTTTTTCAAGACAAAGTCTCTCTGTGTAGCTCTGGCTGTCTTGGAATTCACCATGTATACCAGGCTGGCTCCGAACCCAGAGATCCATCTGTCTCTGCCTTTCAAGTGCTGGAATTAAAGGCATGTTCCACCACTGCCCAGTGTAAATGCTATCTTTAAACATTTAATTCCTATCTCACTGTTGTCTGATTTTTATGAGGCATATTTACTTGTTCAGCATTAATGAAAGGGAGAACTTTTTAAGCTAATGTTAATTTTGCTATATGTATTTTTTTGAGGGATGGATGTCCTCAATCTATGTATTTTATTAACTTGTTGAGCAACTTTACATCATTTCATCCTTCTAGATCAGTCCTGTCTTTATGAATAAGAGTCTCTGAGTGAACCATGCCTTTCTGTTTTGATATATGATTCTTATCTTCCAATTTGTGATTTTTGGAGATTGGGAACTGGTTTGCTCCTTTTATTTCAATAAAAAAAGATGATCAATGTACCAACCTCCATCAGTATTTATTTTGAATATTTTGAGACTGCAAGGGAACGGACCTGCAGATGGAATCTTCAATGTCAAAAGTTCCCTTGTCTATTCCTCCAAACCCTCAAGCCCTCCTGTGCCACTGCACACAGTCCCTCTTCTTCTGAAGAGACTTCTGTCCTTCATTGCTATGATTACAGGACAACCTGATTATGCAGAGGTCAGTCTCCACTTTCTCTTATTGTCCTGTTGCCTCTATAAATCCTTATCTAACAAGGATTTCAGAACGATTGTGGCAAATGTTCTAGATATTGAACGTTCCTTTTTTCTCCAAGGAAATTTCTATTGAAGTTGTCTGGCCTATGCTCTGCTATTTTAAATTGGATTGTGGCCAGGGTGAGAAGGATGAATCTTAAGAGAAAGCATGCTTTATTTCTCTTCTTTCTTCTATGTAGCGTACAGTGGATGAAATAAAAACTGTCTTAGTACCTGGCAAAAAGGAATCTCAAATGAGAAATTACCTCTTTCAGACAGGTCTGTGAACTTATCTGTGGTACATTTTCTTGTTTGTGAATTGATGTGGGAGGGCCCAGCCTACTGTGGGTGGTACCATTCTTAGATAGTTTGGCCTTGGCTGTGTAAGAAAGATATCTGAGCAAGTGAGAGGAAGCAAGATGATAAGAAGTGTTCCTCCATAGTTTTAGCTCCAGTTCCTGCCTTCAGCTCTTTCCCCTGGCTTCCCTCGATGGACTGTGATCTATAAACTGAAATAGACCCTTTTTCCCACAAGCTGATTTTGGGCATAGTGTTTTCAAAGTGATTGAAACAAACTAGGACATGGGCTATGCGTCACAAAACAGAGGAACAAGCGTCCCTGCTCCACAGAGGAGTTTCAGTATCAATGAAAGTAGAACCCTGTTGTATAGAGTGACAGATACTTTCAGGATTTTTGTCAATGAAGATAACTTATCTTGACAAAACACATGTAACATGAAACACATTTTCCCCTCATTATTATTTATTTTTTTGTTTCAATTGTAAGAACATTAATCACAAGAATATGATAGTTAAATAAAAATGATTATAGGAAATTTTATTAGTTACTTACTAATTGCTGTAATAGGATATCTGACAGAAACAAGTTAAGGGAAAAATTATTTTGCTTCTTGGTTTAAATGGGCATACATAGTTCATAATGGTAGGAACATGAGGACATCAGAGCCAGGTTTGTAGTGACAAGAATGTTAAAGCTGTTGACCTTGTAGTCAGCCAGGAACCAAATCGCTCAGAATGGAACCAGAGTAGATATCACTTTGAAAGGTCACTCCCACTGACCTATTTCTGCTAACTCTACTACGATCCCAAAGGTTCAATAACTTCCCAAAACAGTGCCACTAGCCAGGGACTAAGTGTTCAAACACACGAGCCAATGGAGACATTTTAACATTCAAATGGAACTTATAAAGATTTTTAAATACAGCTTTCATTTTTAAGTAATATATCCATGTAGAAATGGAATGATAAATGATAGTAAATGTATTATTAGAGATTTTTTAAAATGTTCATGACTGCATTAAAAATGTTTAGTGAAAAGTATACACCCAAAGAATGCTTCTGTACCTTCTGTGTTCATCATGGTGCATATTCAGCATAGTCAAGTTATGCCCTCAGGCCAAGTACCCACCACTAAATGAACAGATGAAGACAATGTGCTGTGTATACATGATGAAGGATTCTTCAGCCATAAAGAATATTACATCTTTAAAGAAAAGGGATAGATCAGAATGTGCTTTTTTAATGAAGTCAGAAAGACAAGTGATGTATTCTCTCCCAGTGTAAAATTTAGGGAGTGAAATGGCATGAATGTCAAAAGAGAGTGGGGAAGGGGAGAAGGAGGGAGAAGGGAAGAGGGGAAAAGAAGTATGATCTAAAGAAAGGCAATAGAGGGGTGAACATGATCAAAGTACATTATATGTGTACAAAAGGTCAAAGAAATCTATTATTTTATAAAAATCAATATATGCTAATCAAGTAAAAATATAATTAAAAAATATAGAAGCCTAAGGCTGCTACTTTTGATTTCATAAAATATAGGCTGAAACATTGCCAATAGTTATATCTAAAAGATTCTGCCATATTTTCTATAAGAGACTGGTTTAGGGTTGTTTTGATCCTAAGGTCTTGTTACCTGCATGATGTTTAGATGAACAACAACAACAAACAAAACAAAAAACAAAAACAAAAACCAGACTCAAACTTCAGAGCCTCTCATCTCAGTCTGGGAAAGAGAACTTACTCAGGTTTCTCTGTCCCCCTGATGACATAGGACATCCTTCAAGGCTATTGCAGGTACAGCCAGGAAAGAGCAGATGGTTTGCAGCCATGAGCCCCGCTGCTTTATGATTTATGTTAATATGATTTAAATGCAAATTTTCTCCCCCGTGTACATGTACTTGAATAGCTCCTGATAGCTATGTGGAAAAGTTATGATGTTATATAATTAATAGGCCTTCCCACTGAGAAATCACTCCACACAGACATCAAAAAAAGAAAAAAGCTCTTTAATAATAGTAAACAAGTGGTTCTAGCTAATGAACAAAAGGGAACTGGCCTCAAACAGAATATAGCTCAAATGTATCTGATCCTTATGCATTCCACATATACTGTTAGCCTTAAGTTTCCTTCTGGTAGTGGTTTTAGGTTACATTTCAAATGATGTAAACAGAGACAGGAGATTGAGAGTCTGGCTGCCAGGGCAGATGGGGGATTCACCCAGCAAAGGTATTGGCAGAATTAACTTAAGTAAGCCAGTGTTGCTTTTTTCTGAATGGTTGTTACCCAGGGTCATCTTGTCAGAATTATGTTTTTCCTGATAAGAGCACAGGGAACTTAATAGCAGACCTGGACTTGATGATGGTTATGACCCTACTCTGTCCTCTGCCTACCCTGAGATGGCCTTTGAAGTGTGTCTTTGAATCAGGGTCTAATGGCTGGTTGGTCCTACTGAGTAAACATTTATATTTTAGGAGCCTAAATTTTGCTTGTCTCTAATAGACCTGGTTAGAATACTACTTATCTTTGGAGTGTTTTGGAAGTAGTGCTCCTCTAGCTAAATCCCATTGGTATGATTTCATGTCCCTAGAGTATATATAGTAATAAATTTTTTTAAACATCAATTTTATGTTTTGAATTCCTTCTACATAAATTCCACTAGAAAGGGAACAGAATTGCATTTAAAGTTGCAAAGGAGCCAACAAATAGTTAAGAACACCATCATTAAAGGGAAACTAGCACTTTGCCCCAGGGCAATGGGAAATACACCTTGAGTATGTGACCTCTCTCTGGAAGACAACAGGATTGGTTTTGTTTAGGAATATATTGTCTTACTGGTGTTTGTTGTTGTTTGTTTGTATTGATTTCATTTTAGTTTTGGAGAGAGAGAAAAATGAAGAAAGAGATGAATGAAGTTCAGTAGGTAGGGAGGTAGGGAGATGTGGTAATTTGAATGTAATTGGTCCCCATAAGCTCACAGGAGATGTGGCCTTGTTGAAGGAAGTGTGCCACTGTTGTAACAGGCTTTGAGGTCTCATCTATGTTCAAACCGTGCCCAGTGTCCCAGACCACTTCCTGTTGTCTTCTGGTCAATAAGTAGCATTTTCAGCTCCTTCTCCAGCACCATATCTTCCTGCATGCCACTATATTGATAATGAACTAAACCTCTGAAAATGTAAGCTATCCCAATTAAATATTTTTCCTTTATACGAGTTCTGTGGTAATGGTGTCTCTTCTCAGCAATAGAAATCATAACTAAGACAGAAGTTGGTACCAGGAGTGGGGTATTGCTGTGATATGCCTGACCATGCTTTTGTTTGAAGGAATCTGGACCTTAGGATTGTGGATTAGAAAAGCAGTTGAATGCTTTAAGTGTTGCTTTATGGGTCATCCTATGGAACTCAGTGTTCCTGAGTGTGATTTGATAAACTGTGGTGGCCTGGCTCAACAGGTGTCAGAGGAGAAGAATTTTATTATGTTGTCTAGAGATTGTTCATGTTATATTTTGCTGAAGAATATGGCTGGTTTTTGCCCTTTGCCAAAACGTCTGCCTGCAGCTAAATTGAAGCATTTTACATTAATTCTGTTAGCAAAGGAAATCTTAAAATCAGCCTAGTATATACTCTGTTGTGTGGCTATTACTGTTAATTTTATTGAAGATTTATAATGAAAAGGAGCAAGCTAAGCAAGAAAAAGCACAAAATGGAAAATTCAAGGAGAAAAGGAGCACCAGGCAGTAGAATGGATCTAAGTCCTGTGTTTAAGGAGATAAACAGATTAAGAAATGGAATAAAGGGAGCAGTGACCTCAGGGCAAGATCCCAACCAGTTAAGATTCTAACTTGTGCAAAGGAATTAAAGAAAGGCTTAGAGTCAGATGTGGTGGTGCATGGTTTTAATCTCAGCACTCAGAAGGCAGAGGCTGGCAGATCTCTGAGTTTGAAGACAGGTTGATCTATAAATCAAGATTCAGGATAGCCAAGCTTAGACAGTGAAGGAAACCATGGAAAACAAAACAAAACAAAAATGGTGATGATGTAACTGAATGTGGTGGCCATGTTCCAGCCTCAGTAAGCAGCAGAATTTGGCAGCTTCAGCCACGTTGTTCTGACTTTAAGAATGGAAGAAAGGGGCTATGGAATTTGCTTCCACAACTAAGGAAAGCTGCTGAGGCCAGGCATGTGTCAGGGGTGTCTCTGAACGGAGGGCTAGAAAGGCCATTGTTTGAAGCTGTGGAGTTGAAGCCTGGATTGCCTTGGAGACCCCAAGATGTTGGAGATGCCAGAGCCATGGGATACCTTCTGAGGAAAGCTGCTAACAGGGAGTGGAACCAGCCCAAGTGAGAGAAGTGTGTCACAGTCAACAAAGCTGAAAGGAGTTGGAGATCTGAAGAGAGCTTTGACATGAAACATGGAGATGCAGAGTGTGGAGTTTGTCAGGCTGGCTTTCAGTCTCGCTTTTGTCCTCACTAGGTTTCCTACCCTACATTTTGGAACAGTGATGTATATCCTGTGCCACTATATGTTTGAAGTATGTGACCTGTTTTCTTTTCTTTTTTTTTTTTTTTTGATTTTACAGGGGATTACAGGTAAGAGATTGCATGAATCTCAGAGGAGACTTTAAACTTTGGATTTTAAAACAATGTTTAGACTGTGATAGATTATGGGGGTTTTGAAGTTGAACTAAATACATTTTTCATTATGATATTGTTACAAGCTTATAGGGGTCAGGGAGTGGAATGTGGTAGTTTGAATGTCACTGGTCCCAATAAACTCACAGGGAGTGGGATTATTAGGAGGTGTGGCCTTGTTGGAGGAAGTATGTCACTGCAGGGGTGGGCTTTGAGGTCTCCTATGTTCAAGCCATGTCCATTGTCTCAGAGTACTTCCTGTTGTCTGTGGATCAAGATGTAGGATTCTCAGCTCCTTTTCCAGCACCATGTCTGCCTGCATGCCACCATGATATTGAGAATTGCTAGTAGCAAAAGGCCATGGGAGTATACAGCAGGTGACAACTAGTATTCAAAAGGTCAACCTATCAGAACCAAGGGTTCTGGTAAAGGACTAATGCATCACACACGGCTTATTGAAGTTTTTGTCTTTTGAATGAATTGGTTGTTTCTTGTTGTAAACTTCTTATGCAATTATAGCTATGATATCTCCCCATTACCATACATCTTCATGTAATGAATATATGTAATGTCATGATTACATCTCAATCTTATGGGCACACATATCTGTAGGTGGTCAGGGAGATGACTTTTTTGATATATAGAAAACATACTAGGATATGCTTCATATCCAGATCCATTGTCTAAACTTAAAGTCTACTTTGTTCCTTATGCTCAAACTAATACCAAAAATAATAATCTCCCTCAGTCTAACACAAACTGCACACATTTAGCTCATTTTCATCTCAGAACAAATTCAAACTAGATTAAAGGCTTTTGTAAATATATCATAAGTTTAAAACTTTACAGTTCCGCACAAGGTCAGAATCGAAGGTGTCTACCAAGGTTATTAACACAAAACACCCTAAGAAAATCCTGCCAATTCTTTGCTTGCCAAGTCTGCTGATAAAAAGCTATGCCCCAGAGTTTGTTGCACTGGGCACTGCACCTCCCTCTGGTCCTGAGACCTTGGAACCTTGCGTTACCATGGTAATGGCTCTGCTCCTTATCGTCTATGCCTGGAATGTGCTATGACACTGAGGATTTTGAAACTTTTCTTAGGATTGTAAGGAGTCTCTTGTGAGAAATGTATGGATAGTCAGGCAATCGAGGAGCTAAGAATGAGAGTTGAAAAGAAGCTGTAGATTTAGAGAAGTGGTAGAACAAAGAGAGAACAGCAGAGCGGTTAAAAAAAAGCTTACTTAGAAGAATAAAGTGATGGACTGAAAAAGCACGGTGTGCATAAATTTATTCTTACCCTCAGAAAAGTAGATTTCCTCACTGGTTGTAGCATCTTCTGTGGACTCTGGGAGAAAACTCTTTGGGGCAGGCATCCAAAAAGCTTTCATTACACTACAATGATAATGGACTAAATCTCTGAAAATGTAAGCCACCCCAATTAAATGTTTTTCCTTTAGGAGTTGCCATGGTCATGGTGTCTCTTCAGAGCAATTAAAACCCTAACTAAGAAAGAAAGAAATGGGAGGAGTT